>NC_136970.1:15588679-15638679 GCF_032717465.1 Coenobita brevimanus | reverse complement strand
TCATTGTCCTCAGATATACGTCATGTAGTGCTGGCAATAAATTTCTGAAAGTGCTGTAATCACATAGTAAGTTTGGTATTAATTACATAGTATTAATTGGTCCTTGTACTGAGATAACTTCAGGGACTCAGTACGCCTTGGTTCATAGGTTACAGAGAACCACGGTGAAAAAGACATTGGTGATTGCAGTAAAATGTTTTTACCTTCTGATAAAGGAAATGACACCTGTTGATCTCAGTGATAACAACACCCTCCTCTGACTTTGTCACGTGGAGGGTAAAAATGGGAATGAGTGAGTAAGTGACAGCAAACAGGCAATGTGTGATAGTTTTTAGCCTGGTGGCGGCTGTGTAATAAGGAAGGGAGGGGAATATTCAGGAAGAGTTTGTGTGTGTGTGTGTGTGTGTGTGTGTGTGTGTGTGTGTGTGTGTGTGTGTGTGTGTGTGTGTGCAATAATAAGGCTGTGCTTGAGTGAGGCGATGGCATCAATGGAAGCATAAGGAGAGGAAAAGAAAACAAGAGACGATGACCAACAAGAAGGTGGAGGGATAAAGTGGAGGAAGTACATGTGGAAGAAAGCCTTGGAATGACGGGAGGGGTTGGTGAATGTGATTTTGTCACGGCAACCCAAAGTGATAATACAAGAGAGATGGAGCAGAGGACAGCATTCAACTCTCCACTCAGTGATCGACACAGAAACCCAAAATTATCTGCAGGCCAACAGAGGGAGGTAAAGGAGCGGTAGAAAAGAGTATGGCAGCGTTGTACTGAACAGTGATTTCTGACACAGCAACCCAAATTGATTTGTAGGCTAACAAAGGGAGGTGAAGGAGCGGTGGGGCAAAGAACGGCAGCTTTGGACTCACTACTCAGTGGTCGACCCCAAGCTGGCAGGCGAATGGGAGGAATACGTAAAATAAGGACTGAACAGGAAAGGAAAAATAAGCAGGAGGGTGAAGAAAACGAGAGACAAGAGCATGAAGGAACGGGGACACTAAAGCATTCTACTTTTTCACCAAACTCCTCGCTGCTTTTCACACAAACTTTTGCCTCTCTTTGTTAGTCATCAGTGATATTCGGTGGCCAACGTCCAGTGACGTCTACCACTTCCAGGGCCCAGGCCGTTTTTACCGCCAGTTATCATGAAAAATGTCCAGCAACTTCTTTAATTAGCAAACTTCAGGGGAGAATTTTCAAGTCAATGGGCTGAGGTCATGAAGCGCTATAGGTAAAGACAAAAATCCTGTGAAAAACGAATTATAAATGAAGCCAGCCAAGCCTTCCCCCTCCCCCCCCTCCCTCTCTCTCTCTCTCTCTCTCTCTCTCTCTCTCTCTCTCTCTCTCTCTCTCTCTCTCTCTCTCGTTACCTGGCGAGGCTCCTAATTTTCAGCTCCAGCTCTCGAAAACAGCCTAACTCATTATTCATTATTCACTGTTAGCCATGTGTTAAACTTTCGGAGCAGGGTCATAATGGTGTGTGTGTGTGTGGGGGGGGGGGGTCAGTAAATACCTACTTGCTTACTTACTGTGAGAGAGAGAGAGAGAGATAATACTACTGACGGCAGAGCATCACAACCAAGAAGGGAAGAGACATGGGGAGAGTGATAAGGCATTTTGGTACAGTGCAGGACAACAGACATAAATAAACTGGAAGACTTTACAAGATTATCATATAAAATATCTCTCTCCCTCCTCAACTTTACCATGGGGGGGGGGTGATAAAGGGGAGAGTGTGTCGGCAGGTAAGACAAACAACAAGGTATCAAATAATTGGATGGTTGGTGTGCCAGGGAAAGGATGGACAGTGTACTTGAGGATGGAGTGGGATGAATTGAAGGAGTATAGGTAGGAGTGGGATGGAATGAATTAGCATATGCAGGAATGGGATGTATTGAAGGAGTATCTACAGGAGAGTGGAGTGGGATGTTGTGAAGGAGTATACCCAGGAAGGAGTGGGATGGAATGGGGTATATGCAGAAGGGTGGAGTGGGATGGAATGAAGGAATATATGCATGACAGTGGTATTGGATGGAATGAAGAAGAAGGATGGAATGAAGTAGTATATGAAATGGAGTAGAGTGGGATGGAATGGGGTATATGCAGAAGGGTGGAGTGGGATGGAATGGAGTGGGATGGAATGAAGGAGTATATGCAGGAGGATGGAATATGATGGATGGAAGGAGTGCAGCTGCATCAGGATATAATTTGGAGACATTTTTATAACTGGCACCTTGGATCAGATACACCCTGGTAAGGGATGGAGTCGATGGATCGGTTCAAAAATAGACAGATAGGCGGAAGAAGAAACAAGGAGATAAAAATTTACACACACACACACACACACACACACACACACACACACACACACACACACACACACACACACACACACACACACACACACACACACACACACACACAGTTAGCAAGCTTCAGGGGTCAGGGTATAACCATTCCAAACTGTGATGGGTCCGAGTCACCATCTCTGAGTGAGGGCAGAAGTGGTGCCAGCGATCAAACCTTGAATGGAGATTTTGAAGGAGCAGATGACAGAGGGAGGGAAGGAGAGGGGGAGGACATTGATGTTGATGTGGTGGGCGACTCTGGCGATTCCAGTAATGCTGACGGAACACAGGTGAACACCGGTGTCAGTAATGACCTAGACGTTAGTGGAACCCTAAAGACGAGTGGGCCTTCCCTGTCCCAAACTTCACAGCTTACTACTCTGACCCTCTCTCTCTCCAACTTCATTCCTCCTCTCACCCTGTCACCCTCGTCACTAGATGTTAACTCTCTCTCTCTCTCTCTCTCTCTCTCTCTCTCTCTCTCTCTCTCTCTCTCTCTCTCTCTCCCCACCTGCCTGAATTTTGGTGATGATTCATACATGTATCTAAAGAATATACTCCCACCTGTGCTATGGAGAGAACAGTAAGGAAAAAGAAATACTGAAAACTAAAATACAATGTGTCATAGGATTTAAGAAATATACTGGAAATGTACTTTTGTACACACACACACACACACAAGCAAGTCCTTGCACATTAACTCACCATATCAGAGACCTAATTAATTGCTGGAAAGATAGCGGAATGTGTTAATATATTTAGTACTTTAGAAGCGTGCGGAATGGTGCCACACAGATACAGAATTACACAGACACAGTTCTTATTAATTGCACTTGTGTTTATTATGCAAGTGTTATACATATATTTCTGAAGTGGAGGGTAATTAGTACTGGTGAACGCCATGATAACCCTTATAATCACCATGACAACGTGACATAAACGGTACCCACCAATAACCCTCACAATCACCATGGCAGCCCCACATAAACAACACCAACTGATAACCCTCACAATCATTATGGCAACCCCACATAAACAGTGTCTGCTGATAGAACTCACAATCACCATGCCAGCCCCACATTAACAGTATCTGCTGCTAACGTTCACAATCACCGTTACAATCCCACATAAACAATATCTACTGAATGAATACGAATAAACTGTCAACATCACTGACGATGGCTATCTATTCGCCACAAACATACATTCATCTTTTACCATTTATTTTTCCTGTCAAGCAATCAAATCTAATTGTAATCCTTTTTTAATAAGGTTCCATTATTTCTGGATTTTCTAGCGTGCTCTCGACGCTGCTATTTATTTTGCTTATGCAGAGTCTTGGAGAGCCCTTTTTATGGGAAGAAATATTTATTTGTGAAAAATAAAAACGTGGATATATTGAGTTATTTTTTCTACTGTTCGGCTTCTCTCTCTCTCTCTCTCTCTCTCTCTCTCTCTCCCCCCGCCTGGCGAGTCTCCTAATTTTCAGCTCGAACCTCTGAAAATATATGAGGAAAAAACCGGCAAACCATAATTATTTACTCACTGTAAAGCCATTTGTTGAAATTTATGAGCAGGGCAATAATGATGTGTGTGTGTGTGTGTGTGTGTGTGTGTGTGTGTGTGTGTGTGTGTGTGTGTGTGTGTGTGTTCATTATTAAAAACCTCTCTCTCTCTCTCCTTAGCTTTAAGCGTCCGTTCTATGCCAACACGGCCCTCCTTGCATTTCCTTCGGCATTCCTCCTTTCCCGGCACTCACACACACACACACACACACACACACACACACTTAACATGCACCTTCACACAATCAGCTTTCAGTGCTCACAAACACCTTCAACCATTCCAGGCTTCAGTTCTGTCCCTACAATACACCAGCCTCACCCACGCCAACACCTGACAATAGATTCCAAGGAAATTGTTATCTATAGATCTCCTGATTGTTACTCACATGTTTAACACGACGCAGTAGACACTCGCCCACACCAACACCTGACAGTAGATTCCACGGACATTGTTATCTAAAGGTGTTTTTATTGTTGTACACAGGTTTAACACGAACACTATGACTATTCAGACCCTCTCGTTCTTTCCTAATGTACCCGGCTTATGAGCAACTCAGTCCATACAATTTCAAAAAGCATGTTGTTTACTTTATCCCGCATTCGTTTCTACCATATCCTTCTCTATTGTCGACATAATTTCCCCTTTTTTTCACTGTCTCCTTTCTCCTCTTTTGATATTTCCTGGACTCTTTCCCTTCATTTTTCCAGTACCTTGCCCTCTTCGATCCCGAAACCCCCGCCCTCTAGCTTTTCTAGACGAGAAAACAGAACCAACGATGAAAATATTTAAAAGGAATATGCGAATTAAAGTGTCTCTTGATTTTCCGCCAAATATTCCACCTTCCACTTTCCTTCCCCTTATCGTCTGCCTCTGGCATATCTCCTTCCTTCCTTCCTTTCATTCCTCATCGCTCCCCTCCCCAACGTGCTCCAATGGCGATATTTATCAACAAATTTTCATATTTTTCCGCATTAGTGGAATTACCGGGAGACGGGCACTGATTTTGCCACGGCTGGATTATACCAGATAAATTTATGTGCTACGGTTATAATAATGTGTTGTAACCAACCGACTCTGGTCCACCCTGACATTCACCTTTACTTCACTAATCATGCATTCACCCTCATCCTTAACATCACTGCCAATCAGCAACAGTATTCATAATGTCACCATGGTACAAATATTTTTTTGAAAACGAGTGAATACGAGGTAGGTGGGGCGCCCATCATCCACTCACTCAGTGTGGTCACTCTTGGGTGAAACTACACTGAGTAACAAGCCAAATAATTTCTTGTAGGCCAGGAAATCTTTTAATAAGCTGGGTGTTAACCTTATTACGAACTAATACATGTTCCCTACGTATCAACAAATGGGTTGGCGGAAGGTTAGAGCCCTTCCCCCCCCAAAAAAAAAAAAAAATATATATATATATATATATATATATATATATATATATATATATATATATATATATATATATATATATATATATATATATATATAGATATATATAATGACAAAGTGCCTCGGACCAGGACTGACCAACAGGTGACTACCAAAGACCGTACAAATGACATGGTGGATATATCAACGTGGAGTGTGAGGGGGGCGATTGATGACGTGAAAGAGAGATTGTCAAGGTGCTTGAAAATGCAAAAGTTGACGTATGTGGACTGACTTGACTAAATAGGGATGTGTGAGTTTGAGAGAGTGGGAGTATGAATTGTGTATATGTGCGGGGGAAGGTGGGGGGTGGACTTTCTGACCAACATTTGGTGGTGGTGAATGTCAAGGTACAAATGCATTGGATGAATAGTAGGAGTGAAGGGCAGGAGGAAGTAGTACATAGAAGAAGGGTGGAAAGATGGGAAAAGAATGAAGAAAAGGGAGAATATAAGAGAGAAATGGAGGAGAGATTGGGTAAATATGATTTGGAGCATATGGCGGAGGCGGGAGGTGTGTGCAACTTATTCACAAAAGAAATCTGTGCAACATGAGAGGTGATGTGTGGGGTGAAGAGAACACGAAAGGGGGTACATGGAAAAACATGGTGGAATGAAGAGATGAGACAAGCTGTGGTGCAAAAGAAGAAAGCATATAGTAAGTGGCTGGGAAGCAGAGGCATGAAGTTGGGAGACGGAATAGAGAGTTACATGAAGACAGGAAGAGATTAGTAAGAGAGAGTATGAAAAGAGTGGATGAGGAATTTGGAAGGAATTTAAGTGTAGTGTGCAGCGAACGTAAGAAAATGTTCCGGAAGTAAGTAGAGTTAGACAGGGTGATAAAGGGGGTGCGTACGGGGTGAAAGATAAAAATGGTAAACTGATAGTGGAGAAGTGACAAAAAGTGAGCAGATGGAAAGAACACTTGAAGAAATTGTCAAACATGTTAAATGAAAGTAATGCGAGTACAAGTGGCTGGGAGAAGTAGGGTGATGAGAAGGGAGGAAGAGAAAGGTAGGATGGAAGTAGGGGAAGCAATGAAGGAAGTCAAAATGGAGAAAGTCCCAGGAATTAATGGGGTGTGTGGTGACAAGCTAAAGCACGAGGGAGCGATAGTAGCAGAATGGATATGGAAAATGTTCAAATTGGCCTGGGGGGAAGGTAGAGTCCCGGATGATTGAAACTCAGGAATAATTATTCCCGTGTATAAAGGAAAAGGGGAGAGTGAAGTGTGTGGCAGTTATACAGGCATTTGTCTTCCCTGTGTAACAGGAAATGTATATGGAAGAATGCTTGCTGATAGAATAACAGAAGAATTAGTTGGAGAAGAACAGAGAGGTTTTAGAAAGGAAGTGGTTGTGTGGATCAGATATTCATCATAAAGTGTTCAGTGGAAAAGTTTCTAGAGGAGGGAAAGAGGTTGTATGCAGCCTTCATGGATTTGAAGGAAGCATATGACAGAGTGAACAGACAAGGAACGTAGAAAATATTAAGAATATATGGAGTAAATGCGAATCTGTTGAATGCGGTGGAGAGTATATATGAGGGCGCTAAGGCTGCAAGGCTGCAGTGCGTGTGGGTCGTGAACTGAGTGAATTTTTCTGTCTGAATGTTGGATTGAAACAGGGATGCGCTATGTCTCAATGGTTGTTCAGTCTGTATATGAATGGGGTTATATGAGAGATACAAGGTAAGACAGTGGATGTTGGAGCGGCAGTAATGAGAGAGGGCAGCGTTTGTAAACTTCCTCTTCTGTTGCATGATACTGCATTGTTATATGAAGACGAAGGGAAACAGCAAAGCTTGGTGAATGAGCTTGGGAGACTGTAAGAAACGGAATCTACAGGTGAATGTAAGGAAGAGTAAAGTTGTAATGTTCGAGAGAAATGAAGTCACTTAATGAGCAATGAGGCCGGATGATGAGGAAATGGAAAATGTGGGTGCATCTAAGTACTTGGGCAATGTGATGAGTAAGGACGGAAGTTTAGAGAGTGAGGTGCTTGAAAGGGTACAGCAAGGAAGAAAGGTTGCTGGTTCTTTGAAAGCAGTGATAAGGAACAGAGAAGTGAGCATGAAAGTAAAAAGTCGCTGAATTACAGTATCGTGATTCCAACTGAAATGAGTTGTTTGAAAGGAGCATGTGGAGTTACATAGAGTGACAGACTGACAAATGAGGAACTGAAGGAGCGTTGTGGTGTGGATGCAGATGTGATTGAAAGTGTTAGAAATACACTGAGGAAGTTTGGCCATGTGATGAGGATAGAATGAGAGACTACCGAGGAGAATGTGTGTGTGAGGAGGAGGGGGAGGGGGAGGAGAGGGAGGGAGAGACCGAGGTTGATGTGGGGGGATGGAGTGGAGAGGTATATGAGAGTGAGAGGTGTGAGGTGGGGCAGAAGGCACCGAAATAATGGGAGACAGAATGAAATGGAGGTGATTTCTTTTTATGGCCACCACTTACGAAATTAAGAAGTCTGGCAATAGACAAAGAGAGCGAGCATACAAGGCAGCTGGGGTCACCTTCGTGCGTGGAGACTGGTCACTTCTCCAGCAAAATAATGTAGGGGAGGGGGGGCGCTTCAGGACCCGCAAAACACGAGCTGATCATGAATAGCAGAACTGTCAGCCCATGTCAGGGATTTGCGAGTCCGCACCTACGATTTATTTATTCTTTAACTCATTACCAGTATTCTGTTACCACCGCTATCACTATCACTCTCACCACCACCATATGTATCCGTCCACACATCCATTCACACACACAAACACACATTCCTTTCCCTTGGCTGTGTCAAAAGGTCATGGCAGAAACAACACCATGTTGTTCCTCCTCTGCCTGGCTAACTTTTCACGTCACACACAAGGCCAACAGCCGAAAATGTGTGCTGTAAAAGCGTTATTTTTTTTTTACCTTTCTTTGTTCTTTTATTACTTGTGACAATAGTGAAAACTGAAAATATTTTATTGATTACTGACATACAGTAAGTGGAGAGAGAGAGAGAGAGAGAGAGAGAGAGAGATGCAGTAGTTTAACAATAAAATTACCAAAATATAAAGGATGGTAAATATATCACAAAAATAGAAATAGGACTACAAATATTTAACATCGCAAATCCGTATCACAAAAAAAATTTCATTCCAAACGAACAAAGAGGCAAGACCGTGAAAGGATTAAATTCTGTTAAGGTATCTGTTTACGTTACTGATCTTTCTGTAAAATTTGTCCCTTACATTTACATAGAGAAATACTTTTATTTTTTTATTGTAGTTACATTTACTTCCCAAAACTGGCATGCTGTATTCCCAACTTCCCGTAATTCTTCCTTTTTAATATTCATACATTCATTTTCATTACCCATTCCTCTCAAACGGGTACTCTCTCTCTCTCTCTCTCTCTCTCTCTCTCTCTCTCTCTCTCTCTCTCTCTCTCTCTCTCTCTCTCAATGATTACATTGCATCACCAACATTTACTCTGTTTAATCACTTCACAATTTCCTTCAGGCGTCAGTTCTTTTGTATCTTTCTTTGTTCTTGTGTGTGTGTGTGTGTGTGTGTGTGTGTGTGTGTGTGTGTGTGTGTGTGTGTGTGTGTGTGTGTGTGTGTGTACTCAGTCTCAAATCATTTACTTTTCGTTCATTAACTCTCTCTCTCTCTCTCTCTCTCTCTCTCTCTCTCTCTCTCTCTCTCTCTCTCTCTCTCTCTCTCTCAGTGATTACATTGCATCATCAACATTTACTCTGTTTAATCATTTGACAATTTCTTCTGGCATCATTTCCTTTGTATCTCTCTTTCTTTGCTGTTTTGTGTGTGTGTGTGTGTGTGTGTGTGTGTGTGTGTACTCAGTCTCAACTGATTTACTTTTCGTTCATGAACGCAAACTCTCTCTCTCTCTCTCTCTCTCTCTCTCTCTCTCTCTCTCTCTCTCTCTCTCTCTCTCTCTCTCTCTCTCTCAATTTACAGATCTCATATATCTTATCCCTTCTCATGCTCAGTTCTCCCCACCTTCATTCTATCAATATCCTTTTTCCACATTCACACTCGTCATTTCTCTCCTTCTCCTCCTTCCCTGACTGTCTCCTCCCACTCACACATCTTGGTTTCCAGGTCGTGACAAAAGGTCACGTGAAGGTCATTGTTCACCCAGTGTCAACCTTGTCATTCCCCACAGGTGCCAAAACCAGACAAAAATGTGTGTGGCTCAAATATTTTTCCTTCTGGTACGTCCTTGCACTGTTGATCCATGACGCAATATATTTCCAACCTAAATGAGAGAGAGAGAGAGAGAGAGAGAGAGAGAGACTGCCCATTAGCACCGGAGGTATATTCACTAAGCTCATTTTGGTGTTATCATGCCACACAGAGCCGTGCTTAAAGCCAGAAGCAGAGTAGAAGAGAAGAGAGGTGAGGAGAGGAGACAAGACAGTAAGAGCTAGGAAGAGATATGGCAAAAGAGAGGAGGAGGAACGGGAAGAGGTATGAGGGAAGAGAGTAGCGTGAAGAGTACTGAAGGTAGAATGGATGCAGAGAATATGGAAGAGAGGCAAGAAAAGGATAGGCACTGATCAATGGAGGAAAGAAAAGTAATTGTCTTGCTTAATATATAACTGTTGCTGTGTGTGTGTGTGTGTGTGTGTGTGTGTGTGTGTGTGTGTGTGTGTGTGTGTGTGTGTGTGTGTGTGTATTTGAATCGTAATGCTTATTCTACCATTTTCTTTTTTGTTTTGTTTTTATTATTTATTCCAATCAATTAAAATGTATATCCATTTTCTTCTTTCTGCATTATTCTCTTATCCGAAATAGTTTACTACTCTCTCTCTCTCTCTCTCTCTCTAATAGGTCTGCCTCCAAGGTGTCAGAGGAAAGTGAGAGAGACGGGACGGGAAAGAGTGAGTGGAGGACACAGAAGTGAGAGAAGAGAGGGTAGGGACCAGAGAAGAGGGAATGAAAATGAGGGAATATGAGATAAAGTAAGTGAACTGGAATAAAACTTATGGGACGTGTGGGAAGAAATGAAAAGAAAAAAGAAAGCAATTATAGAAATAAAGAAATATTATGTGCAACAGAATTAGAGAGAATGGAGACATGATGGTGATAATGACCTTGGAGAGTAAGAGAGAGAGGGAACAGAGAAAACATAACATGAAAAGGCAAGAGAACGTGGGAATTATAAACACAACCACCTGATGAGCCAATAAGTATAACAAAAAATATATTAAGTCCAGCTATTATCGGAATGAGGAAAAAATAAGATGGAATGAGAATTTAAAACGAAAATTAGAAATTAAAGTCTTAATAATGAATGAATTAACTCATGAAAAAAAATGTAAGATTAACTTTAATCAAAGTCTAGATTACCCAGTTTAAAACTTATGCCTACTTGTTGAAATCATCCACTTTGTACAGAAGCACTGTGAACGGACAAAAAAGTCAGTAAGAAAATGTAGAAAAAGGAACATTTGAAATGTGTGTGTGTGTGTGTGTGTGTGTGTGTGTGTGTGTGTGTGTGTGTGTGTGTGTGTGTGTGTGAGAGAGAGAGAGAGAGAGAGAGAGAGAGAGAATATACAGGAAGGTAACTAGAGACAAGACAAAAAGGAATATAGAACCAATGAAGAAGAAAGTTAAGAGAAGGACGAAAGGTGTGCTACAGGAAGAAAGAATTGATATGTAAGATAGGGAGTGAGGAAGTGAGAACATGTGAGACGAAAAGTATAGGAAAGCGACTACAATTGAATGTCGGTGACTAAGACGTATCGATACGGAAGATAACTGGCTAGAAAGGGAGTGAGGGAGTAAAACAATATTTGGAGAAAATGTTGTGTAAGAAAGACAATGTGAAATGAGGAAGAGAAAATGTGGGACGTGAGGCTACTAAGAATAACGCAGTAATAAAAAAGCCGTATGAGGAGGGAGAACGAACTGTGTGGCAGGGATTAAGTTGGTGAGAAAATTCAGTGGCAAAAAAAATATATAACGTGAGGAGGTGACCTTTCCTAACCTTTAGTATTCCTTTCCTTTACAAACTACTGCACTATGTCTCTCTCTCTCTCTCTCTCTCTCTCTCTCTCTCTCTCTCACACACACACACACACACACACACACACACACACACACACACACACACACACACACACACGCACACTATGTCACCTTTACTGCCCTCATTATCTATCTATAATAATTCACCTTCACCTTGAGACAAATATTCTTTCCCTGGGATAATACTACTTAATGGAACACTTGAGATTACTGGGCTGATATTCATGAAAATATCTTGTCACGACACCTGCTATTAGACGGTGGAAGCAGGAAAAGGAGACGGGAAGGAAAGGAAAGACATCTGCTATTAGAATGTTGAAGCAGGAAAAGGAGGCAGGAAGGAGAACAAACACAACTGCTATAAGAAGGTGGAGGTAGGAAAAGGAGGAAGAGGAGGAGGAGGAAGAGTAAAGGAAAGACACATGCTATAAGATGGCGTAGGCAGGAAAAGGATGAGGAAGAGGAGGAGGAAGGGAAAGAAACCTGCTGTAAGAAGATGGACGCAGGAAAAAGAGGCGGCATGGAAAGAAAAGACAACTGGTATTAGACTGTGGAAGCAGGAAAAGGAGGAGGAAAAGAACGAGAAGACGATGGCAGAAGACGGTGGAAGAAGGAAAGGGAAGAGGGAAGGAACAGAGAGCAAGACGAGGAAGAGAAAGTGGAAAAAGGACGTTAGATAAAAATACAGAAAAAAAAAAAAAAGACTGAAACACAGGATGAAGGACAACAAAGTGAAGAAGAGAAGGTAAAACAGACAGGAATAATGAATACGGGAAAGAGGAAGGAAGGACGGCAAAACGCAGAAGACGAAAACGAAGAAAAAGAAGAAGAGGAGGAGGAAGAAGAAGAAGGGGAGAGAGAGAGAGAGAGAGAGAGAGTGTAACTTGCAATACTTTGGTGATAGAAACTCCGTGTGCAAACAGCTAGATAAGGAGTTTATTACAAGCTCACAGTAAAACAGTCTGCCCGGCTAGGATGTCTGCTATCAACTGATGCAATAACGCCGTCTTCAGGCGTGGGAAAGCATGCTGACCTAGCAAATTTAGTGGGGGCATGTATGCATTGGGGGGGGACATATATACATCGGGGGTAGACATATTGTGGAGGGGGTACACTACTCCCCCGGGTAGCTGAGATGGTGTCTCCTGACACCAGGAGGTAAATGGTGGGTGATTATAGGAGGAAGGCAGGACCAGGGAGGTTTGTACAAGGGATAAGTATGATACAGGGGCAGTAGGGGAGACATGGCCATGTTGAGGGGAGGGAATTAGAACGATATACACAGATGAGATATACAAAGATTAATAGGTACAAATCCAGGAAGGGTCGAAGGGATATATGAACATAATGGGAATTACACAATAATAGTTTGATACATGATAAACAAGGAGTAGATATGAGAGTTCTAGTGTTGTTCTTCCTTCATTTTTTTTTTTTTTTTGTGGATTTTCTGTAGGACACACTGTCACTGAGTAATGCAGGAAAGAAATACCATCATTTTCTAGTAGGCAGAGTGCTGTTCACAGTTTGGTTAAATGGTAGATGGCAATGGTAGTCACGGAATGTGAGGGCACTAAGTACGGGGAGTTTCTACGTCGTGGGTAGGGCGTACTATGCCGGTAACGACTCTGATTTCCTGGAGTCGACGTTCCATTTTTCTGACACAACAATGCACTGCACAGATGATGAGTAGAAAACCTATGAAAGCGATAACCACAGGGGGAAACACAACTGTTGGATGAACCCATGAACGGCTGAAGGCCAGAGAAAATTGATCCATTATGAAATCACTGTCATTGAGGAAGGTGAGCATGCGCAAGTGAGGGGAGGTGATGGTAATGTTGGCAGAAGGTAGGGTTGAAGGCATGTCGATTGGTTGAAAGATGTCATAGGAGTGGGTACGAACAGCTTGGTGATAGCGAGTGGCGTAAGTGATGACGGACTCTGATGTGACGGTACAATAGTCAGGTGCTTTGTAGAGACCACTAGCGGGGACGGATCGAACCGAAGAACCAGGACACATGATTGTGACAGAGATGGGAATAGCAAAGAAGAAGTACTGGACATGGTTGAGGTGAGAATGGTGGACCGGGAGGTCAGGAGCTGGGACAAAAGAACAGGCCGAGTAGATGGAATGGTTGCGAACTAAAGCAGACTCACAGGGTGTAGCACTGCTAGGGAAGATAGCGAAAAGGTGGGCAGCACAGAGACGAGAGGTCGGAGTAAGGGAGGAACATTGCTGGAGGTCTGTGGAAGAAAGGAAGGCAACGGAAAGATGATCATGGGAGAGGAGGAAATATTCTGAAGGAACAGATACCTGTAACAAGGAGTTGTTGAGGCGGAAAGTGAAGGGAATGATGTGGAAAAGGTTAAAGGTTATGGCAGAACGGAGAGGAATATGGACGACGACGTATGTAGTGAGAAGAGTGGCTTCGAGAACAGGATAATAATATTCAAGGGAGGAGTAAGGGAGGACTGGGGAGAGACCGAAGGTGGAGTGAGCCCATTCCAGGACAGAACGGAGAGCTGAGACAGGGACTAAGTCGGCAGTGACACGTCCATTGATAGCATCGACCAGGATACGAACCAAGGTCGAGACTTGAGACAGGAGAGAGTCAATGGCTAGTTGGAGAATATCCACGTTGAGTTTGAGGTAGAAGAAGAAAATGTGTCAATGAGCTCAGTGAATCTGGTACTTATGTATTGCAATTGCCAGGAGAGTGGGAGGAAAAGGTTATAGAGATACTCATTTGGGTTGTGTGTCCCCATGAGGGCCGTGAGATGGTTCCTGATTCCGTGGAGCTGGTGCGCGTAGGCAGGTAGGGCAATGGCTACGTCGGCCAGGGGCGCAAGATCGTAGCGCAAGGAGACCTCGCCTCCTGAGCCGACCAAGGCCCCGGGACGTACTCCACCATCGTCCTGACCTGACCCAGACCCCAGGAGGGTCAGCACTGCCAGCAGGGAGATCGCTAACATCGTACCTAGAAAATCAGGGTAGAGTTAATGGGGAAGGTCGTGAAGAGGTTGATGGGCAGAGCGCAGTTTGGACCGATATTGATTGGTTGATGAATGAGCAGGTGGAGATGGAGATGAAGGAGACTGAGGGATAGGTGGAGACAAGGTAGACTGAAGGATGGGAGGAGGGGAAGAAGGGGCAGGAGGTTGTGTAAGTGACTCTTCCAACACGAGGCCACGGGGTGCTCGCTTTAAGTCATCGACGTGGACCCATCTAGTGTCCCTAGTGGACAGGTCCTGGAGGTGAAATTTGTTGCCTTGTTGAGTGAGGACGCGGTAGGGCCCTGTAAATTTGTCATCCAACTTAGAGGAACGCGTATGGGAATGAGCAAAGACAAGATCGCCTACATTGATAGTGATAGGAGAGGCGGACTTATGTTGGCGCTGCAGCATGTCCTCCTGAGAGGAAGCCAAAGTGGATTGGACATACTGGTGGATTGTCTGGAAGTTGGCCAATTTTAGTTTAACATAATCATCCATGTTGTAGATGGGTTCTGGCTTTGAGGATAAGAGAGAGTATGAGAGGTCCTTGTCAAAACCAAAAAGGACGAAGAAGGGAGATTCAGCAATGGATGCATTGATGGAACTATTGATGGAGGATGCCACTTGGGGAATCCAGTCATCCCAGGACGAACTATGGGAGCCTAGATGTCTGAGGCACTCTAAGATTTTTCGGTTGTGGCGTTCTACAAGGCCATTGGAAGCCGGATGGTTAGGCACGACATTGCACTTACTGATATGAAAGTGGCGACAGATCTCATCGAGAAGGCTATTGTTGAACTCTGTACCGTTATCAGTAAGAATGGTATGAGGGGTACTGAACGGGCAAATTACGTGATCGACAAGGGCACGGGCAATGCTCTTCGAGGTCTTGTCGGAGAGGGGTACGAGGACACAGTAGCGGGAGAAGTGGTCGACCGCTACGAACAAGTACTCAGCGCCAGATTCTGTGAGAGGTAGTTTTAAGAGATCGATTGAGACAGTTTCCCATGGTCGTGACGGGATAGGGTATTGTAAGAGAGGTGCTGGTAAGCCGGTTGATCCTTTGTGGCAGAGGCAGGAGAGGCAAGAGTCACAGTGGGCATTGATATCGCGGCGCATGGTTGGCCAATAGTATTTGAGACGTGCTTGGCGCAAGCATCGGTCTTTACCTGGATGGGAAGCTTGAGGAGTATTATGAACAATATGAAGAACCTTTGGTACCAGGGCAGTGGGGACAACAAGTTGGCGTACTTCGCGATTGGGCATATCTTTGCCTGTTAGCAGTGTTTTCCTGTACAAGAGATCATCATCTAGCATGAACTCATCTAGTGATACTGGCAGAGTAGGTAAGGTCAAGGCATCGCCAGATTCTAGGAAATAAATGACTTTGGACCACATGGGGTCTTGGTGTTGAAAGTTTCGAACAACTTCTGACGTTAGTGTAGTGTTTTCAGTTACTTCAGGCTGCAGTGATGTTATAGCTGCTGCTACATGACGTGAGAGTGCGTCTGTGACTACATTCAACTTGCCTGGTACATATTGAAAAGTGGGATTAAAGTCCTGGATGATGATAGACCATCTAGCTAGTCTACCTGTTAGGTTGCGATTCTTGAACAAATCACATAGTGGAAGGTGGTCTGTTTGGATATGCACTGGATAACCATAGACTATATCTCTGAAATGTTTCAAGGACCAGAATACCGCTAGCGCTTCGAGATCTGTGACACTGTAGTTACGTTCAGCAGTTGTAAGGGTGCGACTAGCATACGCTATTACGCGCTTCCTTGATGCTTCATCGAGTTGCATCAAAACGGCACCAAGTCCAGTGCCTGAGGCGTCTGTGCAGAGAAGGAAAGGTGTGGTATAATCAGGGAATGCTAGAACAGGGGCATTTACAAGAGCTGTCTTTAGCTTTTGGAAAGCCTGTGACTGGTCGTTAGTCCAAACAAAGGGCACATTCTGCTTGAGTAAGTGGGTCAGAGGAGCGGCGATCTTCGCGTAATCGCGGATAAAGCGACGATAATAGCCACTGAGGCCCAGGAAACTTCGTACAGCGTCGGTAGTGGTAGGTTCTGGGAAGTTAATGATCACCTTAGTTTTATCCTCATTAGTATGAATGCCTTGTGCATCTACGACATGGCCTAGGAATTTGATTTTCTTTTGCAGGAAGTCACATTTACTGAGATTGATTTTTAGGCCTGCGAGCTGGAGGCGTTCAAAGACTTGCTGGAGTTTGGTAAAATGATCAGGGATGGATTTACTCACAACAATGATATCATCTAGGTAAGCAAAAAGAGTGTCCCATCATACCACTGAATACTGAATGGATAAGTCGCATGAACACGGAGGGAGCATTTCTCAGACCAAAAGGGAGTCTCTTAAACTGAAAATGTCCAGAAGGGGTGCTAAAGGCTGTAACTGGGCGAGAGGACTCTTCCATTTCGACCTGCCAGTACCAGCTGAGGAGGTCTAAAGATGAAAAGACTACGTTATTGTCACCAAGGGATTCTAGCAAATCAGTGAGGACAGGTAACGGGAAACGGTCTGGAACGGTGACAGAATTGACCTTACGATAGTCAACTACTGGTCTAAGGTTGCCGTCCTTCTTTGGTACTAAGAAAAGTGGGCTATTCCATGGACTGACGGAGGGTTCAATAATGTCCTGGTCTAACATGTTCTGTACCATTTGATCTGTTTGCTTTCTCTGGCTGTGAGGCAATCGATACGCTGGTATGTAAATCGGCTGAGTTCCTGGGAGTAGTTCAATCGTATGTTTGACAAGGTCTGTTCTATCCATCGGTTCACCGGGTAAGGCAACCACGTTTCTGTACGAGGTCAGAAGGTCGAGGAGTTGAGGCGTATGTTCTGGGAAATCTGTGCAAGTGAGATGTGAGAGCATATCGGGTGAATGCGTCGGCGCAGATCCCATAGAGTAAATAGTACATACACCGATTGGCGTATCATCAGTCTGAATAGTAGGAATTGAGGAATCCTGGCACACCTTTACGGCCGCTGGGTATACTAGGAAGTCTCCAATCTTTACACCACTTTTAAGTTTTAGTGGAGCATTTGTGACATTGAGCAAGTACAGGTAGCATAAACTGTCCTCTAAGACTGTACACCACGCTGACTCATAAGTCAAGCCATTCACACAACACGTCTCAGGTAGGGTTAGTACATCCACTCCTTCTTTCGCACCGGCGACACAAACAGAGACTTTGGTGAACTCATGGGGTAACAAAATTGTGCACGTATTCGTTACTGCACGTTTCGTCTCTGCATGTTGGAGAAGATCATTCAGACTGTGTGAGGTAGGTAACTGAGACATGTCTGAGTCAGCGATAGTGTTGTCGGGAGAGGATGTAAGAGCCATGTTCGAGGGCTGAGATGATGTATCAGGAGACATTGAGGAATTTATGTCCTTGCTCGCAGTCAGTAAAGGAATGATCTCTGTAGTCTCAGATAATGAGAGTGGTGGTTTGGGCTGGCGTTGGACTTTTTGGTAGTGATAGGGACAGAGGTAATTGAAGGACTGATTTGATCGTAAGAACAGGACGGGGACATTCCATAGTGTAAACCGGGAATCCAGAAATGTCTATACTACCACAAGCAGGTAATAATGCAATGGAATGTTGTGCCATGGTGGAGAAACCAACTACCACAAGCAGGTAATAATGCAATGGAATGTTGTGCCATGGTGGAGAAACCAATAAGGGCATCTGCGGGATACTGCAAGTCATTAGTGACATGAAATTCAATGAGGATAGGGGGCAAAGCTCTGTGGAGTTTGACTTCAAGGGTGACTCTTCCTTTAACCTTAAACTCTGAGCCGTTAACACCACATAGGCGAATGTCTGGTGGTTCTAAGAAACTGACGTGGCTGTGATGGCGATGAATAATTTGTAAGGAATTTTCGGAGATGAGATTTACTATAGATCCTGTGTCCAAGAAGAATGACGTTGGTATGTCATGACTGCTTCCGAGAATGACTAAACCCGAGGATGTTATGGGACCTACATGGCGGATGGGGAGTTGGGTTTCTGGTTCTACGTGATATTGGTCCGATGCGGGCGCGGCGCTTCCCCCGACTGTGGGCGGTTGAGGTAACGACATTCCTCAGTGGTGTGAGTCGTGCTTGATTTGTGGTATTTGCAGTGTGGACGACGTGAGCGGGAAGGCGTACGCTGTCTGGTTTGGGAGTGAGGACGTCTGTATGTACGGTCGCAACTGGATGCTCGATGTCCAGGATGACCACAGTACCAGCAAAGAATCGAAGATTGTCTGTTCTGTCGGGCGCTAGATTGATCACGACCTGCGGTAGGAGAGCGATGTGTGGCAAGTCTGCCACGTGTGGTGGGACGGGAGCGAGATTGGTTTGGGGTAGTGGAGGTGTGACAGACTGAGGAGGCCAAGGGTTGGGTGGTGCTCTGACGCGTGTAGTTCGAACCTGTTCTTTCATGAATGGCTTTAGTGACCTGAATAATTTTATCCCCTGGATTGAAACCGATTTCCAAGGCTAGCTCTCGCTGTTTAGGAGTAAGCCAGTGAAGGAATCTCAGGTAACCAATTAAGTCAGCAAAGTTGGTGAGTGAAAGCATTGGAACGCCATTCTTGTCTTCTAACCATTTCGTGCCTACCAGTAATTGGGGCATCTCGCTACTAGTTGCTTTCATGGCGGCGGCAGCTTCGCGGAGCTTGGCATATTGCGCTGGGACGCGCAAGTCCTCATCTAGTTGGTTTAGGAGATTAATGAATCCCATGAGAGACGCGGTATTTGAATGGTGGCAACAAAGGCTGATGAGTTCCGTACGAAAATCAGCAAAGGTACGAATGCTATCGAAATGTCCTGCACAGATCGCGGATCCGATGTCTGATTTACCGTGATGCAAGCGACCGAGGAGGTAAGCTACTTTGAGCGATTCCTCGGCAATTCGTCTATTGTTTATTTCTGTGTCAACTTCTCTGAGGAAATCATATACAGACCAAGTTGGGTCCTGGCCGGTAAATTTGGGACGATTGGCATCGTCGAGATAGATAGACTGTGGAGGGTTGGCCATGGCTGGAAGTGTAGAAGTGGCGGGAGGAGAGGTGTGGGAGAGAGAGAAGGCAGTGGCAGTTAAGGGCGAGGAAGACGGGGTATGAAGGGAGGCAGGAGAAGTAACGACAGTGGAAGGAGTAGAGGAAGAAGAAGGGAGAGTAGAGGCAGGAGTAGAGGAGGTAGTATCTGGATTTACGAGGGTAGGACGGGTAGTAAGTGATTCTGCGGGAAGTGAAACGGGAGTCTCAGGTACAGGGCGGTGGTACTCTTTGCCACTTCGTAAATGAGTGATTGTGTTAGAGTCGGCAGACGGGGTATGAGCAGGTGATGTTTCCGGGTCGAGAGGGCTGGCGGTAAGCGGTTGACGTGCACTCCTAGCTCAGACTCTGTCGGGTGAGGAGGTCTGGCCGTTTTCTCTCGAGCCCTGAACACTGTTTCGTTCACTCGTGGAGAATTTCGCCGGTTTTGCCTCGTTTTCTGCCAGTCTTGACTTAGTCTCTGGCACTGAGGAAGCTTTTCTTTTGGTTTACAGTTTTTTTTTCTGAGACTTAGTCTCAGATTGCCTGGGTGTGAGTGGGAGTGTGTGTGTGTTTGTGACTGAGTGTGTGGGTGTTTTTTTTTTTTTTTTTTTTTTTTTTTGGCCTGCCGTTAGTGTCCCTCACCGTAGTACGACGCCGAACCCTGAAGGGGTGCCGTTAGGGCACTTCCATGAAGGGGGGCCTTTAGGGCCTGGTTATAGGAGGCGGTGAGGGCGGCTCTGTTAGAGTAGGGAAGACCCGAAAGGGGCAGTGGCGGGGCCTCCCATCGCCCTTTAGAGGGCGGGGAGCATAGGTTGCCCGTCACTGTAGGGACCTGGCCACTTTTTCTGTATTTTGTTTGCTTGTGCTTTTTGCGTGGTTGTGTGTGTGAGGTGTATGCGCGTGTGTGTGTGTGTTTTTGACTGAGTTTTTTGGCCTGCTCCGGTGAGCACCATGAAGGGATCCAGCATCCCTAGGCCCCAGGGGCATTCCCGCCTCCTGCTTCCTCAGTCGAGGCCCTCCATCCCTAGCCCTGCCACAGGCACGAAGAGGGAGCGTCACTGCTCAGGCTCGAGCTCCCACTCGTCAGCTCACGAGGCCGCGTGTGCTAACCCCTCTACACCAACATCCACGAGAGTGGCACCTCGCTTGCGTGGTGACTATACCCGCTCTGCCAAGGCGGCCCGCCGACATGAGGCTATGGAGGAGGTTGCACCTGCTCCACCATCTCTCTCTTCCACCAAGGGCACTTCGGAGGCTCCTGCTGCGACTCAGCTCCCCCCCTCTGTTGATCCCGCTCTGCAGGAAGATGAGGGTTTCACCCCCGTGATACGCAAGGGATCGAGGCGTGCTCGCCAGGGAAACGGCCCTTCTCCGGCAATACGCACTGGGCCTCCCCTCAGGGATCCCTCTGCTGCTCGTCCCTCCGTGTCAGTAGCTGTGCGTCCGCCTCCCCGCTCTGCATTTCCAGCTTTCCGTGTGCCGGTACAGGACGGCCATGCGACGAGCTACGACGCCGTGGCTGCACTAGAGCGTCACCTGCCAGGGCTACGCTGCTCCAACCTGATAGGTCGAGACGGCAGCTCGGTGTTGGTGCCGAAGGACGAGGGAGCCTACGACCTCTTGAGATCAGCTCTGCAGGACGAGGCCTGCCCGGTGAAACTAGTCGAGCTGACGCCCGGCCAACAGTCGACGAAGGCAGTTGTCATGGGTTATCCCTTGAGAATGCCTTTGGAGATCCTCCTTCACCACCCTCAGGTCGAAGAGGCGACCCGCTGCCAGAAAACGCGGACCCGGGAAGAGACTCGTCAGGTCGTTGTCACCCTGCGGGGTCCTCTGATCCCTTCAATCGACCTGGGGAACTGGGGAACGTATCACCTTCGCCCCTTCACCCCGGAGCCTCTCTGTTGCTACCGCTGCCAGCGCTACGGGCACCACCGTGCCAACTGCAACCGCCCCGTCATCTGCGGCATGTGCAGTGGCGGCCACGACACGGCCGAGTGCCTCCAGCGGTACAAGGCGAAGCAACCAGTTGCGGCCAAGTGCCCCAACTGCTCTGGACGACACCACGCCTGGCACCCCAGCTGCCCCGCGAGGGTTCATCGAGTGAACCAGGGTCGAGAGAGGCAGGTTGCCTTTGTGCAGCAACACCAGGCCACCAGCGCCACTCCAGCTCCCCCCGGTACTTTCATCTGGGGACAACAGCGCCGCCCTCTCACTCAGTGCCCACCACCTCTCAGCGACCAAGAGTTCCCTCCATTGCCCTCAGCTCTGACTGTGGTACAGACCACAGCCGAGGTCCACCGCCAACAGCTGCCTGTCTCGCCACCACTCCCGACTGTAGAGACCAGTCGGTCAGTGACACTTCCGCCACCAGTGTCTGGCACCACACCCAGTCCACCCCCCGCTCCTGCTCCTCCGGTGATCTCCTTCACAACGGAGGAGCTCAGGACCTTTGCAACAGAGCTTGCAATGACCCTAGCGAAGACAATAGCTTCAACCCTCGATATCCCTCTCCCAACCGAGCCTCTTGCCGAAGCTGCCAATCGCCTTGTGGACCGGGCGATCGAGAGGAAGATGGCGAGCCTAGGTGCTCCTCTGTCCCCTCGCCGCCCAGCTCGTTCGGCAGGGCGACCCCGTCCCACACTGCACAGGACAGCTCGCCCGTCCAAGAGGGTCAGGCCACGACCTACCAATGCTCTGTCTTCCACCGCACAGCTGCCTCGTCAGCGTCATCGTTTGGGGCAAACCCTAGCACCATCAGGGTCCAGAGTGATAGAGAGGGCCTCACCACCGCTGCAGGAGAACGACCGTCCGCAACTGTCGCCGGACGGCCAGTAGACCGCTCTCTCAGGCTCCTCCAGTGCAATTGCTTGGGAGCACGGAGCAAGCTCCCCCTTTTGCAGGAAGCGGCCGCCAAGGACCGGCCTGATGTCATTCTCCTGCAGGAGACCTTGCTCCCAGGCAATTCCACTTTCCATCTCTCGGGATACACCACCCATCTCCTCCCGTATATTCGTGGCGTTACACGGGGATGTGCCGTTCTGGTCGAGGACCACATCGCGTGCACGGATTGTGAGCCCCCTCCTTTCTGTGGACCTGATGTGGAGGTTCAGGGCGTGGTTCTCCATCTGGCGACGTCGCCCCTGACGGTATACAATGTATACTGGAGCCAGAGGAGCACCCTGGAGTTGGGGGAACTTTTCTCCCAAGCTGCCAGGGGAGCTGTGTACATTGGGGGCGACTTCAATGCCCACCACGCCCTACTCTCTTCGCCTCTTCGCCCCAACGATGCAGGACGACACATCTCTAATACTGGAGGAGGTGGGTGGTGTTTCCCTATTAAATGACACCACTGAGGCCACACACATTGACGGGGGGCGTCTGGACTTGGCGTTTGTGTCCTCCCCCCTTGCGGGCTCGGCAACATGGTCGCTGCACCGACACCTCGCCAGTGATCATTTTGCCCTAGAGGTCACTCTGCCAACTGCTCCACTCCCACCGACGCCGCCCCCTCCTTTGCTGTGGGACTTCCGTAGGGCCGACTGGGTGGCGTTTGCACAGGCCTTAGCTGGGGCCTTTGCTGCATCTCCTCCCGCCTCAGACCTCGAGAGACGAGCAGATCAGGTGGCGAGTATTTTTTCACAGGCTGCCTCTCTTGCTATCCCCCTGCAGCGTCGATCCGCGAGGTGCTATCGGGACGGCTGGATTTACTGCGACAGGGTCAAGGAATTGAACCGGCGGCTAAATGCGGCACGCAGGCAGCACCGACGGCGTCGCACATCTCCACACCGTCGGTACCTGGTGGCTGTCACGCGACAGGTCACCACAGAGAAACGCCGCCTCAAGGAGGAGGCGTGGATTGGATGGTGTTGTACCCTAGATGCTCACTCCACGCTCAGGGAGATGTGGAGGAGAATCAGGTCCATCTCCGATCCACGTCCTCCTCGGCCGCCCTTGCATCCTGATCCTGCCGCAGAGGCCAGCCGCCTCGCTCAGCACTTCGCGGATCGCTCTGCTTTAAGCAATCTCCCGCATTCCGTCCAGGTTCTGCAGGCTCAGCTATGCACCGCTCGTGCCACGGCAGTACAGGCTGCCTGTGATAGGCCAGACCCAGCTGATTGTCCCATCACCAGCGGGGAGGTTCAAAAAGCACTGCACCACAGGGGGGACTCTGCGCCTGGACTGGACGGAATCACATATTCACTGCTATCACACGCTGGGGATTGCGGCAGCGAGCGCCTACTTGATCTGATCAACCTCTCGTGGTCTGAGGGGCGTCTGCCAAGGTCATGGAAGACGGCTGTTATTCACCCGATTCCTAAGCCTCATGATCCTACCGCCATGCGCCCCATCTCCCTCCTTAGCTGTATCGCAAAAACGGCTGAGAGGGTTGTGCGGGCTCGTCTCGCTTGGCGGCTGGGACCACTGCACCCAAGGATTTTCGCATACCACCATGGTAGGAGTGCCACTCACTGCCTCGCGTCTTTCCTTGGGGAACTGAGAGGGGGAAGGGGGATGGCCGTCTTCCTCGACCTTGAAAAGGCTTTTGAACTAGCCAGCCCTACAGTTATTTTGGCTGCCCTTGCAGACAGGGGTGTGGGAGGCAGGCTTTTATCCTGGATCAGGGACTTCTTTGCGGATCGCTCTGCAGGGGTCAGATTCCAGGGGCACCTCTCACACTTTTGCAAGCATTTAAATGGCACGCCCCAGGGGAGCGTATTAAGCCCCCTCCTCTTTAATATCCTTATGGAGGGGCTCTTAACCATCGACTATGGGCCTGGCGTCACCCTCCTCTGTTATGCAGACGATCTTGCCCTTGTATTTACAAGAAAAGACTGCTTTAGACAGGCAGACTTGGCCCTTTCTCGGCTCCATGCCAAGTGTGCCGAGTTAGGCCTAAAAATTAACTTCCTGAAGACCAAGTGCCTGCCATTTGGACTCCGCCCCCCAGACTGTCCAATGCTACTCGGTGGCCATCAGCTCTCCATCGTCACTGCCCATCGGTACTTGGGGGTCTGGCTTGACGCGGGTCTCAACTTTGCCTGCCACGTTCGATACCTGAGGGAGCGTGCATCCACCCGCATGGCTGCTCTCCGCTATCTTTCCAAGCGGAGTTTGGGGGCATCATATTCAGTCGTACGGACTTTTTATATACACGCAGTCCGATCCTTAATAGATTACAGCGCCATCTGCTTGATGGGACTCGCTCCGCCAGTCGCTAGATCTCTGGAGGTCATCCAGAATGATGCCCTCCGCATTATGCTGGGTGCTCCACGCTGGACCCGACTTGCAAATCTGCGTATGGAGGGTGGACTTCCATCTCTGGCCCATCGCATTGTCTTACGAGCAGCAATTGTCACTCTGACACTAATCCAGTGCCTGCCTCACCTGCCTGTCTCTGCCCTCCTAAAACGCCTTCTCTGCCGCCCACCTGAGCCGGCCCCTCAGCGTGACTGGGCCCGCACCACAGCCGCTGCCATCCATGGATTGGGAGCTGCGGCGAGCCTCTGTCAAGATCCCGACTCTCCCTTTCCTGGATACGTTGATCCACCGCCATGGGATCCTCCTCTTTTTAATATTATTGGTCCATTGGAGGCTAAACCCTGCTCCTCAATTCCAGCCCTCCTTCGCCAGGAGGGTCTCAGTAGGGTGGCAGCTCTGGCCTCACCAGACTCAGCCATCTACTACACTGATGGCTCTGTTTCCCCTAATGGCGCAGCTGGAGCGGCCTTTGTCTCTGGGCAACTAGTGGAAGCTTGGCGACTCTCTTCAGGTGTATCCGCTTTCCAGGCGGAACTTGCGGCCATCCTGGGTGCATTGCGCCATGCTCACCACCATTGTCACAATCGAGTCATAATCCACACAGACTCTCTTTCCTCCATTCAGAGATTACGATCCTTATCACTGCATGACAACGTCTTTCTCCTAACAGCGATTCATACATTTGCATCACTTCTTGTCCGTAGGGGCGCAACGATTAACCTTCACTGGCTCCCGGGACATGTGGGAATTAGTGGCAACGAGCATGCTGATGACGCTGCGCGCTCAGCTTGCGATCTCCCAGACATCACATTCCCACTACGCCCTAGTCCCTCGCACCTCATCCGCACTCTCACTGCCACCATAGGAAGACTGACCCTAGAGGACCATCGGCTCTGGGTCACGGAGGGCTCTTGCTCTGCAAAATGGTATGCTACTGCCACGTCGTATTCCCTCCTGTTGCTCCCCCAAGGACTACCTAATTTTATTGTAGTCCGACTTCGAAGATTGCGTCTTGGGTTTCTTTGCTACAAGCAAATTGTGGGTATGGAGCCAGACCCGTGTGAACATTGCTTGGCCAGCTGTGAGGAGCCCCTTCTTCATTATCTTCTGGACTGCCCAGCCACCACCAGGCTCAGGTCTGGGCTCGACTCGGCCCTAGCCCGATCTGGTGATGTCTTTAGGGACGCTGCTGGCATTGTTGCCCATGCTCCATTTAATATATTACTTACTACGGTAAGGGATTACCCTCCACCTCGCTAAAGCAAGTTTGCGCAAGTAGTGCGCACCTCTGACGGGCTCTCTGTTTGCCCGTGTCCCAGGAAACTGGGACGAATATCCAACAAACAAACAAACAGGTTGACGTGGAAAGTATGACATTGAATGCGGCAATGGAAGATGAAAGGATGAAGATGGATACGTAGGTGGAAATGTATAAATAACAATGAGAGAATGGAATACACTAGGTGTGAAAATGAATGAAGGTGCGGGCATGTATGCATTGGGGGGGACATATATACATCGGGCATTGGGGGGGGACATATATACATCGGGGGTAGACATATTGTGGAGGGGGTACAAGAGAGAGAGAGAGAGAGAGAGAGAGAGATCTTTAATTTTGGAAATAATATAATTTGCTATGGAATGTGAACCGAGCATATCCGGAGCCGTCTCATGATTCTGACTGAAGATAAATAAACTTCAGTAGAAAGAAAGATCACAGTTCCCGTCAAGAGAAGGCTTTACCACTTCCTGTCCACCCGTCCTGCCAGCTGTACTGTAACTCTGCAAAAAGATTACAATTTCTTACCTAAGGTACAAGTTGTCTGGGAAAGCTCTAAGTTGTGTCTTTTTTCTGTCAACCAATGAAGAGTGTGCAAACAACCATTTTCCTTTAGCTTTTAAACTCAAGAACTCACAAAGTATGCAGGTGAAATGGAAGTGAGGTACTAAGCAAACGAAAGACGAAGCTAAGAAGAGTGGAGAGTGTCGAGTGAGATAAAGTTGTATATGCAGTAGCAGCTGCATATAGACAGGCAATGCTTGCTATTAGAGGGGGAAAAAAAAAAGTGAGTTTTACGCCAGGTACCCCTTTTTTGGATAAGGGTTAAGGCGTTGCCCCTGGGTAGAGGACTTTGGTTTGGAGCGTGTAGCATTTTATGACCGGATGCCCTTCCTGATGTCTACCAATGACCCTTGGGTGGATTCGATCCTCCGACCCTTCGGTCAGAGCGAAGCGCTCTAACCTACTGAGCCACGGTCACTTATAAACAATGATCATGCTTTGCTTTTTCTCTTCTTCATAATATATCCACTTCCATCTAATTATTCTCCATTTCCTGTGTTCTCCCGTACTCTTACCCTTCATGTTTTTCGTTTACTGTCTTGCTTTTCTTTTCTCATCTTTCACACTTTCTTCCTTGCCATTCTTTCGTTCATCCTTCTCCTTTACATTGTTCTTCTCTTCCTTCCTTCCTTCATTTCTTTTCTTTTCATCATTCACTTTCTTATGCCTAAATCCTCCTTCATCCCCCACGACGTTTTCATAATCTAGGTTCATTTTCCCGTCCTCCCTCCCTTCCTTCCTCCCTTCACACAACACTTCCTTCCCTCCTTCCCTCCAAACAACACCTCCCTTCTTCCCTTCTCCCCTCCTCCACACAACACAGCCTTTTCACACGTACATAAACAAGGACACAGATGCAGTTACATTTTTAACTTTCCTTCTCTCATTACGAGTAAATTTTACGAATCACACATAAATTTAAAAAGTGTTGACCGTTGATTACATCCCAGGTCCCCCTCTCCTACCCAACAAACTGCTTTAACACAAACAACCAGCCGAATTAACTGCCAAATAGTATTCGTTTCGTTTAGCTTCCTTTATAAAGGCTCCAACATGCATGCACGCGTCGGCTGTGGTCACCTAATGGCGGCTCTCCACTCTGTTCGATCTCTGGCAGCCTCCTTATTCAATACCTTACCCTTGAGGTCTTTTTTTTTTTTTTTTTTTTTTTTTCGGACTACCTCTCGCAGCCCTACCTCCGACTTTCACACTTCTCACTACCGTTTTATGTCCATATTAATCTCATGAGTTTTCTCATGGCAGAAAATACACAGTCCTGAATGATAATGAAAAGTTCTGTATGCCAAATTTAAAGCCTTGTACAACACAACTTACAGACCCGTATGATACAATATATAATACAGTTCCGTATGACACAAAGTATAATATAGTTCCGTACGACACAAAGTATTCTATAATTCCGTGTGACACAAATTATACCATAGTTCCGTATGACAGTAACTGCAGATCAAAACTGAAATTATATCATCGTACATCAAAGCGAACATTAATTCCAGCTTGGTACAAAATGTTGTCTTGTATGGTGTCAAGTTCAACACAGTAGTTGCTTGATTCCAGTGTGTTTGGATAATCTGTTATTTTTAATACCCATTGTGTACCTCAGCTTTAAACTATAAATTATGACTTCAGACACTGGCAATGTTGTTAGTATCTCCGAAGAGAAATTACTTGCAAAGACCACACTGAAAAGTACAGCCTTCTTTATCTATGTTACAGTATTTCAACACATGTGATATTTTAAGACTGCTTCCCCACCCCAACACAAACAAAACAGTGAATTATAACATCTATCAAGGACCACCACGAAAAGTTTAAGAATTTTTTTTTAGATAAAACCGTCCATATCTAAGTAAAAATGTAAGGAAACACATTGTATCTGAAGGGCTTTTTCTTAAACTCAACCGTCATGGTATAAACAAAGTAAGGGGACTTGCTTTAGTTGATAAAACGGTTACGAAACATAAACACACTTAAGGTATTGCTTGAACATTTTCCCCAACACCAGCAGACAAACAGAACGACTTACAGGATTTAACAGCCAAACTAACTTATCTTATCTACACAGCATAGTTACATAAACGAGAGAAAACCTATGATAATTCAAGTATTATCACCATGTACCAACGACTACACGCAATAAACTACGACTCATTTGCTGCCTGAAAATGAGAACTAAAGATGAGGCGCTAGCAAAAAATAATATACATACTCACGTAAACTCCTTCAAAGTGGCGTATCATAATCTTCCATCCTTCATTATCACAAACTTCAATGTGATATATTAAGACAAAACATGAATTCTGTACAGCGTTTGTGCAAGAGTAATAGGTATGAAATAATGGTAATAGATCTGATGAAGTGAGGATAAAAAAAGGTGACTGGTGAAGTAAGGGTGGGAAGATGAGGGAAGAAAAGGTAAGTGGTGAAGAGACTCTGAAGTATAAGAAAAGGTGAAATAAAAGTGAGGCGAGGTAGCAGGCTGACGTGAGCAATCACTTATGCCTGGAGAGGTGCGGTGAGGAAGAGGTGAAAAATAGAACTGATATGAGAGACGGAGGCAATACGAAGTAAGAAGTGAACTGAGGCGAGCGGCAAAGATGAGCTGACGATAAGTGAGCTGATAAGAGACAGTTAAATAAAGTTTTGATACTTCAGTACAAATCCAGGTTGGAACAATTTAATATCATACCATTTATCACTCTGCTTTAACTCATTATAATCTGTCTATCCTAATCTTTCAGAACATCACCTACTATGCTCCGTTTAATTCCTGTTTAATTAAGAGGAATCAGAGTTTTCAACAGCAGCTAAGGTAATTAACTTCGCCATTCAGCACGTAATACGAATGCTGATTTGAAATGAATGAAATGAGGTTAAGTCTAAAACTGCCTCACTATCAAAGTATTCTGTTAACTTAATTGCGCCTGGAATAACTCTAATTATGAAAGAGCAATAAGTATTCGCCAAATGAAGAGTAATTACAAAATATCTGCTTCGTGATAATTATATGAGGCCACTTTTAATAAATCCGTGTTCGCTATTCTTTCCAATGGCGATATGCATTCGCACTGTGCCAGATTAATTATACATGGGAAAAACGATGAGGACAAAATTGTACGGGATGGGGTGGAGGGTACGTGGACATGGTGATGGCTTGTATTATGGAATAAAAAGTGTGCTGTTTATTACATACGTGATGTCTGCTTCTGCTAATAATGTAGGTACACACACACACACACACACACACACACACACACACACACACACACAAAGTAGACTAAGATATGAACGTGAACAATTATGCAGTATATAAGAAATCAAAACAACAACTTACTCATAATGGAAACACTGCAACAAACTGTCCATACAGACACTAGATATAGACCGTGGTTAAAATGGTAGGACAAGGTGATTATAAGAAATATTTCCAGAGTAAATTACCATATATTACGTATAATTCATGAAAGGACAATTTGTCACAGAATTTATAATCAAGAATTATTTAAATTGACAGTTGCAGGAGAGAGAGAGAGAGAGAGAATCACTAAGTGCCTAGCTCTGTCTCTCTCTCTCTCTCTCTGTCTCTGTCTCTCTCTCTCTCTCTCTCTCTCTCTCTCTCAGCCAGTATCCAGGGTGCCTCTGCCATGTCATCAGCAACTGCAAGTCCACTGCTGAAGAAAGGCCTCCACAACCTCCACGATTATCTTGACTAAGCCAGTCTCTGCCACGTACTGCCTGCAAACTTCTCTCTCTCATCGCCCCACTTCCTGTGTGACCTTTTTCTGCTACACTTCCAAGTCCAGTTAGTAAGCCTTCTGCTCTATCAGTTATCACTTATTCTTCCTACATGACATGCCCACCTCCATTTGTGTTGTATTATAACTTCTGTAATGTCTTTGACAGTCTGCTCTTTCACCCAAGTTGATCTTTTCCTGTCTCTTGAAGATATTCTCAACACTGACTTTTGTATTGCTCTATGAGAACGGATTACTTGATTTTCCATCGATTCTGTCAGTTTCCAGGTCTCACAACTGTACGTCATAACTGGAATTATACATTGTTATATACTTTTCGTTTCATAGATATTGCCGAGCTACTTTCATGATGTCTATGTTTACCAAAAGCTTTCCATCCAACTGTAATGTGTAATTTTCTTTTGTTATCGTGGTCTTTCGTTAGTCTAAGTATTTGTCCCAAGTAATTGCACTCCTCGACTTCTTCAAGAATTTCTTCGCTTATTCTGATGACACTCTTTGGTGAATATGGATTAAACATCTTTAGCACTACTTTTGAGACTTTCTCTTTTCAAGTCATTTAATGTTTTTGCAATGTCTCTCCTCTTACTGAGATCACGACCATGTCATCTGCAAATCCTAAATGGTTCAGCTTTTCTCAGTTTATGGTTACCCAATTGCTTTCCCAGTCTAGCATTCTGAAAATACTTTCTAGGCAAACGGTAAATAATTTTGGTGAAATTATATCTCCCTGACGCACGCCTTTTTCAGTATTAATTTTTTTCAGTGATTTTGGCAATTTAACTATAGCAGTTCACTCTTTAAATATGTTTTCGAGCAGCCTGACAATGTTCTAATTCATTCCTGCTCTCGCAATGAATTTATAATTGTTATGTACTCCACTGAATCGAAAGCCTTTTTGTAATCAACAAAACCTAAGCACAGTGGTTTATTATATTCTATAGTTTTCTCAATTAGCTGATTCATTGCGTGTATATGATCAGTAGTCGAATACCTGCTTTGGACTCCTGCCTGTTCACGAGGTTGGTTTTCATCCGAATTTGTTGTTATTCTGTTCGTAAGGACTTCAGTGAAGAGTTTGTAAATAACTGATAATAAGCTAATGGGTCTATATTTACTAAGGTCTTTTAAGTCGCCTTTTTAGTAAAGTAAAACAACTACTGCATTTCACTATGTTTTGCGAACTTTCTTATTTTTTATACAATGAGTATATAGATGGGTGTGCCTGATTTGTACTTCTAATGCTGCATCCGACAGTAAATCTGCTACTCTTCCATCTTCTCCTGGAGCCTACCCTCTTTACATATTGTATTTTAAAGTAAAGTCTTTACTTTGTCTGGTGTTACCATAGGTATTTCACTTGTGTCAACTGAAAACTTACCTACTGATACTATTGTCTTTGATGCATACAGTTCTTTGTTAAATTCAACTCTCTACCATCTTATCTCTGCATTTTATGACTTCACCGTTTTTTCCTTTCACTGATATACATAAATTTGTTGCTTTTCTAGTGCCATTTTACTTCTTACAAATGTTTCAGGCTTTTTCTTTTGTTGATGGTTTCTTTGACCTGATCCTCGTTTCTCTTTCTTTTTGCTTCTCTCTGTCTCTTGTTGATAAGCTTATATAATTCCCCTCGTTCTACTTCATCTTTGGTTTTACTTTCATTTCCTTTCGTTTCATGAGTTCCAGTGTCTTTCGTGAATACTTCTTGGCTTTGGTTGTAATACGTTTCCCAAATAGCTAAGCTAATTCTTTAGTACTTTTGTTTGTCTATCACTCAAGACATTAATGTCACAGACAGCATAACTCAGAACCTGAAATCCGTTATTTCTAACTGAAAGGCTGCTTTGTTCCTTAATGCTTTTGTTGAGCATAGCTTTTTATTTTTAATCATCTTTTTTTTCACTTCTGAAGCTAAATCTGGCTGTTCAATCCACCGTTCCATGGTCACTTCTTATATTCATTTTGTTGATAACTGTGACCTTTATGATCGTGTTATTCTTATCTGCTATAACGAAGTTGATTAATCATTATTTGTTTCTACATTTGGACTTTTCCCGGTCCATTTTCTCCCTGTTTTATTAGTGAATGTGTTCATTATTTTCATGTTACATATTTTAGGGAAATTTACCGTTTCTCCTCTTTCATTCCTTTCTCCCACTCCAAATTTTCCCATACATGCCTCTCCATTTTTCGAATTCTCAACACTTTCAATGAAATCTCCCATGAACATCGTTTATGTGGTCTTTTCGTTTTCCTAATCTGGAAGATGTCGTCATAGAATGCTTCTATTTCTTCATCTGAGCTTTGAGAAGTTGGTGCATATTCTTGTATTACTTTCAAGATGTATTTTTTGCACAGCGTAATTACAACCTATGCTACTCTGTCGGATACTCTAGTGAATTTACCAATGTTGTCTGCAATATTTCTGTTAATTAAAAATCCCTCACCACTGACTCTTTCGATATGTTTCCTCTGTAGTAAAATAGGTGATTGCCGTCTTGGAGCTGAATTACTTGATCTTTTCTGTGGATCTTACTCGAACCCACAATATCCCAATTAATGTTTTCTAACTTAGTCATTAAGTTATCAAGTTTGTGATCTGTGAGGCTTCTTACCCTGTACATATATATCTCAATGAATTTAAGTTTGTTTATTGTCCCGGTCTCTGATCTGCCGAGACAGTGCCTACTCACTTTCAGTGACACACCGTCCTTAAGCACAGGAGGTTGTGCGGTTGTACCTTTAGTAGACGATGATCCAGCAGGAAAGTCAGTCAGATAATTTGCAATGGAATTCATGTCTGGGTAGGAGGACTTCAGCAAAGATTCTCACCTCCCTGCCACATAGTTTCTGGTGTGTTTTCTCTTTTTGTGTATCACCTAATTTAGTAAGTTCGGTGGAGCCCTGTATAACTACAGGGGGTCCCATGGTCCGCGGCGTGTAAGACGTACCTCTTTACATTTGCATGACCTTTCCCTATTAGCCACTTGGGGACCCACCAGGTAGCAGTAGGATCCTGGCCATGGATAAATTATATATATATATATATATATATATATATATATATATATATATATATATATATATATATATATATATATATATATATATATATATATATATATATATGTATATATATACAGTATACATACATAATTTATATATATATTATATATACAGAGAGAGAGAGAGTACCAATCATTGACGGAAAAGTAACACAGCCAGAAAAGGACATTGGAATGGTTCAGCACGAGGGAAAAATTTCATGAGATGAAAACACCCTGTGCAATCAAGAATTCTAAATTGATGCAAGGAGAGATGGAGCAAATACTAAAGGATGTATTGATGAAATGGCAGGCGAGGAAGATGAGAAAGAAGGGTAAAGAGACGAGGTTGGAAAGAACCAAGGATGGCGGGGAGGGAGAGTGAGGGGAAATGAAAACTTGCCGGAGAATTTAAGTTAAAGGGAAGAAGGTGAAGGTGAGGAAGCAGGTTGAGGCGAGGAGAGGGTCAGGTGGGCGATGAAGAGAAGGCTTGTGATATAACTCCAACTTTCATGTCAAGAACAGGTTGGGCTTTTTTAGACCTGTGATTGGACAGAACACCGGGACTTCCCGTTTCTTAATCTGTATGTAATTTTTTTTACCTATCTATCTCTCTGTCTGTCTATCTATCTATCTATATTGGTACGAAACTTTCTATTTACATGTCTGTACCAGATTAAATATTCACTAGCTTCTTATAAATAGCTTACTGGGTAGGAGAACTAAGTTATTACAAACGTTAACTACCATATTGGTGAACTGAATTACGGAAATAAAAAATTAACTAGCATCTTAAAAATAACTTACTGGGTAGGTGAACTATATTTTGGTAAAAGTTAATTACCAGATTAGTGAACTGAATTACTGTAAAGGCTAATACCCAAATTGGTGAACTAAATTTCAATAAAGGTAAATTACCGCAATGGTGTACTGAATTCCTGTAAATGTTTATTTCCAGACAGGTGAACTGAATTATTGTAAAGGTTAATTACGAGATTGGTGAAGTGAATTCTTGTAAAGGTTCATGATCAAGTAGGTGAATTACATTACTGGGATGGGTAATGACAAGGCAGGTGAACTAAATTATTAAACGATAATGATCAGGCAGGTGAACTAAATTATTAAACGATAATGATCAGGCAGGTGAACTAAATTATTAAACGATAATGATCAGGCAGGTGAACTAAATTATTGTGAGAATGACCAAGCAGATTAACTAAATTATTAAACGTTAATAATCAGGTAGATGACCTATTTAACTGAGAAGGTTAATGATAAGGAAGACGAAAATTACGATGTGCCTGAAGTTAAGCAACTCTAAACATGATATCAGTTACTAGGTGTAGGTGGAGCAACTTGAAAGACAGATAAATCAAACACCGGAAAGTGAAACAAAAATACCGAAACTTAAAGATTTCCAGACAGATAAATAAATGGTGAACGAGTTTACTTTGTTACTGCTAAGAAAGAGAATTGCTCAGCGACGGGTGCATTAAGTTCAGTTCAGATCATATACAAAAGAGGAAGACAGGATAGGAAGGAAATGGTAGGAGATGTGTGGTATCAGTAGTTGATGTGGGGGAGCAAAGGAGAACTGAGAGGAGATAGTGCTTGTGTGTGTATTAGACCCAGTGAGTGTGTGGGGTGATGGGTCTTTCTTCAATAACTAAACAATAATTACCCTCCTCTCTCTCTTGACTGGCTATAAACACATCATTAACTCCTGTCCTATTAATGATTCATTTATATGTCCATGAATATATTTCATTTCTCTCTCTCTCTCTCTCTCTCTCTCTCTCTCTCTCTCTCTCTCTCTCTCTCTCTCTCTCTCTCTTTCCTTTCATCTCATCTAAGTTTTCTTCTGTTACAGTGTTTCCCATGTAACTCCTCCCCTCCCCTACGTGCAATAATGAGGGGGTTTATCATCAACTTCTGTAAGTTTCCTGCATTAGTGGAATTACCGGGAGACGGGCCACAAATATTGGAGGAACTGATTACACAAAACTGGTTTATGTGTTGTGGGTTGAGGAAAAAATGCATTATAATCCGACGCCTTTGCCTTACCCTCACACATACCCTCACCCTCACCCTTACCTTCACACTCACTTATCACTTTACTAATACCCTCAACCTCACCTTCACCCTCACTTATCACACTTACCATCACCCTCACCTCACCTTCACCCCACTTATCACCACCCTTATTCCCACCTTCACCTTCACTTATCACTCCTTTTTATATCAGCACACTCATCTCACGCTTACCCTCTCTTATCACATTTACCATCACCCAAACCTCCTCACGTTCACCTTCATTTATCACACTTACCAATCACCCTCACCCCCACACTCACCCTCATTTATCGCACGCACCTTCATCCTCACCTTCACATATTACACTTGCCTTCACTCCTACAATCATCCCTCACTAATCACACTTATCAACAACCTCACACTTACCTGCACTTATCATACTTACTTTCACCCTCACCCTTACCCTCACTGTCAAACAGCGACAGCATTGCTTATCAACGCATCAGCAGTCATGGTACAGATAAATTTCTGAACGAGTGATATGAGGCAGTTGCGGTAACCTTCCTCTGTAAAGGCTGGTCACAACTTTAGTAAAAGAACTAAGTGTTGGCCTTCAGGACCCTCAGAGCAGGACCTGAACGTGTATAAAAGAGTGGCAGCCCATGTCAGCGATATGCAGTTCCCTGCTTACTAACTCATTCACCACCACCACCAGCACTCTCGAATGTCCACCCACTCACAAGCCCACGTTCCTTCCCCTGGTTGTGTTAAAAGATCAAGGGAAAGACAACACCATCTTGTTCGTCCTCTGCCTGGCAAACACATAAACACACATTCCTTCTCCTGGCTGTGTCAAAAGGTGAAAGGAAAGACAGTACCATCTGGCACCTCCTCTACCTGGTTAACACAAAAATACACATTCCTTCCTATGGCTGTGTCTATAGGTCAAGGGAAGGACTGTACCATCTTGTTCCTCCTCTGCCCGGGTAACTTTTCATGTCCCACACGCGGCCACCAGCCAAAATGTATCAAACGTTTTTTTATTTTTTTATAATTTCATTGTTTTGGACAACACACATACCCCTTAAAATGAGTTATTGGAGAGAGAGAGAGAGAGAGAGAGAGAGAGAGAGAGAGAGACCACTTTCGTTATCACTATGACCTCCAGGGCTGCAAAAAAGCCATGGGTAGGAATGTTATCGGTATTTTATGCCAGGTGTTGAGTGTTGTGCTAGGATGGAGGAAATCGTGTGTGTGAGTGTGTGTGTGTGTGTGTGTGTGTGTGTGTGTGTGTGTGTGTGTGTGTGTGTGTGTGTGTGTGTAAGGAATTACATCGAAGTACAAAAAGATAAAATTACTCTATCTATTGCCAGAAGCCATAATCCAGTAAGAGGTGGCCATTTGACTTTGGGTTATTTGTGTTACGAGGAGGGGAACTAAGCCTCCACCAACCCACTTGTTGACACGTAGGGAGCACGTATGGTTTGGTTATATGGTTATCACTCAGTGTTGCAAATAGTTCCTTAGCTTACAGGAAACCATTTGGCTTGTAACTCATTGGAAAGCAAAGCCACCTGTAAAGGAAAGAAAAGCAATGCAATAAGAAGTGACAGGAAAGACAGGAGAAATAGGAAGAGAGGAGGGCAGGCACTGAAAAAGAATGATAAAAGCTAAGGAAGAAGTATCATGACGTATAATAAGATTGTATGTCAAAACAGGGTGTTTAAGTAAGAGAAAAAAAACTTAATGAAGCCAAGAAAGAACGCAATTATTTATTAAAATAGATTATACAGTACTGGAGAAAGAACAGAAACCAGAAGATTTTTCTATTAAAAAAAAGTAAAGGAAAATCACCAATGAGCAAAGAATTTGAAAGAAAAATTATGTACAGAAAAAAACTAAACGGGAGACATCTTATGATTAATAGTCGACCCACACGACATGGCAGGCCTTTCATTTACCGCTTGTGAAACAATAAAGGTGTGTTTATGTGTGAGTCAGTACGTCCTTGACCAAAAGGCAAGAATGATCTAGATAGAAAAAAAAAAAAAAGAAACTGGGAGAGGGAAGGCACAATATTAGAAAAAATTCCTGCAATGAAAAGAACCACTCGATAGGCCACAAAGGAGGCAGACAAAGGCCTCTTTCATGAGTTCAGGTGAGTGAGAGAATTTTCACCCACTGAAGGCTCCATTACACACAGTTTTTGGTTGTTGTTGTACATTCGTATGCATCACATTTCACGACGCCAGCACGCACATATACATACAGGAAACTGTTCTAGGGTCAACATATGAGAAAGAGAGAGAGAGAGAGAGAGAGAGAGAGATTTGATTTTTCCTACGTAAACACGACCAGCCACTTGTGTAACCAACAATCTCATAATTCCCGAGTAATACAAAGCAGGGAACCAGGACCTTGGACGTTCTTCTCTGACTTATGTCTCATACAAAACCAGAGCTTGGCTTTATATCTCCCCCAACCAGTGTGTACCTGATAAACAAAGCCAGGATGATGAATGCCGTACTATGCAAACCATACTCCCCTTTACTTTTTCCTGCGTGCATTAAATTATAAACCAGCATACCAAGTCCTATAGTGGTGTGTGAGTGCTGGGTCTGTGTGCCTGGTAATATCTATAACGAGGTACTATAAGGTGTGCAAGGGATACATTTTTAGATCTTACCTTCTAACAAACCCTTTTCTCTCCTTCAAGATTTCCTTTCCCTTCCTTCTTGTATAATCTCTTTTTTCCTAATGCATACCACTTTTCCTATCAAAACAATCGCTTCCATTCATTAATTCTTTGCCGCCCCCACCATTTTCGTCCCCAGCACTCAGTTCCCGTCCCACTCACGCTTCCACTTACTTCCCAAACACCTTATTCCCTTCTCTTTGTCAATATATTCTTTCCCCAACATTACTTCACTTCCTTCCTCACACTCCCTTCTTCATCTGCTTTTGATTATTGATGATATACATGTTCCCGAAGTTCACACACACACACACACACACACACACACACACACACACACACACACACACACACACACACTCGCTGGTGCAGTGGTAACGCTCTCGCTTGCCAACTGGTGGACGGGAGTTCACGCCTCGCTCAGGTTGCGAAAAGTTTCACTGACGAAGTGGGTGGTTACTGTCCCCCTTGAGCAAGGGGACGGGTGTGTGCGTGTGTGAAGGTCACAGCCTTGCCCTTAGATCGGACTATATGAGCTCTCAGCTCCCTTCCGAGAGAGTAAAAGCTGACGATCACGACCATCAAGTGATCCTGACCGACCCGGTGAATTACACACACACACACACACACACACACACACACACACACACACACACACAACAAAAAATAAAAAATAAATGATTACTTCTTAGTTTTCCTTACCAGTTGTATTCCATATTTGGCATAGGATTACATCAGTACATCCACAATTTCATTATATTTGGCGGATACGGGTTTATCCTTTTGTTACTCAGAAAAGAAAGGATTGCCTTCACAAAACTTTCTGACATTACAAAAAAAAAAAAAAAATGGTTTAAGGATAGGTGAAGCGCTAATGAAGTTTTAGTATAACGTGCGCGTCATCTGTTTCTTTTACACAAGGTTGTATAAGTTTTAACTGTTAAATGAGTGCCAGTTTTTTTTTTTTTTTTTTTTTTTTTACGTTTTTCCTGGGTAATAATTTCTGTGATGGCAGTGTAGTAGGCTACAAGTATTTTCTTTCCTTTGTTATGGTAGATACTTGTATGTTAATCATGTATCCACCACCGGCATAGAAAATAGCAACCACTCACTCACTGACAAAACGCCCCTCCCCACCACACGCTCTTCCTCTCGATGAGGTGTCAAAACCAGAGCAAATCAAAAATCGCTAAGAAAACGCACACCTCCGCCAATGCCATTGCCATTAAAAAGGATCTGGATCTGGATGCGTGGATATAGGATCCGAATCCGGATCCGCCCCCGTATTTAATCGATTATTTCTTGGTCCATGGCCCATGTTCCACAAAATTTCATTGAACTACATTGAGAATTTTTAGAGATATTGTGCGGGGTACTCCGACTCCGGACCAGGATCCGCTTCAAAATTTTATCATCTCTTCCGTGGCCCATGGTCCACCCTTCCACAAAATTTAATCAAAATCCTTTCATAATGTTTTGAGTAATCTCGGATCCGGATCCTATATCCACGGATCCAGATCCGGATTCGCCCCAACATTTAATCAATTCTTTCTTGGTCCATGGCGCACCTTTCCACAAAATTTCACTGAAATTCATTGAGAATATTTGGAGATATTGTGCGGGATACTCCGGATCACGATCCGGATCTGGCCTAAAATTTATTGATTTCTGCTTTGGATCATTGCCCACCCTCCACAAAATTTCATCAAATTCCTTTCATAAACTTTTGAGTAATCCTGCTGACAGCCAGACAAACAAACAGACAAAGCAATGCTAGGTAAAACATAACCTCCTTGGCAGAGGTAATTAATTTTGAGGCATATTTATTTTTCTACAGTGTATGTATTAAACCAATGGCCACAATGAACTGTAACAAGGTAAGAATTATATAAAATTGTAATGAAGTAAAATAATTTTTGGAAACGTGCCATTCATCCATTGGAAATGTCCCATTAGTTTCAAAACGGGGCTAAAATTTAATACCGGTACTGTATTGTGTGTTTTTATTTCTTTTAATGAAAGAGAGAAGGAGCCAAAAGCTAGAAACCCGCAAGATTGTTCCTTCCAAGAAAAAAACAAGAACAAGGTACCAGAATCGAATTCACGATCAGTTCATTTTGAGATGCCTGGACACACTGCGTTTGAAAGACTAGGGGTCATAAGCAGTTGGAAATACAGACAGAGGAAAACAGTTCAAGAGACCTGTTCCCTACTTGAAGGACTGGGAGTAACTGTAAACTCTTTCATTTGAGAGTTGTACAGAAAAGAGATGAGAGTTTGCTGCTAGATGGGTGCTATATACCCGCCGTTTTGGTGGAGGGATGCAAGCAAACAGGACAGAGGAGCAGTGACCACTGATGTAGCGATGGAAAAGAGATAAAGATATAACACAGCAGTGAAGAGACAGGGGTTATAGGGAGCCACCAAGAGGAGGAGAATTAATGAGGCTAAAAGCCTTTGACTCCATCTTGCTGAGGAGAGTTCTATGTGGGGAGCCTCCACACACATGAGAGTTGTACTCGACACAGAGAAGAATAAAACCCCTGTACAAAGTCAACAACTGTGCAGGGGTAAAGAATGCACGGAGTTGCCTTAGCATACTTAATCTCTTAGATGCAGCTTTTACAAGAAAGTAAATAGGAACTTTCCAAGTTTAATCCCTAGAGAATGAAAACTCCAAGTATGTTTAAAGATAATGAGGGATTGAGTTGTATATTGTTAAAAATTATAGGACACTTCTGTGGTAGATTCTGACGAGTCGAGAGATATAAGAACAGAGTTTCTGCTGTTTGAAAAATAACAAGGTTACTTTTATCCCAGTCAGAGATATGAGCTAAGTCAGACATTAAATGTGCCATAGCCTCATCCCTTGTTTGCGAAGTAACGGCTGATATGGATGCTGTGGGAAGCAGCCGGAAAGGTGAAGGGTGGAGTCATCAGGGTATGAGTGGATAGGATTATATATACAGTAGGGTGGAACGTTTTTTTAACTTTTTTTGAAATTCTTGTGTGGCTAGTGCGGAAAAGGTGCCAACTGGTGAGAAAAAAATGGTGTTAAAAGCATTTTTCTCTAGGACAATATCTTCTGTCCCCGCCAGCTCATCCAAGTTTGAAAAATAAGGGTCTAAAATGGGTAAACTTCACATAATACCCCATTTTTACAATTTATTATGAAATGTTTGAGGCTAGTGTGCAATATTGTCTTCTAGTTGCATCATAATTACATACTAAATCTGGAAGCTGTACAGATATATCTTCTGTCCCCGCAATGTGCTTGAAATATTGAAAAATTCTATTTTTTCAAGACAAATTTCAAAAAAAATCCCAAAAATCAAATACAAAGAAACTTTCATATGGCTAGTTCCTAAGTTGTTTTATATCACTTATACTTTATATGTGTAAAATTTCAGCGAGATTGGTTAATATCTTCTGTTCCCGCCACGTCACTTTTTAATATTAAGTAATTATATTTATTCATTATATATCAAAAATGCAAGTGATGTCAATTGGAAGAATACTACAAAGAAAACTTACTAAATCTCTAAAATCTAGTGAGATAAGTACAGAGGATCACACACACACACACACACACACACACAGTCCCTAGCCTCCCTCATAGGGTTGGTTAAGGGGAGGGGTCTTACAGCTGTTGCGGGTCACGTGATCTCAGCGTGTCGGCAGCAGAGTTGCCAACTTAGCGCTTTTGGCACCAGATCAAGTGCTTTTCATAATAATTTAGCGCCAAAAAATATTAGATTTTCTTCTATATCTAGCGCGTTTTGAAGTCCAATTTAGCACGAAAATTTGAATTTTACCTATAGTTTAGCACGTTTTAAAGTTGAGCTTAGCGCTTTTGAAGATTTCTGCTTGGCAACACTGGTCGGCAGCCAGCATGATGTTAGTTTCCCAGTCGAGTTCGGAGGGGAGAGACGTGTGACCGCGTGTGAAGCCATGAGCTCTGTACGGAATACGAGACAAGCATTTACTTGCCCTATTTTCGGAAATCTTTGTCAGTTCAGTGAGAGATGCCTCCCAACATACAAAGATGTCATGAAAGCATGTTTATGGGAGAGAGTACAGTTGAAAACAACAAAAAAACAACCACTTTGGGATGACATTCCCAAGTCTGTCAACGAAGTTACTAGATATTTGGAAGTCAGCTTCTATACCAACTCTTTCTTAAAGGTGCATTCATGCAATGTTAGATAACTACCACAGCAAGTACAACAGTTTGATGAAAGATTACTCCTCTAAGAGGAAAGACAACCCGAGTTTCATAAATAAAGTAATAGTATTCAAAGAAGAGAGCTTAAAACTTTTTGACATTGCAGCTTGTAAATGTGCCATAAACTACTGCTCATGTGATGCAACTAGAAAGGTCCCGCAGCGAGAAGCAAAATTTCTAAATGATCAAAGGAGCAACAGAAAAATGGCTATTCGAGCTATTGACAAAACCACGCAAAAACTGACGAAGCAATTACTGAGGAAAGAAAAAAGAAGTCAAGACAAAGCAGGTCCATCTCACTCTGAACCATCGACGAGTGGCGCTGCAACTCTTGCTTCGTTTTCAGAATCAGATTCTACATCTACTGTACAACTGATGATAACTCTGATTTTGAAGATAGAACACTAAGAACAGACAAAAATCCAAGTAGCGCTAATCTTTTGAGGTTACCATCAGTTGCATTAGCTTGTGACAGGTCACGAGTTTCAGACAGAACTGCAGCAAGTATACAGGTAGTTAGTGCTACTTTACAAGATATAGGAATAATATCTCCGAAGATGCCTCTAAAATTGTTGACCGAAGTAAAATTCGTCGAGCTCAAAGTACGAAAAGACTTGAAACAAGAAAACATGATGAGACTGATCAAAAAATTGCTCTTAGCATATTCTTTGATGGAAGAAAAGATAGAACTCTATCTCAGGTTAAAAAGGGGAATAAGATTGCCAAACAAGTAATAACCGAAGAACATATAACTTGTGTCAAGGAGCCTGACTCCGAATACCTTGGTCATATAGCTGTGTCGTCTGGAAATTCGCATACAATTGTGTCAGGAATTATGGATTTTTTGAATCACAAAAACATTATTTCTGAACTTCAGGCAGTTGGTTGTGATGGCACTGTTGTAAATACTGGCAGAAAGAATTGTGTAATTTCTCTTCTAGAACAACAACTTGAAAGACCATTACAATGGTTTGTGTGTCAACTGCATGGTAATGAATTGCCATTGAGGCATCTGATTATAAAATTAGATGGGCCTACAACAGGACCAAAAGGCTTTACTGGCATTTGGAAAACAATTGTCTAACTGTGAAAATTTTCCTATTATTGACTTTGAACCCATCCAAGCAGAAGAGATCAACACTGAAGTTGACCTTTCAGATTTAAGCACTGATCAGAAGTATTTGCTTGAAGCATATAGAGCTGTTTCCTCTGGTGTTTGTGGAGTATCCTTAATGCATCGCAATCCAGGTAAAATGGCGCATTCTCGTTGGATCACTACAGCGAATAGAATTCTTCGCTTGTATATGGCAACAGAAAAACCCACAGAAAATTCTATAACAATAGTAAAATACATAATGGAAGTTTTTGCACCAATGTGGTTCAAAATTAATTGCGAACCATCAGTTATTTTTGGAGCCAAACACCTTCATGATACTGTTAGAAGAGCTGCAAAGATGGTTGCAAATATTTAAGCAATAGTAAATCCAGTTATTCAGAGAAACGCGTACTTTGGCCATCCAGAAAACATCTTACTTTCTATGATAAACGACGACCATAAGCATATCAGAGAGTTGGGGTGGCGACGAATTTTGAAGGCTCGAACATCAGCGAGATCAGGAATCAGAAGTTTTCAAACTCCTGAGTTAAATTTCAACTGCAGTACATTCATAGATATGATAAACTGGCAAAACACAGAAATAACAGAACCATCATTAACAAAGAACATGAGTCAGGAAGAAATAACAAAACTTAGACAGGAGGCATGCCATCATCATCACTACAGAGTTATCCACTGTCACACACAAGTTGTTGAATGATTAATTAAATTAGTAACAGAAGCATCAGAACATGTTTGCAGAGAAGCAGAAAGAAAAGGATTCATTAAGAATACATTGGAATCGAGGAAGAACATCCCTAAGTTTGACACCAAGAAGCAATATAAGATATAAGTAAATCCAGTAATGGTAGGGTGGATGGGCTGGAGAATGGGTGGAACTCGATACAGAGGCACCTCGTGGTGAGTTCTGGGCTATTTTTTAGTTACAATATATAATTTAAAAATAGGCAAAGAGCTGCATTTTAATATTTATTCTAGATATACCTTAACGAACTAAAAAAAAAGAAAAGCTGTAAGACCCCCCCCATTTGACATCACTTGCATTTTGGATATATAATAAATTTAATTAAGTATTTAAAAGTGATGTGGCGGGAACAGAAGATATTGACCAATCTCGCTGAAATATTACACAGATAAAGTATAAGTGATATAAAACAACTTAGGAACTAGCCATATGAAAGTTTCTTTGTATTTGATATTTAGGAATTTTTTGAAATTTGTCTCGATTTTTTTTTTTTTCAATATTTCAAGCACATTGCGGGGACAGAAGATATATCTGTACAGCTTCCAGATTTAGTATGTTGTTAATATGCAACTAGAAGACAATATTGCACACTAGCCACAAACATTTCATAATTGTAAAAATGGGGTATTATGTGAAGTTTACCCATTTCAGATCCTTATTTTTCAAACTTGGATGAGCTGGCGGGGACAGAAGATATTGTCCTAGAGAAAAATGCTTTCAACACCATTTTCTTCTCACCAATTGGCACCTTTTCCGCACTAGCCACACAAGAATTTCAATAAAAGTTAAAAAACGCTCCACCCTAATATACAGCTTAGGTCATTGATGGATGGAATGAAGACAGCTGGTGATAGGACAGAACCCTGAGTAACACTAATATTGATAGCTGTTGGAGGAGAATGGTGACTGTCTACAACTGCACCTATAAAATGACCAGAAAGGAAGCTACAGATGCAGGAACAAATAGGATAGAAATCGTAAGAGGGCAATTTGGAAATCTGAAAGTTATAAATTTATGCCAGGCTCTATTGAAAGCCACTAAGATGTCAATTGCAATGGCAAAGCCTCATCAAAGTCCCGGAATGAGGATGACCTGGAGCCTCAAAGGAAGGTGAGAAGATCGCCACTGGAGTGTCCCTGGCGGAACCCATACTGACGATCTGAAAGAGGTTGTGATAGGAAAGATTCATTTTTCTTTTTTAGAATAGAATCAGAAACTCTAGAAATATAGGATGTTAAAGAAATTGAGTGTTAGAGTGCTTGGAATGGTCACCCTTCTGGAAAATGCTGAATGAGAACAAACTTCCAGCGAGAAGGAAAGGAACAAGTTGACGAAGTCGAGAAAGTTTATCTAGTCAAGTTGCAGGCACAGAAGCACAATTACTGAGGACAACAGGAGAGACCCTATCAGGCACGTATGCTTTATCGTTCCACTTCGTTTCTCAGAAAGTGGAATCTTAGGTCATATCCGTCCATCTGTAAGTCCGTTAGTCAGTACTTACTGTCGTCCGTTCCACGTTATATCTCAGAAACCATCATTTGGAATATTCTCATACTTTGTATGATTGAAGGGTCATAAAGGAGGTTCATGCCCGTTTTTCGAAATTTTGAAAAAATCAGAGATGGCCGATTTATGACCAATTTTCTTGAAAACTTTAAATCCTTTACATCTCCTTTATTTTAACAGATAGGTTTACAGTATGTAACGAAGTGGAATATAGTCCCTCTGTGATTTGTTAGTCCTAAAGCCAGTGACTGCAGAGAAAACAAGAAGAGAGGATAACTGCAGTAGGCCGGTTGGCCCATGCTAGGCAGCTCCTAGAAGAGTAACTGAACTACTAGAATGAGATAAGGATAGCAAAGAAGAAGGCTCTCCCCCGCCCTCCAAACCCTCCAGCCGAAGCCGGCAGGAAAAAGTCAGAAAGAACACCACGCCTTATAGAAAAACTGGCGTGGACATTTTACAGGAAAGTGTGAAAGGAGAATAGAGACTATCACAGTGTAACCTGAAAAGAAAATTTTTTTTGAATTAGTATTGGTTATAAGATTTTCTTTATTCTATATCCACCCCTTATTTGTCATATGCTTATCTAGCCTATGCTTGAAACTCTCAATGGAAGAGGTAGCAACTACTTTACTAGGTAGCTTATTCCATTCGTCTACTACTCTATTACCAAACCAATTTCTACCGATTTCCTTACTGAAACGGAGTTTTTCTAGTTTGAAACCATTATTTCTGGTTCTATCCTGTATGCTCACTTTAAGTACCGTACCTTGCTAATATCTCCCTTATTTATACCATTCATCCACTTAAACACCTCAATTAAGTCTCCCCTTACTCCACGCCTCTCTAGCGAATGCAGACTTAGTCTTTTCAGTCTGTCTTCATATGACAGGTTCCGGATGTCATGTATCATTTTAGTCATTCTTCTCTGTACATTTTCTAACGAATTAATATCCATTCTATAGTAAGGACACCAGAATTGTACTGCGTAGTCTAAATGTGGCCTTACTAATGCTAGATGAAGTTTTAGTATTACTTTAGATGATCTATTGCTCACGCTTCTCGAAATAAATCCTAGGACCCTATTTGCTTTATTTCTCGCATTAATGCACTGTTGCCTTTGTTTAAGGTCGTTACTAATCATAACTCCTATATCTCTCTCGCATTCCGATTTGCTAATTTCTTTGTTATCTAAGCTGTATTTAGTATCTCCAATGGTCTTGCCTACGTTAAGTACTTTACATCAACTGAAGAAGCTTTAATGTCAGCCATGGAGAAGTCAACGTAGGGAAGTGACGAAGGAACAGCACCGGAATCGTCTGAGGTGGAATTGAAGAGGAAGTCTGAGTGAAGAGTTCTGCTTTATCCAGAGAAGAAACAGCCGCAGAGCAATCAGAGTGGAAAAGAGGAGGGAAGAAGGTAATGGTGTTAGAAAAGTTTTTGGCAAAGTGCCAGAATGAGCAGGAAGAACCCGAGTCAGAGAGTTCAGAGCATTTTGTACGAATAAAATTATTTTTTGCAGAGCAAAGGGCAGACTTACCACGGTTCCGGACAGAGACATAAGATAGGTGAGATCCAGGGGTGGGTTGTTTCCTGTACATTTTGTAGGCCATCACTTTGTAGTCATCATTAGAAGATGCGTGATTAAATCAAGTTTTTATTTATTTATATTGAATTAGTCGCAGGAAAAGAAAAAGGAATGCATGCTTCCAAGCCCAAGAAAATAACCTCCGTAATGCGCGTGGCACACTTAGATGGCTCTCCGCCTTGGGAACAATAATCATTCCAGGGAAAGTCAAACAAGTATTGCCTGATGGCCTCCCAATCACCAGCTCCAAATTTCCACCACCGCCGCTTCTTAGGAGGGTCCACAGGCTTTACTGAAACGATAGGGAAGGTTAAGGTGATAAAGTTGTGATCGGGTGCAGCATGTGTTAGAAGTGTAATGCTGTACGATAGTGAGTCCTGGGCAGTAAAGGAGGAGGATATTCGCCGACTCAGACGTACAGAATTGTCAATGATTAGGTGGATGTTTAGTGCGTCCCTGCATGCAAGGTCCAGGGGGGCTGGGTTTATGAGGTAGGATGGGGCTGGAGTGTATTGGTGTTGTGGTGAGGAGAGGTAGATTGAGATGGTTTGGACATGTGGAGAGGATGGGTGATGATAATTGGGTGAGGAAGGTGAGAAGTGTTAATATTGGGGGTGGGGTTATGAGGGGTACACCGAGAAAGACATGGGACGAGGTCATTAAGTGTGACCTCAGGGTTAAGGGACTGAACAGGGAGGCTGCACTGGATCGTGCAGCGTGGAAAGCCGCCATTAGGTGACCAACGCCGACGCATGCAAGCATGTTGGAGCCTTTAAAAGCGAAACGAAACGAAACGATCACTTTTTGTACGTTTCTCTCTCCCCCCCCCCTCTCTCTCTCTCTCTCTCTCTCTCCGTCCTGTATTCAGTCTTTCACGTCCTGCCCGTTCACTAACCAATCATCCACCAAGTTGGAGTTTTTGTCACAAGTTCTCAGAAAAGTCAAATGAAAAGAACGGAAGAGAAAATATTGCTGTTGCCTGAATATAACGAGGCAAAATTTAGCTGAGAGAGAGAGAGAGAGAGAGATCTTTCGGTATTTCTCTCTTTCTCTCTCTCTCAAACACACACACACACACACACACACACACACACACAAGCATGGACGACTGGTATGAAAAACAGAACACCACCCAGAAAGTTTCAGTCATTAAGAAAGAGCCACGTTTTGAACACCAGAAAATGTTACTAAAGAAATCCAGAATGGCAGAAACGTCTGCCGAAAGAAACGCTCACTGACGGAAACATTCGCTGGAAGAAACGTTCGTTGGCAGAAACGTATGCCGAAAGAAACATTCGCTGACAGAAACATTCGCTGACAGAAACATTCGCTGACAAACATTTGTTGGCAGAAACATTCGCTGGCAGAAACATTCGCTGGCAGAAACATTCGCTGGCAGAAACGATCTCTGGTAGAAACATTAGCTGGCAGAAACGATTATTGATAGAAGCGTTCGCTGGTAGAAACGTCAGCAGGTAGAAACATTCGCTGGCAGAAATGTTTGCTGGCAGAAACGATCGCAGGAAGAAACGTTCGCTGGTAGAACGTTCGCTGGTAAATCAACAAATGAATGAAATGAGAGGCTACTTAAAGAGTAAAGGACACATGTGACATAAGATGTGAGAGACTGCGACAGGGAATGGGGAGGACCAAGGAGAGGGAGAGGGAGACTGAGAGAGAGAGAAGGAAATAAGAGACTATGAGAATGAGATGGAGAGGAAATGTAAGAGGGTGGATGGAATGACGTGGGATAAGGACTGTAGGGACTGATGTGAACTTGAAGGTAGGAAAGAGGTGGAGTCGGCATGGCTTGCTAATCCCGGGGAGTGAGGTGAAGTCGCTGATCTGTCATCCAGACGCCTTCAATATGGCGGATACCCAGGTGACAGCCTGACCTGACTATTCCCTGGGGCAAACACCTGCCATGTGTTGGTCACCTGGATTTCCACTGTGTAGATTGGTCATAGTAACTCATTTCTATTTCAGCCATGAGAGTGAGAAGTAGTGTGCACAGCTCTCTGCTACATATTTAGTGGCATATAAATATGTAAGAAACATCAGTCAATTGGTGGTAGCTTATATCTAGCTTGTCTCGATAATGGTTTCTGTATCCTTTTAGTATGCACAAAAATATAAGTAAAATATTAGTTATTTACGAAATAAATTACCACATCAGTAAGTGTAGTCAATAAACAATACCATCATTATGGGCAAGGAGTGTCCTGGAGGTACAGTAACAAAGGTGGTAGGCGTGGGCTGTCACCTGGGTGTCCGCCATATTGAAGGCGTCTGGATAACAGATAAGTGGCTTCACAGTCAGGTCATGAGGTCGTCTCCTCCTCTTTCCTACCTCCGTGGATGTGAAAGAAGGGAATAGGATGAGCAAAGCACAAAGGAAATGTGAGGGGAAGAAAGGCGACATAAGAGAAAGAAAAAAAAAAGAATGGCTCGACTCATGCTAGAAAAGGAGCAGAGAGAGCTGGAGGAACGTTACAGGGAAAATGAAGCGGGTGGGAGAGGGAGAGAAATGAAGGATGAGAGACCTTGGGAGGAAAATGAAGGAATAGAGAGTAATTGGAGAGATGACTGCTGGATGAATCAATATTAAGGAAAAATACGAAAAGGAAGAGGAGAGAATGTTTGATTACTAGTAAGAGCTAATGGAAGGAAGAATGTTGAAAGAAGAGATTGTGGAAGAAAAGTGGAGAATGAAAAAG
>NC_136970.1:15508679-15583679 GCF_032717465.1 Coenobita brevimanus | reverse complement strand
GTGTGAATGATGGCTTTGGCAAGGGGTGGGTGAGGTGTGGATGATGGCTTTGGCAAGGAGTGGGTGTGGTGTGGATGATGGCTTTGGCAAGGAGTGGGTGTGGTGTGGATGATGGCTTTGGCAAGGGGTGGGTGTGGTGTGGATGATGGCTTTGGCAAGGAGTGGGTGTGGTGTGGATGATGGCTTTGGCAAGGAGTGGGTGTGGTGTGGATGATGGCTTTGGCAAGGAGTGGGTGTGGTGTGGATGATGGCTTTGGCAAGGGGTGGGTGTGGTGCGGATGATGGCTTTAGCAAGGGATGGATGTGTGCGGATGATGGCTTTGGCAAGGAGTGGGTGTGGTGTGGATGATGGCTTTGGCAAGAAGTGGGTGTGGTGTAGATGATGGCTTTGGCAAGGGGTGGGTGTGATTTAGATGATGGCTTTGGCAAGGGGTGAGTGTGGTGTGGATGATGGTATTAGCAAGGGATGGGTGTGGTGTGAATGATGGCCTTAGCAAAGGGTGGGTGTGGTGTGGTGTGGATGATAGTTTTGGCTAGGCGTGTGAATATGCGTGTGTTGCTGCTGTTATTTTACAGTACTGCCTTGGCAACAACCATTAACTGCCTGTATATTCTGGCAGCAGAGGCTTCAGAATTACTTGCGGCAGTGAGTCACACGTTTTTCTTAATTTTAAACACTCATTCGGTTCAACGTTACTCTGACGCGTTATATCTTTTGCGTTATTTTATTTCCAGGAAAGTTTTGAGGTTCCTGAAAGAGAGAGCATTTCAGACACAAATGAAAGATACGACATACAGAAATACCAGACTTGGGTATGACTATACCAAGCGGAGGAATGACATGCACACAGGGTGGCAGTAATCAACATCCTAGACGCATCGGCCAAGCGTGAACTTCACAGTCGCCTATGTTTCATCAAAAAGAACTGGCTTGCCTCCTGGGTCCGGGATGGTCATTTGGCCGGGATTGTGTTGTGTTGACTGACTACTCCTTCAACCTTCTGGCTCTTCAACAACTCACACAGACTTAAGTTCTTAATATTGTGGACTTTGTTTCTCACACAAAACAAATTGTTAAAATTATCAACGAGGGGTAGGGGGATGGAGTGACACCAGCTTACCTGGTACTGCGTCATTCATTAGCTAATCACACGGGATCTACCTATTAATATCAACTATCAAGGGTCGAACAACCTCAAGTTACTGACACGCTCAACCTCTTATTACTACCGGCTCAAAGAAGTTCAAGTTATTCATACTCTGTATCCTCATACTATCGGGTCCAAGAAGCTAAAGTTATTAAGCTGCTGTACCTCACATTACTGCCAGTTTTCATGGGTCAAAGAAGTTCAGATTATCAATATCACAGGCGTCTATGATATTAATGTCGTCCTCTTCTCTAATGGGACACTTGGCATGACATTAATATCACCAACTTTTATTCCGTCACCTACGAACCACACACAAGTCAGGATATTGTTATCGCTAAATTTGGCCAATTACTGATATTCATTTAAATATTGCCATCATAGGAGTTACCCGGTGACAATAATGTTTTTATTACAGATTTGGTCTCAACCAACTCATTGTCAACAAATATTTTTATATTTAATATTAATTATTAAAATTTTTATTATCGGTAATCAAATAAGGGACTGCTGACTATGTCACTACTATTGTCAACTACTACAAAACATATATATATATCTTAACGAAAGCAAAGTCAGTGAAGGAAAAAATGACAATAGCTAAGAAAAACATGAAGGTGAAAAAGGAAAGCATGATAGGAAGGAGGCTTAAACAAGATAAACAAGTTGGTGACAACATGAGAATCAGAGACGATGAGAAATGAAACTGATCACAAACAAAGAGAAAGAAGTAACATTAGGAAGGCGAGAGAATAGACAATAAAGGCGTGAGGGAGGAAAAGAAAGGCAGGAAAAAGAGAAAGAATCTGGGGGGAAAATAAAGAGAACATTGGAGATAAAACTGGAGATAAGGAAAAAGATATGGCAGGGGGGGAACGCAGATAGATAGATAGATAGATAGAGAGAGAGAGAGAGAGAGGGGGGGGAGGGTATTTCGGGGAGGCGGTGGCTCAGTCGGTAGAGAGGTGGCCTGCAGTCCTACCGGACACAGGTTCAAATCCCCGCTGGGGCAGGGAACAGTTTAAGGATCTGAATTTAATAAAAACAGACATTACTGAACTACCAGAAGACCCGCCGACATGTCGTAAAAACACCCTCGCTAATAACAATACACCAGTCCTGTATGAGACGGCCATAGTATGTATTCAATATGGACGGTGGGTGTTAGCGCCGAAGTGGTGACGTGTAGAGGTGTATGGTATGTAGATGGATTACTGGGTCTTGGGAACAGGCTGTAAAGCCTATGCCCAGAATTGGACACATAAAAAAAAAAAAAAAAAAATGAGAAATACAAGGAAAGTAACAAGAGAAGTACAGTTCACCTGAGTAAAGAAGAATAAAATATGATGAATTAACACAATTAGGTGGCTTATGAAGGGATGGCAAAGTTAATCAAGACGGGTTAACCTGGGCTGGGTAGGGCTGGGCTGACATGTAGCAAATTATCACTACAATTTTATTTTCAGGACTCCATATTATAATTACAAATCATAATAGATAGATAGATAAATAGATAAATAGACAGAGCTCCAAGCAAGCATGGGAAAGGGAAATGATCTTGCAAGTTAACTGAGGAAATGTTGACAATACACAGGAAGTAGCAAGTCAGGGGATGATATAGGTAGTGTGTCAGCAAGATAGCATACGAACAAAGCCTAGTGACCATACACACACATACACACATACTCACACACAGGTTTATAGAACTTTCCAACCGCAGTGTAACACACGTGACACGACCCCTGCTTCACCAGAATTTAAGAAGCAGAGCTGAGAAGGAGACAGGCCATAGAACCTCTCATGTCATTGCATGACAAAAGGGAACCAAGATTATCTACTTACAAAACTACTCACTTATAACAACCGCTCGTCCACAAGTCCAAATATATATATAACTAATCTACAAACTTCTCACTACAAGAAGTTACAAAGTCTTTATGACATTTGGTTTGCAGCGAACGTATACGAACCTCGTCTACGAATCAACTGTGAATTCCTACAAATATCAAGATTGAAAACAAAAAAAATACCTCTCACAACCAACAACTCACAACCAGCTCCTGACAGTATTCTCTCCAACCAGCCTCCTCCGTCTCCCTGATCATCATGCTGATGTAGAGGTGAAGAGGTCACAGGATGCCTTGCCAGTAGTTTAACAAAATACTGATACAAACAATCTTGCAATTTGTAAGACGAACCAACGAACTACAACCATCTACAATCAACTACAAGTAACAACTCCACGAGTCATCTGTATAATCTTCTACATGCTCTTACAAGTAGTGGCAGTCTTCATCCTACAACGAGTAAATCACAAGAAAAAAGGACTGAGAATACATCAAGAAAGAAAAAACAAACCAAACAAACGAAGAGTGAGATACAACTCACAACTCACAACCACCAGACCTCACCCTCCTCTCTCTGCTACATCCACCCAACCTCCACCGCTGACGCAGGAGTCAAGAGGTCAAGACGATGAAGCAAATACCAAGTCCATATTCACAACCCATCTTACTCATTTTCACTCAAGTTACTCATCGCTACTCATTTACTCACCACAGCTACCAGTGTGGGAAGTCGACGTCAGCATACATGTTCTGAGACGACGCCAAGCCGTGTGTCTGACACCTCACAACATGTCAATCAACCCATGAAGAACAACGCTATCACCACGTGCAACACTACTCACACCATTTCCACCACGGTAAAAATTAGTGAGTTACATAGTTACTTCATTTATACAATACACAGTGATAGACAAAAAACTTCTGCACAAACATATAAAACGTGCTGTATAAACTTACGTACACATACTTACTTCAATTATCTGCATAACTCAAACACTGAATAATCACCAACAATAAATATTCTACACTGTATATATTCATTCATTTATTATAGCATTTATTTACTACCAACGAGTTTTACCATTTATACCTACATAAAATACGTGTTTCATACATACAGCTATACATTATTACATCTACAAAGTAATAAAGAAAATATACCATCACAGTTACTCAGTGAGCGATTAAAAGAATTGTATTAAACAGTAATTAAAGCTACCTAGTGGAAACAGACAAATTAAGTTACAAGGAAGACCAGAAAAAATAAAAATGGCCAACACAAATGACGTTAGCAAGAATGAACATCTTCAACACAATCGTGATGACAAAGATTTCCACACAGTGCTGACACATATTTTGCCCACGATAGGTACAAGTGAACAACAAGTCGGTGTATATAGTTAATACTGTATATAGTGTATATATATATATATATTTTTTTTATATAAAATAACAAAATATGAGGCTATATAATATCATTTTCAGTAATATCTGTGCAATATAAATTAAACCTTAAAAAAGGGTCCCAAGGGATTTAACCAGCAATTATGCAACCATGAACAACACAGAAAAAGCGTAGACAAACGAAGAAAAACAAACTATAGAAAATCAATACATACAAAAAAAAAGAAAGAAAAAGAAATAGAGTAAGATCACATAACAAACAAATGAAAATAAGTGTAAGTGTTACTACAAATGCCAAAATACCACATAAACTACAAACAAAAAAGCAAATTGTTGTCTCCACAAGTTAGTGGCATGGCACATCATATCATCGACCGCAGCATGACCGGATTCAATGTCAGGACTGCAATTATTACAATTATGTAACTACAAACGATATGTAACAATTATGTAACGACAAACGATTGCATTATGTTACACTTGCTACAATTATGTAACTACAAACAATATGTAACATTATGTAACAGTTGCATTAACAAGATGTAACTTTTATGTAACTTTAACTACAATTATGTAACTACAAACAATATGTAACAATTATGTAAGTTGCATTAACAAGATGTAACTTTTATGTAACTTTAACTACAATTATGTAACTACAAACAATATGTAACAATTATGTAACAGTTGCATTAACAAGATGTAACGTTTATGTAACTTTAACTACAATTATAAGGCCAACCCAATTATGTAACAGTTGCATTAACAAAATGTAACTACAATTATAAGGCCAACACAATTATGCATTACCACAATATTATGTAACAATTCATAAAATGTTACAATTATGTATTACTACAATGTTACTACAATGTAACAATTACAATATAATTATGTAACAGTTCACAATGTTACAATTATGTATTACAACAATGTTACTACAATATTATAAGTCATGCAATTTTACCACAATTCTGTATTATCAGAATCATCTTACAAGTTAGGTGAAATATTAGACATTACTAAAGGGATAACTCAATATGTAATGTAATAACCTAGCAGTATTACCATTGCACAATTATATGCGTATGTCTGTTATACATACACATCTTATAAAATGTCATACAACAACCATCGCATTTGTTCAATTATGTATACAACTTGTTTAAAATGTAATATTACTAGATCATTGCAATTTACTATGAATATTATATGTATACAATATTATAATCAATATTATGTACTAATAGATTAGCATATGTCAGTGATGATTGCTGTCGGAGGACCTTCAGCGGCGTGGCCGAGCAATGTCAGGACTCCATATTATAATTACAAATCATAATAGATAGATAGATAAATAGATAAAGAGACAGAGCTCCAAGCAAACCTGGGAAAGGGAAATGATCTTGCAAGTTAACTGAGGATATGTTGACAATACACAGGAAGTAGCAAGTCAGGGGATGATATAGGTAGTGTGTCAGCGAGACAGCATACGAACAAAGCCTAGTGACCATACACACACATACACACATACTCACACACAGGTTTATAGACCTTTCCAACCACAATGTAACACATGACACGACCCCTGCTTCACCAGAATTTAAGAAGCAGAGCTGAGAAGGAGACAGGCCATAGAACCGGCAGGTAGTAGGGAGAACGAGCCTAGCAACATGGGCAAGAGGGAAGAGAGAGAGAGAGAGAGAGAGAGAGCAAGACAGGGAGCTAGCTAGCGGGACTCTACTTAACTTCACTTGTGTGTGAGAGACTTTGTTAATATTTCCAAGACAAATAAAAATAGTCCCATACTATTCTTTACCTCTCCTGTCATTGCATGACAAAAGGGAACCAAGATTATCTACTTACAAAGCTACTCACGTATAACAACCGTTCGTCCACGAGTCTAATATATATATAACTGATCTACAAAACTCCACTACAAGAATATACTGTACAAAGTCTTTTATGACATTATAACCATCTTATCCACAAAACTAACAGGATGTTTATTAAGGCGGACACCATAATGAATACTGTATACATATTAAGGTTTGAGACCCCCTCCCTCCCTCTCTCTCTCTCTCTCTCTCTCTCTCTCTCTCTCTCTCTCTCTCTCTCTCCTTGCACAAAAGCAGAGTGCAATTGGTTAGTCCAAGTAAATTGCTGCTGGATACACAACTATTGTTGTTCTGCCGAAAACATGTGTACCATCCTGTTTTTTTTCTTTTGTACAGTCGCCATTTTGTTCATTACGTGTGGTGGGGTGGAGTTAAGTTGGGTGGGTGGCGTGGGGTGTGGTGGGGTGGGGTTAGGTTGGGTGGGTGGCGTGGGGTGTGGTGGAGTTTGGTTAGGTTGGGTGAGGTGCCGTGGAGTAGGGGTATATGATGTACTAAATCATGAATTTGACAGATGACACTGACAATGAGCATTTTGGAACGAGCTGTCTGAATGTCAGGGGTAAAACTTTTGTAGTATTTGCGCTACGCAACAGTCGTAAGGCGTCGATCATTTACCACACCAAAATGTAGAGGATGTTAACTCAGCTACGATGATAATGATGGCGGAAAAAAAGAAAAAGAAAAAAAAACGTTTGAATAGGGTTATGTTAGTCTCCCTCATCGACCTGGTAAGAGTAATTTAAGAACCTGCTGTGAAGCACCAGGGCAAGCCTAAACGCTATCCTTCTTTTATCCCTTCAATGTCCTGGAAATCTATGCATCTACTTGGCTATCTGTGAATCTACCTCTCACCTGAAGCCGCATCTTCTAAGTGGAAAGTCGAAAAAGACATCTTGGCGTTTCTTCCCTACTCATTAACAGCCCGTCCTACACACGATCCATCGTCATCTCTCATATCCTTCCTCTATGTTGTACTTAATATGACTTTTCATCTTCCACCCACATCACTCTCATAACCGTTTCTCTCTCTCTCTCTCTCTCTCTCTCTCTCTCTCACTGCTGTCAAACTCTCTTCTCTCTTTTTGCTCTCCCTCCATTCTCTCTGTGTGGCCAAACTCTTTTCCATATGTCTCCTGTTGCCTCAACCCACAGTGCACTGGAGATACACACAGTGTGATCAACTTGTCACTAGTTGTTATGTTATTCTTAGTGTCCTGTTTCTGTGATGACAGCAGTCAATGATTCTGGCAACATTTGACTTTGCCTGTATTCTCTGTTGAAGCAGGCAAAGTTTGGTCTGTTTACTGCCTCAAATACCATGGTTTATTTACTAGTTTTCCGGGCACATATTTTCACATAAGTACCTTCTTGTTTTCACACACACACACACACACACACACACACACACACACACACACACACACACACATTTTAAAATCTTCTATCTTACTTGTCTTTTCTTGTGGCTGCACACTCTTTTAACAGACATTATTTTCTTGGAGTTTCGTAGCTCGTACCAATTTTGGAGGCCTAGACCGCCTTCAAATTTGTTCCTTGATTATGTATTTGCTTGAGCTAAGACTGTTGCACCATTTTCCCTGTTCCTATTTTGGAATTCAGTTCACTGTAGTGTTACAGCACCCTCGTTCCCACTGTTATTAAACATACAGTGATTCATTTTGTTTATATTCCTTTTAAGTCAGGTCTCTGAATTGACACAAGAAGTTCAAGAAGCTTGTGTTTTAGTGGCCAACAATTTAGAAGACGTTTTCATTTGTATCTTTGGTGCCATCCCAGACAAAATATACCATCCCATTTCACTGGGGCATTTGGGAATTAAGCTATTTTACTCTCAAACACTGACTCAATACAGTAAATGCATCACAGGGAAATTCTGGTGAACCAAGTACAGTAATTATGTTGACGGCACAAAGCGATGTTTTAGAGCTGTACCCTCACGCCAACACCACGATTTAGCAGACAGAGAAACATATAGATCCAGTTAATGATAGAGGCAGATTGATACAGACGGAATTAAGTATAGACAGACAGACAGACAGACAGATACAGTGATAAATAAGCATCTTTTGTCCAAATTAACGATGCCAAAAAATGTTACAAGTGTGTACGCAGATGTAGTAGCAGCAGTGGTAGCAAAACCTGATCCTGGCAACTCTTGTTCGTCACTGACAGTACTGTATTACACAACATGATATTTTTGTAAGAAACTTTGTACAGCATACTGCAAAAGAACTACCTGTAGCAGCTGGTGAACTGGAAATATGGGAAAGTAAAGTATAGGCTTATATTGTGCTTATAATTCCTCGAATCACTGCACAGAACATTCAACGAAACAGTAAACTTCCAAGTCGCTGTGGAAATGAGGAAAGACGACGCAGTAATATTTGGAATTACAGACTTGACGCCGTCCTAACTGATGCCATTTGGATCAGACTGGACGTAAGTATAGTACTGGCAAAACATAAGAATGATTATGTAGTATATAGTCTAAACAATAAAGTTTCAGTATAACAGTCCCAAATACAATATGTGGAGAGTCGATGAAAATTTTCGCTAAACTTGCACCAGCCACCAGTATCGATCTTTAAATCCTCAAAAACTGCTGAAAACGAGTTGGGTAAAAACAAGGCGAATCCAACTTTTCCTTTTTACCTTGGGCCAACCCCACCAATTATTAGTGTAGTGGTACTTGACCAGCCCTACCATTTACTGGTGTAGTTGTACTTAACCCAGCCCTACCATTAGCAGAGGGTGTAGTGTAGTGGTACTTGACCCAGCCTCACCAATTACAGGGTGTAATGTAACGGTACTAACCAGCCCGACAAATTCTTAGAGAGTGTATTGTAGTGGCACTAGACCCTCTCTACCAGTTATTTCAGGGTGTGGCGTAGTGGTACCTAACACAGCAGTAGAGGTACTTAAGCCTACCCTGCCAATCACAGCTACCAGTCAAGGATGTAGAGGCAGAGATCAGTTTTATGTTATAAGGACTCTGTTATGCTGCAGGATTATGCACTGTGTTAAGTTAAAGCATGATAGACATTTTAATAATAGAAATGTATTTAACGGAGGGAGAGGCCATCGATTCTACATGATATTACTCTTTATAATTCCTAAATATCATTGTCATCTTTTACCTGATACTGTCAGAAAACCATAAGGCTTGAATTTTATCATTAATGTATACAGGCTGTATTCCTAAAAAAGAATCCCTTTACCTTGTGTTATCATAATTTTGGGTCAAATATATCTCTTACACACACACACACACACACACACACACACACACACACACACACACACACACACACACACCTCTAACTGCAAAAAAAAAAAAAAAAAAAAGTATGTAAGGCTTCACTACCGAAAAAAATAACACCCACAAGTTTATATTCAGCAGTAATGAAGAGCCTTAAAACACAAACAACGATATTCGGATGTCCTCACTAGCAGAAACGTTCACCAATGAAAACATTCTTTGGTGACATCGTTCGCTGACAGAAACATTCGATGGGGGAATCCTTTGCGAAGAGAAAAGATTGCTTGGTAAACAGCAGGTAAATGAGACATAAAGGAATTTGGGAGAGTAAAGGACACTAGTGCCGTGAGACATGAGACACAGGGAGAAGGAAGGGAGGAAGGAAGAATGGTAGAGAGTGAGCAGGTAAGGGGAGACTGGGAGAGAGGGAACATATGAAGAGAGATATTGCAGCAGAAGAGAAAGAAGAAAAGACAGTGAAGCCGAATCTCTCTCTCTCTCTCTCTCTCTCTGCTTTGCTTACGGTCAAGTTTTTACTGACAGAATTTTCCCTTTCAGAGATAGTGGGGGCTGGGGTACAGGGTGAGGTTGGATTGAAGAAAGACAGGGTAGTGGGACGGAAGGGAGCAGAAAGAAGACGAACGATAAGAAAGAGAAGGAGGAAAGGAAGAGGGTAGAGAGGGAGATGGGGAAGGAGAGAGAATTAACAGGGAAGGTGAGTAAATAAATGAAGTGAGGGAAAGGGAAGAGGGGAATTGATGACAGGATGAGAAGAAAGAGGAGGTAAAAAGGTAAAAATATTTTGCTCGCTCATCGTAATGAAAGTTAAGGAACAATACTCAATAACCTCTTCACGATGAGTCCCATCTAGAGGTAATTAAAACTGTCTTTGGATTGTTGGCATGAAATAAAAAAGTCATCTTACTGTGAGGGTTAACAGAAGAAATGAGTCGCAGGGGACGCGAAGTAAAGAAAAATGGCACAATATGATAGAGAGGAAAAGAAACGGAAGACAGAACACAAAATGAAGACAACAATCACAGAAAAATCACTGGAGACACAACGTAAAACTAAAAAAAAAAAAAAAAAAAAGCAAAAGTGACAAACTGTCTACACTGTTAAGTACAAAAACGTGGAAGATTAAAAATGAAAAGAATATATATATATATATATATATATATATATATATATATATATATATATATATATATATATATATATATATATATGTGTGTGTGTGTGTGTGTGTGTGTGGAAGGAAGTGAACGAGGAGAAGGGAAGAAGGAAGGGAAGGAGGAAGAGGGTAAGTGATGAAGGGAAGGAGGAAAAGGGTAAGTGGTGAAGGGAAGGAGGAAGTGTAAATGATGAAATGAAGGAGGAGGAGAGTAGGTAATGAAGGGAAAGAAGTGTTCTCAGCTTTCTTCCCTTTAACTGTCTGCATATTGTGTTTTATTCCGTTCATATCAGGTGTGTGCAAACCAACCCCTAACAAACACACTTTTTAAGTACCTATCCCATGTCTTTCTGCAAGTCTCGTAATTTAATTAAGTTTTCCCTTTATTACTAAGTTTACTATTACCTACCGCACCATCATTCCTGCTCCATCTCATTATCCCTCACTTATTGAACATTTTGTGTCCCGTTACTTACTTTGGCTTTACTTTATTATCATGTATACCTTTACCTCTCGCACCATTATTTCCTCCTCTGCTTTATTATCCTTCTCTTATTTCACATTATTTTTTTCTTTCTCCCAATGCTTACTACATTTTCACTCTCACCAGCCGTCATTATCGCCCACCTAGCTGGGCGATAATGTAATCTTTCGCGTCTTGAGTGTGTCTGCGTGTTTAAGTGTCTGGTTGTTATCAAAAAATATCAAAATTGAGTAGGTAAACTGCATCCAAACTTTGTAGGCATTATCCCCGGATATTAGGCTTGTATGTTAATAATTTTGGTAAATTTGTGATGATTTGCCTCTGCGTGCCAAAGCATTTCGCATGAAAAAATACCCTTAACTTTGTCTTTTAGCTTGACTTTATCCACCATTTTCTATCGTACTCTCAACGAAGAGAACAGCTATTTAAAAGTAACTATTAAAAATTCATGAAAGGCCTGTAATACATAATGTCCTTCACCAAAGTAATATCCGACTTCAGACTTCTGAATGCTAGCGTGATATTTAATTAGTAGGAATAAACAACGAAATACTAGAACTCTTTTTCGAGTTTGCCGAAGCTGCGATGGTATCCCTTTGATTGCCAGAGGATTACTGATCTGGTTTTCTAGGGATGGCGGACTATACACATTCGTGGGCGAATGCTTTGACTTTTACTTCCTTATTTTCGTTCCCATCATTCAGGGCCTCATACATACATGCTTTATTCTGTTATCCTTCTCTTGTCATATATATATATATATATATATATATATATATATATATATATATATATATATTGTAACGGAACAGAGTCAGTTAATGTACACTTTAAGTGAGAATACCAAAAATCACTACTGTCCCGTAAAGTTCCAGGTTCAAAACAAAAGAGTTAGGTAAAATTACAAGTTAAAGTTTAATGCTCAAACTAACAACAAAACATTCAGGACTCATAAGGATAATGTAATGGCAAAAACAGGTTAAATATATGGTTAACTGCAATAGCCTCTATTAACACGAAATTAGCATGAGTAAATTTATCTAAGTCAGCCCTGATAAAATGAGAATACCAGATAATACTCAGTGAATGCAAGATATATTATTACAGATACAAAGTATTAATAAGGGCTGACACCCGAAACACATGAATCACAAAAACCTTACTAGGCCTAAGAATGAACACCTTACGCTACACAGTACAAGAAAAAATGCAATAACAGTTATACTTAAATTACACAGCTGCTAGATGGTTGGAGACTTCCTGAGCACTCACAATAATAACAACTGTACAGGGGAGGACAGAGATGTGAGCAAAATGAGGAGTAGATCTAAGTGGCAATAATGCAGAGACTGAGCTCATTATATAGGGGCCGGCAGAGCTTGATACAACTTGCAAGAAGGATGCGCAAATGAAGCCATGAGGACAAAGAGTTGACAATCCTGCTCTGAACAACAGAAAGAACGACTTACTCTACTATAAGGGAGGAGGGGAGGAGTGAGGTAGAACACGCTCGTGATCAAACATGCAGCATACTGTACGTTAGAATTACACAAAGGATGATGAAATCATAGGCTATGTAACAATATATATATATATATATATATATATATATATATATATATATATATATATATACATATAGATAGATAGATACATAGATAGATAGAAAGATTGATATAGATACAGATATATATATATATATATATATATATATATATATATATATATATATATATATATATATTTATAGACGCCTCAATCCCGTTTGGGGTGGCCACAAACACATCGTCTCCAAGTCGCCCTGTCCCCCGCCATTTCACTGCCCTGCTCCCAACTCACCCCCCCCCTCTCATATACCTCTCCACTCCATCCCTCCATCTCATCCTCGGCCTCCCCCTCCCTCTCTCCCCCCCCCTGCATCTCACTCACATACACTCTCCTCATCAGTCTTTCACCCTCCATCCTCTCCACATGGCCAAACCACCTCAGTGTGTTCCTCATAACGCTTCCTATCACATCCACATCAACACCACAATGCTCCTTTATATCCATTCGTCACCCTGTCTCTCCATGTGACTCCACAGGCTCCTCTTAAATAACTCATTTCCACTGCTCTCACTCTTGACTTGTGTCCTTCCAACAACGTCCAAGCTTCACTTCCGTACGTTAGAGTTGGTATCACAATACTGTCATGTAGTAACTTTTTCACTTCCATGCTCACTTCCCTGTTTCTTATCACTGCTTTCAAAGAACCAGCAACCTTTCTTCCCTGCTGCACTCTTTCAAGCACTTCACCCTCCAAACCTCCATCCTTACTCATCACATTACCCAAGTACTTAAACGTACTCACATTTTTCAATTACTCACCATCCAATATATATATATATATATATATATATATATATATATATATATATATATATATATATATGGAGCCTCAGTGGTAAAGTGTGCGTTTTCATACACTGAAGAACTAGGGTTCGTGCCCCGCCATGGTAATACACTTTGGGAGCGTTCTTCAGGACACGTACTGCATTGGCGGACACAAGGGGTGCTGTGGTTGAACCAGTGTCGCATATTATAAAGCAGGCTTGCACCCAGTCGGCTTGTGCGGGCCGATTACACTTGTTCACAGACTACACACACATCCAAAGCCACTCCAACACCACAGTTACACTTATAAGCACTTCTTACCCTACAATCTCTACTAGACAGCCTAAGCCACATGGTAGAGATACATTGGCTGTATCGTCCCCACTTCGGTTGGGATATATATATATATATATATATATATATATATATATATATATATATATATATATATAAATTACACGCTCTGCGTCGTCTCTACCTTTTCGTCCCTTCCTTTTATATTTTTCTTCCCCTATTCTTCCAATCTTCTATTCCTCCCCTTTTCTTGCCTTCTTTCATTTCATTCTGTCTCTTTTCTTTCCTTCACCGTACGCCCTCAACCTATTATCTCTTATTTTCACTCTTCCTATGTTGCTTTTTTATTTTCCTTCTTTCTTCCGTACTTGCTTTCACTTTCCTCATCTCTTATTATCCCCTCCTTTCATTCTCCCTCCTGTTATCGCTCTCCTTTCTTTCTTCCCTCCTTCCTTCCTTAACTTCCTTCATGTACCCAGGCGAGGTGGTTTGATAATGGGTACAGTGACATCCGTCAGGCTGAGGCTCACGTAATGTCTATCACAATTTTATAGCCAATGTCACCAAGGCACACGAAATGTATTTAGCGGTGGATATTATAAAAGTTAACCCCAAGTGTGTGTGTATGTGTGTGTGTGTGTGTGTGTGTGTGAGAGAGAGAGAGAGAGAGAGAGAGAGAGAGAGAGAGAGATGTATAAATAAAATAGAGGGGAAGATAAAGAAATGTTAGTCTGAGGGAAAGGCCTGCCAGAATCAGTAAATTTATGAAAATGCAAGAAAAATGAACAAACAGTGAGGCTTGGTAGATGGAAAGGCTGTGAGAAGCGAAAAAAAATGAAAAACAGAGGACAGAAATTCCATTTATATATTAGCCAAATGGCCAAGATGTTTAAGGACATACCGTGCTGGAAATATTAAAACGAAAAACGACACGCAGACCAGGAGTAGAAACAAGAAGAGGGAAAGGGGTAAAGAAAAGGGTTGAATGCAAGTGAGATTTGCAAAGGATTTAGAAGACAACAGGAGGGGAGGGAGAGAAAGCATGACCGTGAACGCTGGATTAAATAATACCTTTAATTAGATTCACTTGCTGCTTAACTCCTTCTCAACCCTCACAAGAACCAGTAGTGCAGAACTGATGACAAAAATAAGGATCAAAACAATACATCAAAGGAAAGGGGCTGACCAATAATTATGTTATCACGAGCACTTGAAGGCAACACAGACAACACCATCGGTAAGACATATACCATCAAAGGCTTATACAGTACAGCGTAATAGGAAGATGAAAAGAAAGGTATATTAGGAATATTCTCTCTCTCTCTCTCTCTCTCTCTCGTTAAGAGGAAGAGTGTGAGAGGGAAGGATGGGGCATAGGATGGGGAGGATAAGGACAACAGAGAATGAAGGAGAGACACGGAGGTGGTGGGTTGAGGGCATTGTGATGAAAGGTGTACATTTAAGTAAAAACATATGTATGCACATGTTAGGTTTGGTTAGATCCGTACAAAAAATTTCAATGATTTTGTTGACAGACAAACTAACAGATTTATAGAACTCATCTATTTTATACCACTCTTCTCACTTTGGTCACGGGGTTGAAAAAATTAATGTTTGGCACAATCTCTCTCACGCTCTCTCTCTCTCTCTCTCTCTCTCTCTCTCTCTCTCTCTCTCTCTCTCTCTCTCTCTCCCAATCAGATACAATCCAACATTCCACTTCAGACTCAGGACTCCCCCGTCCCCCACTTTCACCCCTCCTCAATGACTCTCTGGAGGACTGCTACCACAAGCTATTAGGGACACAGCAGCACCGGACAGGGGGTACAGGGACAAGGAGAAGGAGGAAGAGAAGAAAAGAGAAGTGAGGGGAGAATGGAAAAGTGATGAGAAAAGGTGATAAGTAAGGAAGGAGGATAGACGAGAGAAGAAAAATAAAATTGAATTGACGAAAAGGGAAAAGCTAGTAATGAAGGGAGGAGGAAGGAACAAGGGGGGAAAGGCAAAGGGAAGAAAAAGATGGAATGGGAAGGGGGAAGGAAAGATGAAATGAGGCAGAGAAGAAGTGGTAAGGCAAGCAGGAAATTGGAGAGGGATTAAATGATGCAGGGAATCTCTCAAGTGACAACAGCCAGCAGCATTACACTAAATTAGGGCGGCGTGCTGAGCCACCAAACGATACCATATCAGTGCTATCAAATATTGTCAAGTGGGAGCGCACGCTTGCCAAAAGTGTCCTTGGGAGAGATGATTTACTGAAGGTGGGGCGTAAAAGAGGGAGAGAGGGTGGGAGGAAGGAGATGCATGCATGAAAGCCAAGCATGAGGTTGTGAAGAGGAGTGAAAGGTAAGGGTAAATCGAAACCTACAGAGAGAGAGAGAGAGAGAGAGAGAGAGAGAGAGTATCGCACTTTAATTATCACTACGACCCACAGAGCTGGTAAATGCCTTGGACAGGAATATTATCTTTTTTTTTTTTTTTAACAATCGATGAGCGTTGTGCTAATGTGGAAGAAATGGTGTGTGTGTGTGTGTGTGTGTGTGTGTGTGTGTAAGAAATTATATCCAATTACAGAAAGATAAAATTACTAATGATACATGATAATGTTACCTAATGAAACACAAAAATGTTACAAGTCAAAAAATGAGAATGAAATAAGAGATGACAAATAATAAATAAAAAATATTGGAATCACGAGAAAAAGAAAATTATTCATCAAACTAATAAAATTTATATTGGAGAAAGAGCAGAAAACAGAAGAAAATTGATATGGAAAATAAAAGACTGGGAATAAACAATGAAATTTTAGTATGAAAATGCTGTATAGAAGAACGAAATAAATGAGAGGAGTTGTTAAGATTAAGAGCAGATCAGCACGACCTGGCAGGCCCTTCATTTACTGCTTGTGGAACAATAAAGTTGTGTTTACAGTATGTGTGGGTAAGTACCCCCTGGACCAAAAGGCAAGAATGGCCTAGATAAAAAAAAAAAAAAAAGAAAAAGAAAGAAAAAGAAACTGGACGAAGAAGGGCAGAACAGTAAAAAAAAAAGTTCTAAAGTGAATAGTATCATATCCAACTCCACAAAGGGGTAACAACAAGGCCTCTTTCATGAGCCCACGTGCGTGAGCGGATTTTAAGCCTCTGAAGGTTCCACTACAAACAGGTTTTGGGTGGTGTTTTGTTCCTCTCCACATCACATTTCACAATGCTGACACACACACACACACACACACTCACACACACACACACACACACACACACACACACACACACACACACACACACAGATGCAGCAAACTATACTGGGGTTAACACTGAAAGAAGATGAGAATTAACTCTTTCTACGTAAACATCACCAGCCACTTGTATTGCCAACGGCCTCATAATTACCAAGTTACATAGAGTGAGTGAGATGGATCTGGGGACATTCTATTCTGGCTTATATTCCATAAGACACCGAAGAGGATGACTTTATATCTCCACCAGCCAATGTGTACTGATAAACAGAGCCAAGATAATGAATGATTTACTGTGCAAACCATTGTCCCATTTACTTTCCCTTCCATGCAATAAATTTCAAACTATCACACCAGGCCATACAGGGCAGTGTGAGTGTTGGGTGTGTGTGCCTGGTTGCATCCATAATTGTTTATTATAATGTAAAAAGGTGTATAAGACTATTGACCACCATACACATTCTTCAATCTTACCCTCAAACAATCCTCTTTCTCTTCTTCAGCTTATCCCTTCCTTTCCATCCTTAGTGCTCTTTTCCTTTACTCACCACATATCACTTTTCCTATCCAAACATTCCCTTTTAACATTCCCTAAAAACTGCAATCCCCGTATCTTTCCCTTCCCAACACTCATTTCACCTATTGTACCTCCCATTGCCATCACTCCCTTTTTCATTGGCTTCAAATACTTCGTTTCCTTCGCATCTTTTGTCACTGTTTAAATCACACCTCCCACTCCATTAATCACCTCCACGTGAGAGTTTCAAATTTAGAAGTTATACATGTTAGTTTACACACACACACACACACACACACACACACACACACACACACACACACCTTAAAGCTGTCCTGCAACAGATGACGACGTCTAGTATTCCCACAAGGATGGCATTTTTCTCACTGTCTTTGGAGCCAACGTGTGCAACTGTGCAGACCAATCCTGGATCCGAAACTTTGCCACACAGACAACATGTCAAGTCCGGGTTTGCTGGGAGAACTCTGCTTTGGTTGTGCCTTCACTGTCTACGCTCTTCTCTGGACAGGTCCCAACCATCTTCGAAAAAATGGTTTCTGCGCTGCAGAGCGCTCGCATTGTTTTTTGTCCAAGGCATTGGTTTCAAGATCTTTTGGAATGATGTTGGATTACATTTCACTGTAATCCATCAGTATTTAATCTTTTTATATATTTAGCTGTCGTCCTGGATTGATGCGTGTTGCAGGGAACTGGCCGTTCAGAACTTGGAAAGGTTGTGCTCACGCATGCACAGCACGTGTCCAACCCATTTCAGCTGCTTTTTTAGCCAGCACGGATTCGGTGCTGGTTGCCTTCTCCCGCTGGAGAGTTTGCGAGTGAGGGACTTTATCCTCCCATGTGAGTCCTGGTATTAGCTGTAAGCACACACTCCCTTCCTTCTTTACCCCTACATAATTGTTGACTCTATGCACGGGTTTTATCCGCCCCTGTGCGGAGGAGTACAACTCTCATGTGTGGGGAGGTTCCCTACATGCAGCTCTTCTCAATAGGGTGGAGTCAATGGCTTTTCGTCTCGTTAACTCTCCTCCTCTTACTGACTCCCTTCAACCTCTGTCACTTCGCCGCACTGTTGCATCTTTATCTCTTTTCTATCGCTACTTCTTAATGGTCACTGCTCCTCTGAACTGTCTGCATGCATTCCTCCACCTCTACGAGGGGCTCGTAGCACCCGTCTAGCAGCAAACTCTCATCCATTTTCTGTCCAACTCTCTAATGGAAGAGTTAACCGTTACTCCCAGTCCTTCACTCATGCAACAGGTCAACTCTGGAACTGTCTCTCTTTGTCTGTATTTCCTGTTTCCCATGATCTCCAGTCTTTCAAACGCAGTGTGTCCAGGCATCTCGAAATCATCGGATCTTGAATTTGGCTCTCTCTTGTATTTTGTTTTTCTCTTGGAAGGAACAGTTATTGCGGTCACTTGTGGCCTTTGGTTCCTTCTTCCTGACATAAACACACACACACACACACACACACACACACACACACACACACACACACACACACACACACACACACACACACCAACTTAGGGTTATGGACCTGCCATCGAGAGGTTAAAGAATAGTTTGAAAACAGGGAGCACAGGAGAGGAAAGGAAGGAGAGAAGAAAAAAGGCAGAAAGGAATAGAGGAAGTTAGAAAGAAAGAAGAAAAATAAAGAGAGAATGAGGCGAGGAGAGGAAGGAAGAAAGAATGGGGAAAACATAAAGAAAGAAGTGAGTAGGGGATAGGAAGGAAAAGAGAGTTGAAGAGGAGGAAGGAGGGAGAGAAATGTGAAGAAGGAAGAAAGACACATGACAGGCAAGAAATGGAGGAGTGATGCGTGGAGAGGAAGGAATGGAGAGGTGAGACGGAAGGAGGGAGGAAGAGATAGGTGGGGGATGGGAGAGAAATCGAATGGAGGCAAGTACACAGAGATTGGTGGAGAAAATGAGGAAAGAATGAAGGTTTAAGAAGAAACAGAGAAAGGAAGTTGGATGAAGGACGGAAGAATGGAGAGAAAAGAGCAAAGGGAGAAAGAAAGTGAGGAGAGGGAGGAGGCTAGGAGCAAGGTGGTGGGAGGGAAGGAGTGGGGATATAGGGAGGAAGGTGTAGGATACATTAAGGAACCAGGAAGGGGGCAGGACGAGGGAGAAGGAAAAATATTGGAAGCACGAAGGGCGAGGAAACAAAAAGATATATAGAAAGAAGAATAAAGGGAACGAAAACGAATGGAAAGAGGACGAAGGAAAGAATGAGTGACAATAAAAAAAAAAAAAAAAAAAAAAAAAAAGGAAAGAAAAAACAGAGAAAAGAAAATGGTAAATGTAGGAAAAAATGATATTAAGGATAGAACTCTGGCCACGACTAAACGAGATGGACTTGAAGATTTTATGAGAAGCAAACGATTATACGAGAAGGAGAGAACGAAAGAGACGAATGGGATGGAAAGGAGATGATGATGGAAGACAGATTTCGAGTAGGTTGAGATCAGGTGAGAAAATAAGTATGAGAAAGACTAGTGAGTGAGACAGAAATGACATTAGTGATAGGAGAATGGGAAAGCTTTATTTATTTTTTATTTTTTTGAAAAGTGTAAAAAAAACTTAAATGACTTTGGGCGTTTGGAAAAGAGATGATAAAACTGAGGAAATTAAAAGAAAGGGAATGCACTAAAATCTAAAAATAATTGTTATTATGAAATCAGTGGGAAGCAGAATTTAAAAAGCAGTTGATATAAAGAGAAATACAGAAGTACTTGGCTGAAGGAGATTAAAAAGTGAAACAGTAGTAGAGGGTAAATGGAAATACCAAACTAAACTATCGAGAACAAATAAAAATAGCCAATAAAAAACCCAAAGCATCAATTCCATCTACAAAGTGAGGAAGAAAAAATGAAAATGAAACCAACAGAAGAACTAAAAGAATATTATGAATCATGAACAAATTGTCTTTAGAAGCATCAGCATAAATGTAATATATGTTAAGGTTATCCAGTTAAGGACATAGTCATTTAAAACTGTGTGTGTGTGTGTGTGTGTGTGTGTGTGTGTGTGTGTGTCAAATTGCTTTCGTGTTTTATCCTTTTCAGCTGCGTGTGTGCGAGTGTCTCCATTATTTAAAATATTTGGCTTTCCATTCATGAACATTCTCTCTCTCTCTCTCTCTCTCTCTCTCTCTCTCTCTCTCAATAAACACCGCTCCCCAAAACACACACAACTGGCAAGCCGATATGTTTTGTTTCAATCCAACAATTTTTTCCCGTCCTCTTGCACTCCATTCATCTGTAAAAGGACTCCAACTCAACCACCCAGTTGTTACAAAACCACTATATAAGAAGCTGATGGGGACACCTCTCACTGTGTCATGCTGGATTATAGGGCCAGGTGGAATCTTATATCGCAGTCTACCACTCTCACTGTTCCTTATATTACTTATATTACTGCTCTCTCTCTCTCTCTCTCTCTCTCTCCATTTTTTTTTTTCATAACTCCTCTTCTTCCTAAGAATTTCTCTTCGACTCTTAACTTGCATAATTTCTCTTCCTCCTATCCTCCGTGACTTCTTCTGTCATCTTTTGTCCTCTACAAAATCACAGCCACCACCACAACCACCCCCACCAAACCATCACCTTCATCATGGTCATCATCATCATCAATATCCACTCCTTTCTCCATTTTCTGAGTTTACTCTCCTTTTCATCGACTTTTCTTGATATCCTCCTCAGCCGTTACGGTACCTCTCATCCTCCCATTTTTTATTTTTTCATTTTCCTCCACACCCATCTTACACCTGTTACATTTCAATTTTTTGTCTGTACCCTCCACGTCACAACCTAACCCCAGGCACACGAGCGAGCGAGCGAGTGTGTGTGTGTGTGTGTGTGTGTGTGTGTGTGTGTGTGTGTGTGTGTGTGTGTGTTTTATCGTATTGCTCGTTCTACCAAAATCTTCATATTCTTTCGTTTTTTGTTACTTATTCTGAATCATTAATAACTCCATTTCCTTTTTTATATTCTTCTTTCTGTATTACCCTCGTACGAGATAAAATTTACTGTCAGTTCTCTCTCTCTCTCTCTCTCTCTCTCTCTCTCTCTCTCTCTAAGTCTGTGTTTCCTTTCTGGTCTCACTGACGCTTTTACATACACTCACTGCATTATACTCTCTTGTACACTCGACCAAAAACATTACCACCACCAGCCTGTCCTTTGGTTTTGTTTTCAGACACTGTATTCTTTCTTCCCTTTTTAATTAAGTCATTTTCAGGACAGTAGAATCCTTCCAGTTTTACACTCCTGCATACTTGTTGTACGCTAGCTTTGTACTCGCATAGTTTTCAGACATCTTCGCTCGGTTTCACTATAAGGACTAAGTGTATCCCTCCTCTCCTCTCTCTCTCTCTCTCTCTCTCTCTCCAACTTTTCACATTCAAATACATACATGTGCTCTGGACCACACGGGCCTAATCACATTCAGTCCCTCCGCTCATCCTTCTAAACACTGTTAGAGCAGAGACATAATTCCAGTCAATCCTCGCGGTAATTTTTCAGTCGCCATAATCTGCCAAACTTAGATCCATCAATTTTTTTCTTAATGCTAAGACGAAGGAGCCAAAGGCTATTGGCCTGTAAATTGCTCACTCCAAGAAAAAACGAAAACAAGATAACAGAGAGCCAAATTCAAGGTCCATTCACTTCGAGATGCCTGGACACACTGCGTTTGAAAGATGGAGATCGTAGGCAGTTGGAAAAACAGACAGAGGGAGAGTTCCACAGTTGACTTGTTGCATACATGAAGGACTGGGATTAGCGGTTAACTCTTGCATTGGAAAGTTGGACAGAGAAGGGATGAAAGTTTGTTGCTAAACGGATGCTACGAGCCCGCCGTAGTGGTGGAGGGATGCAAGCAGACAGTTCAGAGGAGCAGTGATCAATAAAGTAGCGATGGAAAAGAGATAAAGATGCAGCCATGAGGCGGAGAGACAGAGGTTGAGGGAAGCCAGTAAGAGGAGGAGAGAGGGTGAGTTGAAGTGTTGAGAGGCAGGGTTCAGGGTGAGAGATTGTGCGCTGAAGTGTTGAGTGGCAGGGGTGGGGGTGAGGAAAAGGGTGAGTTAAACTGACAGGGGCGAGGGTGTGGGTGAGGTGAAGTGGCAGGGGTGAGGGGAGAGGCCTAAAGGGTGGAGAGAGAGAGAGAGAGAGAGAGAGAGACTGTGTACAGTCTTATGTACTAATGTTATGTGTAGTTTTATATCATGTTATGTCCACTTGTGTACCGCGTTATGTGTTAGTGTTATATACAGTTATGTGATATATACCTACTAATGTTATGTGTTATGTACAAGTGTTATGTATAGTTTTATTTCATATACCCACATGTGTATTATGTTATGAACTAGTTATGTGTAGCCTGATGTCATATGCCCGCCTTAGTGGTGTTTTATTTACTAGTGTTATGTGCAGATTGATGTGTTGTTATATCCCCGTGTGTATTGTGTTATGCCACGGAAACATCATTTAGCACCAGTGTTATGACTTGTTATACCCGCCTGTACGCTGTGATATGCCACGGAAACATCATAGCATTAGTGTTACGTCTTGTTATATCCACCTGTGTACTGCACTAGTGTTATGTCTTATATTCACTGGTGCAGTACACTAGTGTTATACCTTGTTATATGTACAGTACCTGTGTACAACACTAATGTTATGTCTTGTTATAACCACCTGTGTACAGCACTAATGTTATGTCTTGTTATAACCACCTGTGTACAGCACTAATGTTATGTCTTGTTATAACCACCTGCGTTCTGTGTTAAGCAATGGAAATATCATATCACTAGTGTTAAGTCTTATATCCATGTGTGTGCTGTGATATACCGCGGAAACATCACTTAGCACTTGTGTTATGTGTAGTTTAATGTCTTGTTATAACCACCTGTGTCCTCACATGAGCCACAGAAACATCTCTTATGGTTTGTGTTACGGTGTAATCGAGAATTTTAATCCCTCAGCTACGACGACGTGTTTATGTTCCAGACGGTTTTATTAACTTTGGGGAAATTTTTCGAAATGGACAGGTTAGATACAGTGAGCATAAGCTCCATGTGCAGTATAAGTCCTTCCTAAATCGAACATATTCGTCTGGTTGCAACAAGCATAAAATTAAAATCACGTCGTTGGACTGAATAGGTTAATATCTTGTTGGTGTGTTGCATGGAAGTGCAGATGGACCAGTTCTAGCAAGTAACACAATCGCTAAATATTCCGTGTAATAGTTATGGGTTGATTTTTCGACCGTTAGATCTGTTGTGCAAGCCAACACCACCAAGGAAGTGAAAGTCACTGGAGTAGAGCCATTACAGGACCAGCGGGGTGAGACATGGAAGGGTCAGCGTCCATCCATAATGCAAGTTGTATAATGGTGTTGCTGCTGCCCTTTTCACCTCATCACTGCCTCCTGTATTGATCGCTTGGGTATAATTATTGACAAAACTGATGCTGCCCCTCCCTCCTCATCATTGCCTTCTGCATTGATCTCTTGAATATAATTATTAACCAAACTGATGTTGCCCGTCCCTCCTCATTATTGCCTCTTGCATTATCTCTTGAGTAAGACAATTATTCACCAGACTGATGCTGCCTCTCGTCACCGTCTTTATTATTGATCAGGCTGAACAAGTGGCTGGTAATGGCACTACGGTATCTACAGTTACGTCCAGAACAGTTACCACTACGTGCTACATGACCTTTGGTTCTATAGTAATTGATTATGAAGAGAATAGAGATGAATAAGAAAAATACAGTAAATCTTATTAATCATACACTAATATAAATTTGTTAAGAACAAATAAAAACTAACTTTCATGGCAAACATTTGAATGTAAGTAACCACTGGAAAACTTTAACTAAAAAAAAATTCATAACGTATTAAACCATACAGCAATCCATTACTTCAACCATGCTAATATATATTAGACACAAACTGTTACACTGTAAAGTAAGTTAGGTGATTCTATACTCTTTGATATCCACTTATCCCTAAAGCCACTGGGAAAGCTAAACTAAAACATACAGTGCTACTCCCGCATTGTCTTGCTTTAAACTCAACATCACACACCATACCAACAAAGAATGCCCAGAGTAACATTACCCTTTATTCTCTAGCTACAGTGTTCAAAGCCTTGTCTTCCAAATTCTGATTGCACTTGATTTTTTCTTTCGCTGACTGTGCGGTGTGTCTGTCTCGTTTCATAGAAAATGTGAATATTTAAAAGGCCTCTTCTTCGAAACTGCTAAGGTTGATTACCTCCCCCCCCTCTCTCTCTCTCTCTCTCTCTCTCTCTCTCTCTCTCTCAAATATTATTAGGAGAAAAGTACACATGTAAGGTAAGCGATGTTTGTGTAAATGTCAGGTAATACGGTAATACCAATGAAAGGCCTGGTTAAGGTTTGATCAGAGATGCTTGGGTTCTTCGTCCTAAGTTTTGTTTATTATATGGCTGTTCAGAGAGGGAGAGAGAGAGAGAGAGAGAGAGAGAGAGAGAGAGAGACTTCTTTCTTATTCAAGAGAGAAGGAACCAAATGCTAGGATCCCGTAAAATTGTTCCCTACAGAGGAAAGATAAGGTAAAGTCAAATTAAAGATCCAGTCATTTCGAGATGCCTGGACACACTGTATTTGAAAGACTAGATATAATAAGCAGTAGAAAATACAGACAGAGGGAGACAGTTCCAGAGGTGACCTGTTGCATACATGAAGGACTAGGAGTAGTTAACTCTTGCATTAGAGAGTGTCACGAATCAATTCGCGACATTTCCCTTTTGTGAGAAGCCACGAACTATTAGTGGAAAACTCACTGTGTATCGCTCAGTTAACCGTTTCTCTCTCCATTTCGGGGTATACTTTTCAAAACATTCGTCACTGTTTTCAAAGGTGACCGATTTAATGCACTTCACTAAGTGCTGTACTGAGCGATACTATTGTTCTTTATTGTTCGCCTCTGCTTGCCTCTGACCGTTAGAAAATGCGGCCTAGTGCTCCGCTTTTCTTTCCCACGACTTGGGCAGTCTAGTTGTTGCTCTGACGGAGAGAGGTCCTGTGCTCCAGAAGTGCGAGAGAAGAGGTCCCTAGCACCCAGACTCCACTGAGACAGTTTCTCCAAACTCCCACCCCTTGGGTGATACAAAGCATTCATTGACTACAGTATTTCCTTTTTGTATTTTGTAGTCCTAAGAGTTTAGTTAAGGTGTTTTTCCTAGGCGTAAGTATTTAGCTTTTGTGTGAGTGAGTGAGTGCGTCTCATTAATTTGATTTGAATTGTAACGTTAAATTTATTTTTTGTAATCAATAAATTTAACAGTTCTTTTTCTTGAGCTTAATGTAAAGTAAAATCTTGTTTCATTTCTCCAAATTAAGCTTATTTTCCATATAGCTCCTAGCCTGCAAAAACGTTTGCCTTCATAACTGGTACTTAGACCAGTCTTGTTGTATTAACTTAAAATCCGTTGTGCCAGATAGGAGTTAAAGCATCAGCAAGAGCCTGATATTATTATTAGTATTAGTTATTTATTGTCAGGGGTGAAGTAACTTTCTCCAGAGGCTAACAGTACAGTAATTCAGCAATTGTGAGTAATTAGTCTCTGCTGTGTACTGTTGAGAAAGTTTTTAAATTCTCGTTCTTAGAGAATCGTTGCACGATTTAGCAAGACAATCTTTGTCCCTGCTCTTTAATATTATTGAATATTAATATCAATTGAATAATATTTAAGCATTTATTTTAAAAACACCGTTATTATATAAAAAAAAAAAAAACCGTGACAATTGGCGACCTCATTCCAGGATATTAACTCCTAGCTCTAAAGCTATTCACGAGATAGTGTTCACTCATTCATATTTAGGTATTTATCATTAAAGTCTATAGGCACAAGTTTACTGGTGGTTACCGTTGATTTAGCAAGTGAATTTTTTTTTTATTAATCAATAGAGTACTTAACTCTAGTTTATTCTTGGTAACGCCAGACGATTTTATTCGCTCCTGGGTAGCCGCCGTACCCATTGTGTTAATTATTGAGAGTTCTTAGTTGTTCGCATTTTTGCTTTAATCTTTGCCAGTTAACTAGATAAGACTGGTCACCACTAGCTTGTGTCTGTATTCTTTACTTGTGTTTATTAGTATTCGTCGCTAAGCAGTCAGTACTCAGTTTCGGTTTGCTTAATAAATTAGCGCCATGGCTACTACTGTATTTTTACAGGAAGCCAAAGATATGGGTCTTTCGGACCCAACCGAAATTAAAGAGTATATACTCTCACGGCATAATCAGGAGCAGCAGCGCGAGAATGATGCCCGTGAAGAGCGTAAGATTCAGCGCGAATACGAGCGAGAACAGCGCGAATACGAACGTGAGGAACGAGAGAAAGAACGAGAACATGAACTTGAAGTGCTGAAGCTCAAGCGAGATTCCTTGGCTTCAGACACGTCTGGTGCAGTTGGTCTAAGCTCCACGAGCGTTCTCCCTGCACATGTCCTGGCGACCCCACGCATCAAGCTTCCTTCATACAAGGAAAGCGAGCGAATCGAGCCGTACATAGCTCGTTTTGAGGACATGGCAGACATGTATCAACTGGATGAGGCAGCTAAGCGGCTTCAGTTTCTTAGCCTATTTGAGGGCCCTGCTCTCGATATTCTCCACAGAATTCGTGGAGACAATCTCACATATGAGATGATGAAAGCTGCACTCATTAAGGCGTATGGTCTCACAGTAGACGACGCCAAAGTTCAGTTCATGCAAGCTCGTCTCCAAGACAAGGAGACAGCTGTTCAGTTCCTTGATCATCTCACAGCTTACTTAAATGAGTGGATGGAGAAAGATGAAACTCCTTCCACGCGTGAGGGGATAATTGACCTTATGCTGCGTACACAGCTAGAGAGGTCGTGGCCTGCTGAGCTCATAGCACAGCTTAAGATCTGCCAGGTGAAAGATGCCAGCCAAATGGCAGAAAAGGCTGACGCATTCTTTATTGCATACGGGTATCAAACTCGTAAGCAAAACACCTGGAGCAGAAAAGATACTGCCAAGTCTGGGAAGCCGTCTCAGACTGAACCCCAGCAACAAAGTCATTCTCAGAGTAATGGCCAAGGTCCAAAACCGCAGTGGAAGGACCAGGGGCAAAACACTCAGAAACCTGAGTGGAAGAGGTACAACAAGTACCCTAACCAGCAGCAGTATCAGCCACGCAACCGACCGTCGGGACAAACTTTTTCACCACCAGCTCAAAAGAGGCAGGAAGCAAACGCAGCCTTCATTCCTCAGCAGCAGCCTGGTGGTCACGTCCCTACCAGTGTGGGTACTTCCCCACAGTTCACTAGTCCCACAGTGACAGTGAACCCCCCTCCACAGATGGCCAATGTTCCATCTCCTTATAATTCTCAAGGCACAATGTTTGCCACATCAATTCAGCATCCTCATGAGTGGCTAGCTGCTTCCTCCACAGGCCCTCCCACAGGTGACAGTACCTTCCTTGTTCAGCCAGGGTTTGTGGGAGGCATTCCTGTGAAGGTCCTGAGAGACAATGGTTCCTCAGGTTGCTCTGTCAAGCAGAGTCTAGTTCGGCCTGAGCAGTATACAGGTCAACAGATCCATGCAAGCCTTATTGATGGATCAGTGAGATTGTTCCCTGAGGCATGTATCCAGGTGGCATCTCCATTTTATACTGGTACGACACTTGCAGTTGTCATGCCAGAACCTTTATTTGACCTCATCATTGGAAATATTAATGGAGTCAAGGATAGTTGCTCCGATGACGCTACTCAGACTTCAGTTGCTGCGGTAACACGAGCCATGGCTGAGGCTCCAGACTGTGTCACCCCAGTGATCATTGAATCGCCGCAAGATCTGATGTGTAGTCAACTTGTTGTACAAGAACAACATTCTGACCCGACACTTGCTACAGTGCGGAACAAACAAAAGGGTTGAGTGATAAAGTATTCACGGGGAGGTCGAGCCAAGTTCCTTCGTAAACAAGGACGGCTCTACCGTGAGTCACGAACACCCGAGGGCGAGGTTCGACTGCAGTTTGTCGTTCCCGCCAAGTACCGCCTAGCTGTGTTACAATGGGGTCATTGTTCAGCCTCAGGAGGTCACATGGGCAAAAGGAAGACCCAGGGCCGTATCCGAGCTGACTTTTTCTGGCCAGGGATGGGACGAGACATAGATAGTTTTGTCTGTTCCTGCAGTGCGTGCCAAAGTATCACCACTAATCAGGGACATGTCCTTCCTGTGCCGTTCGTAACCACACCTGTAATCTCTGAGTCAGTTGAGAGACAGGGTAGTGGTGAAGTGGGTGCAGACCTGACGTCTCGCCCATTGGCCCCACAGGACACATTATGTCCAGGGCCTGTACATACATATTATGTACCGTAAGTTAAGGGGGAAGTTGAGAGGTGACTTGAGGCTATGGAAGACCCAAGTTTGCACAAGGATTCTCAGCTCCCCGGTACTAATATAAGTACTGTAGGTTAAGGGGGAAGTTCTAGAGAGAACTCCGCAAAGGCGACTTAAGGCTATGGAAGACCCGAGTTTGCACAAGGATTTTCAGCTCCCCGATACTAATATAAGTACTGTAGGTTAAGGGGGAAGTGAGAATTCCACAGAGGCGACTTGAGGCTATGGAAGACCCAAGTTTGCACAAGGATTCTCAGCTCCCCGATACTAATATAAGTACTGTAGGTTAAGGGGGAAGTTCGAGAGAGAACTCCGCAGAGGCGACTTGAGGCTATGGAAGACCCAAGTTTGCACAAGGATTCTCAGCTTCCCGATACTAATATAAGTACTGTAGGTTAAGGGGGAAGTTCGAGAGAGAACTCCGCAGAGGCGACTTGAGGCTATGGAAGACCCGAGTTTGCACAAGGATTCTCAGCTTCCCGATATTAATATAAGAACTGTAGGTTAAGGCACAAGTTGAGGACCCGTGTGCAGTTTGAGGCTATGGAAGACCCGAGTTTGCACAAGGATTCTCAACTTGCCGACACTAATCGTGTGCTAAAATTAATGGCAACCTCGAGTGTACTTTTCGTAGCATGTACTGATTGCTAGGCAGAGAGAGTAATTGTAACGTAATAAGAATTTTGTCTCATTGACACTTTTGATGCTCCACCTTAATTGGTTTTGCAGGTTCAGCAATGGGTGTAGCAGTTTTGCTGTGCGGGCCAGCTGATTGTCTGCCGCACGCTGCCGCCTCTTCTCCTCTGCCTTCGTCATCGCCATATATTATTTACTGTCATTTTACATGTAGGTACAGTTACACTACAACTGTCACACCTACACCGTGTATTACATACACCACGCTACACAACAATTAGTTGTCAGCGTAAATGTAGCGACTTTTCGCTCAGTTTGACCTGAGTACAGGATTTTCACCGTCGTCACAGAGTTTTTCCCTCAAGCTTGCTTCTATTAACGTAAATACGCGGTTTTTTCGCTCACTGGCGACTGCGACTTTCTCCTGTAGCAGGATAGCACACACACCACAGTGTGAATCTTGTGTGAATGACTTAGGATGTGTACATATATATATATATCCACAAATTTTTTCCCATAAGGAAAAAATTTAATTTTTTAGGGGCGTAATGTCACGAATCAATTCGCGACATTTCCCCTTTGTGAGAAGCCACGAACTATTAGTGGAAAACTCACTGTGTATCGCTCAGTTAACCATTTCTCTCTCCATTTCGGGGTATACTTTTCAAAACATTCGTCACTGTTTTCAAAAGTGACCGATTTAATGCACTTCACTAAGTGCTGTACTGAGCGATACTATTGTTCTTTATTGTTCGCCTCTGCTTGCCTCTGACCGTTAGAAAATGCGGCCTAGTGCTCCGCTTTTCTTTCCCACGACTTGGGCAGTCTAGTTGTTGCTCTGACGGAGAGAGGTCCTGTGCTCCAGAAGTGCGAGAGAAGAGGTCCCTAGCACCCAGACTCCACTGAGACAGTTTCTTCAAACTCCCACCCCTTGGGTGATACAAAGCATTCATCGACTACAGTATTTCCTTTTTGTATTTTGTAGTCCTAAGAGTTTAGTTAAGGTGTTTTTTCCTAGGCGTAAGTATTTAGCTTTTGTGTGAGTGAGTGAGTGCGTCTCATTAATTTGATTTGAATTGTAACGTTAAATTTATTTTTTGTAATCAATAAATTTAACAGTTCTTTTTCTTGAGCTTAATGTAAAGTAAAATCTTGTTTCATTTCTCCAAATTAAGCTTATTTTCCATATAGCTCCTAGCTTGCATAAACGTTTGCCTTCATAACTGGTACTTAGACCAGTCTTGTTGTATTAACTTAAAATCCGTTGTGCCAGATAGGAGTTAAAGCATCAGCAAGAGCCTGATATTATTATTAGTATTAGTTATTTATTGTCAGGGGTGAAGTAACTTTCTCCAGAGGCTAACAGTACAGTAATTCAGCAATTGTGAGTAATTAGTCTCTGCTGTGTACTGTTGAGAAAGTTTTTAAATTCTCGTTCTTAGAGAATCGTTGCACGATTTAGCAAGACAATCATTGTCCCTGCTCTTTAATATTATTGAATATTAATATCAATTGAATAATATTTAAGCATTTATTTTAAAAACACCGTTATTATATAAAAAAAAAAAAAAACGTGACAGAGAGTTGGACGGAAAAAGGATGAGAATTTGTTGGTAGACAGTGGAGGGGTGCAAACAGACTATTCAGAGGGCAGTAACCATTAAAGTAGCGATAGAAAAGAGATAAAGATGCAACAGTGGGACAAAGAGACAGAAGCTGAAAGGAGCCAGGTAGAGCTGGAGATTTAATGAAACGAATAGCCTTTGACTCAACCGTGTTGAGAAGACCTGTATGTTGGAAGTCTCACCACACATGGGAGTTGTACTCTAAACAGGGGCGAATAAAACCCTTGTGTAATGCCAACAACTGTGCAGGTGTCAAGAAGGTATGGAGTCAGCTTAGCACACGCAGTCTCTTGGAAACAAATTTTACATGAGAGGTAATATGATCTTCCCAAGATAAATTCCGAGGGAATTAAACCCCTGGTGTGGTTAAAGAAGATATGGGCTTGAGTTGTATGTTGTTAAAAATTAGAGAATACTCCAGCAGAAGACTTCTTGGGTTGAACGATGTAAGAAGTGAGTTTTCGATGCATTAAAAACAGTCAGATTACTTTTACCCCAATAAGAGATATCACCCAAGTCAGATATTAAGTGTGCCATAGCGTCATCTCTTGTTTGTTGAAGTAGCTGCTGAGATGGACGGCACGGGAGGCAAACGGAAAGATGAAGAGTGGTGTCACCAGCATATGAGTGGGCAGGGTTAGATGTTCAGCTTAGAAGGTAATTGAAGAATAGAAGAAATAGAATTGGTGATAGGACAGAGCCCTAAGGAACACCACTACTGATATCACTAAGAGAACGGTGATCGTCTTCAACAGCAGCTATAAAATAGCCAGAATGAAGCTAGAGATGCGGGCACAGATAGAGGTAGAAACTGTAAGAGGGCAGTTTGGAAATTAAAGCTTTATGCCAGATACGACCGAAAGCCTTTGGGATGTCAAGTGCAATGGCAAAACTTGCTCAAAGGTCCAGGGGTCTGAAAGGTAGGTAAGAAGGTTGTGATAGGGATAGTGCTTTATTTTTTTTAGTTAAGAATAGACTCAAAACCCTATAAAGTACGGGATGTTAAAGCTATTAGGAGATAGTTAGAGGACTGGGAATGGCCATACTTCTTTGGGACAGGTTGAATGAGAACAAACTTCAACTAAGAGGCAAGATAACAGAAATAGGTGAAAGAGAGTACCTAGGCAGGATGTAAACACAAAAGCACAATTCTTGAGGACAACAGGAAAGACCACATCAGGCCCAATTGCCATGTTAGTACTGAGGCCAGTGATAGCAGAAAATACATAACTGAAGAAATTTTAATGCCAGCCATGAAGATGTCAGAGGGGGGAGGTGATGAAGAAACAGCACCATTATCGTTTAAGGTGGAACTGGAGAAAGTCTGAGCGACGAGTTCTGTTTCATCATTAGAAGAAATAGCTACTGAGCCATTAGAGTGGAAAAGGGGAGGGGAGGGGGACGAGGTAAAATTGTTAGAAAGGTTTTTGGAAAGATACTAGAAAGAATGGGAAGAATTTGGGTTGGACAGTTCAGAGGATTTAGGTTGAACGAAATCTTTTTTGCAGAGCAAAGAACAGACTTAGCACGATTCTGGACAGAAACATAAAAGAGATGAGATTCAGGAATGGGCTGACTTCGGTACCTTTGGATGGCCTTCTGCTTGTTTTGGACAACGTTTGAAGAAACGTGATTATTATTATTATTATTATTTTTTTTTTTTGCATTAGCCACAGGATATGAGAAAGGAATGTACACTGAGAGAATATCCTATGTAATGCTCAGACACACTCAAATTGTTCTTGGACTTGGAAGCAATTATCAATCCATGGAAAATCAAAGTAGCAGTGCAAGTTCCTGCCAATCAGCAACTCGATAATTGGGAGGGTCCACAGGGTTTAAGGAGCGATAGGACATGTTAAGGTGGTAATCGGAGGAGCCCAGTGGAGAGAAAAGATTAACAGCATAAACAGAAGGATTAGCTGTAAGGAAGAAGTCTGTTATGTTGCAATTCTCTCCAGGGCAGTCATGGATGCGCGTAGGGTGCCGTACAAGCTACTCTAGGCTAGGTCATTAAGGATAGAAAAGATGTTGGCTTGTTCACCAGGTGGATCAGTGAAAGGAGAGGAGAGCCAAAGGTGGTGGTGAACATTGAAATCATCTTGAACGGAGATTTTAGAGAAAGTGGAAATTGATAGCATGTGTTCCATCCTAGAAGGAAGGTAGTTAAAGAATTTTTTATAATCTGTAGAATTAAGGGATAAGTAAACAGATATAATTTAGTCAGAGAATGACAAGATCGCCGAAGACTGCGAGTGGACAATTCAGAAGTTCCAAGTTCAGGAAGACAACAGCCATCTTTGTCACTGAAATGAGAATAGAGAAAGTAGGAGGATACAGAGACGGGTTTGTTACTAGTCAGCACAGTCAGCTGAGTTTCGCTGAGGAAAACAAAAAGTGAGGTTTAGAGGATGAGAGATGGTGTTCAAGAGAAAGTTTTAGGAAAGGCTGCAAATGTTGCAGAAATGACAAAAGAGTCAGACAGTGGTTCCAGGCATCTTGCATGGTCGTCACCGGGTGAAGGGCGGATGGTGGGGGTTTTGATGGTATCCCCCCCCCCCGGGACTCCGAGGCTCGGTGATATGATGCCATTTTTTGATGAAGTTTGAGTATGAAATGTAGTGTGTAATGTGCACTTAGTTTGGTGATAACGTTTAACCCGCCCCGTCCCGACCACTTTTTGACCACTGGTACCCCCCAATCCCGACCATTTTTCGACCCTTTTTTTTTTTTGCTAAAACTTTCGCTTTTGGTGAGAAACATCGAAAATTCATAGAGAAATCGCTCACCTGAGGTTTAAAATACTCATTACAGGTAGGAGAGCCTCCTTACCTTACTGGGTTTTCTATCAGGCTGGCACCAAAGAAAACGAGTTCTATGGGAGGATAACCATTTCACACCACTCATAAACGGTATTTATTTATTTACTGTTACGAATTTATATGTAGTACAAGAGTATATTGGTTTTCAAGCAGTAATATAGGCATTATAAGCATTGTTTCACTCACTAATACCTGACCTTTTTTTGCCACATTACCTGATCATCATTTCTAACTGTTTCTTCCTCTAATGCTATGTAAAGTTTGTCCTCCACATTGTCATTGATTGGGGAATCACTCTGGCCCTGAATTTCGTACCGTGGCATGACATGGCTATACTGGCCAGGTCACTGATAACAGGTGAATTGCTGAGAAAAGGGCATGCAGGGGGGGGAGGAGGTCATGCTGGGTAAGGCATTGTCTCTGCCTGGCATCTTGTTGAGGAAGGTGTCCCGTGTATACGTACCAAAAATGACTCGCGAAAATGGAAAATTGTGGAAATTATGAACCTTGCAATTGCAGGACGTTGAAGTACGTCCTCGGGATTAGCTGTGACAAAACGTGAGGACGTGGAAGTACGTCCTCGGGACGGCGCGGGTTAAAGAAACTTGCACTGGAGACCGTTCGGGTCTACTCTCTGTGTTACTGAAACACTGAAATAGTTCGGCAAAGGGGGGATGGCCAGAAGCTAGTTCCGAGGCTGATGATATGGGAGCTCCAGCTCTCTCTGCCATTAGCTTTCCATCCACCTTGGGAGTACCGCCCTACTCGACTAGTGCTACAGCCTGCTCCATCTCTCTCTCTCTCTCTCTCACACACACACACACACACACACACACACACACACACACACTTCCTGTCCATCAGCTACAAGTTACAGTATAATGCTCAGAAGCCATTGAAGTAAGAATAAAATAATGTTAATTATTGCCTGAAGCGATCTAATCAGATAGCAGGAATTGGCAATAAATTATAGTCAATATTCAACCGGCCATTGTGCGCAAATGAACTCAGCAACTCGACCCTTATAAACCCAGGTTGGTAAGTAATAACCATGTAGAACAGAAAATGGCTTGCGAAAATTAGGAGTTACCAAAAAAAAAAAAAAAAAAAAAAAAAAAAAACAGCTCGCCGTCCAGTTGTGTGTCCCCCTCCTCCTTTGTGTGGACTTACTACCCAGGTGAATCTATTGCCTTTACAAGTCAGCACGTACTCTATGTAGCTTTTGTCAGCATATTTTTCCATAGGTGTGCCTATACCAGCGTGTATTTGGCAGTTTCAAATAACACATCGGTAGCATTACGAGTGTACTGATATGCTCTCTCTCTCTCTCTCTCTCTCTCTCTGCCAATTCATCCATACTGCTTCCCACACCAACCCCGGGCTGTAATAGCGATAACATATTAAAAGAATAATAATGGATAGAACAGTAAGTTTGTGTGTGTGTGTGTGTGTGTGTGTGGAGAGAGAGAGAGAGAGAGAGAGAGAGAGAGAGAGAGAGAGAGAGTCAGTACTTGTCGGGAATTAGAGAAGAGAAACATTCAGCTGGATCATCCAGGAGGCTAAGAAGAGAGTTGGTGAGTGTGGGAGAATGAGGCGGGAGTGGTGGGCTGAAGTGGAGTTATGGCTGGGAGAATGTTTTGTGGGTGGAGAGAGAGAGAGAGAGAGAGAGAGAGAGAGAGAGAGAGAGAGAGAGAGAGAGAGAGAGACCTGGTGGATGGTTACTGTATACTGTACAGTACTGGGTGGGGTGAGGTGGAGTGGAGTGGAGTGGAGTGAAGTGTGGGTGATGGCAGGGAATTTGTCAGATGGTAGTGGAGTGGAGTGGGGTGGGGTGGGGGTGATGGCTGATGGTATGTTAGATGGGGTGGAGTGACTGGGGTGGGGGTGGAGTATATAAGTGGGGTGGGGTTGAGTGAGTGGGGTGGGGTTGAGTGAGTGGGGTGGGGTGGAGTGGCGTGGAGTGGAGTGCGAGTAATGGCTGGGAGTATGTCAGGTGGGGGTGATGCGGGTGGGGTGGAGTGGGGGTGATGGCTCGGAGTATGTCTGGTGAAGGATGTGAGATGGTGTGTGGGAGTAACAATTCCTTTCTCGGTTAGGACGTAACTCTTGACATGACTCCAGCCACGCCATTGCTTCTATTCTTTTCAGGTTATCTATACCTCTTACCTTAATCAAGAATAATTGTTGTTCCATCCTTAGTTTTTTTTACCCATCCTTCTCTGACCCTGTATAACCAGTAATTTATTTTAGCCTCACAGTGACTACGTTCACACGGACAGCAATTTGCACCACCAGCTTGGTCATTTATTTTACCCTGACTCTCATGAACCTCACCCACCCAACAATTTACTTCCGCCGAGCACTACTTTCCTTTCCCTCTGCAAATAAATAATCAGAGCTAGACAGGTAGAACGATGGATACAGACAGACTGGTAAATACCTGCAGGTTTGCTAAATAGATTGGTCAACAAACCGACAAATAGACAGTATCCATCCACGGGTCTAAAGAAAAACAACTTTCCTTTTAAATAAACCCAGCAACTTTCTGTATTAAAAACCCTCACTCCATCTCATCCATCAGCCGCCATCTTTTCACTTCCTAATCCTTCTTTCCCTACTTCCCTTTCTTCCGTTCTACCATAACTTTTATTCCTGCGTTTTTCTCTACGCCTGTTTCCCTCCATCCTTTTCCTCTCTGCCTCCCTTCCCCTCCATCTTTCTCCTTAACCTTCTTTCCCACTTCCCCTTCTCTTGTATCGGCATTGCCCTCCCTCGGTTTGTCTCCAATTCTCCTCCTTCTTTCCAGCCTCATTGTTTCTTCCCTATTTCCACCTCCCTACCTCCCTCCATTAATCCCCCCCTTCTCTGTCTTTGTCTGTCTGTCTGTCTGTCTCTCTCTAAATATCTATCTCTCTGCCAGGCTTTTCTCCGTTTCGTACAGATATCCCCAAACTCTTTCCCTCTCCTCATTCCTAAGTTTCTTCTTCACGCTCTCCTCTCCCTTCCATCTCTCTCTCTTTCTTCCTCCTTAGCCTCAGTAGTCTGTTACTCCTTTCTTTCTACACTTTCTCCTGGTTATTTTATATTTTCATGAACTGCAGACTCGCTTTTAAAAGAACCCTCGCTATCAGCACCTGCCATCTTGTGTAAATGTTTGCCTTTCTTGCACCCTGTCATCTGCTCCTTCACATGTTCTTGCAGTAGTTTTCTTGCTCTTTGTATCTTTCATGACCCATATTTGCTCTGCATTCGCCTCTCTTAATCAGATTTTCCTTTCGTTACATGCACGTATTGTTTTAGTCAACATTATTTACTCATACAATCACTGTCAGACACATTAAGCTTCTCGTTCACTCTTACTTATATGGTTACCTTTTTATTTATTCTTTTTTTTACTATCACTGGTTTTCTCACACGATCACTTTTATTACTGCAGTCAGTTTCATTCGCCCTTTCTTTTAACATTCAGTAGATCAGAGAGAGAGAGAGAGAGAGAGAGAGCAAGTCATAAAAGAGAGAGAGAGCAATTCATAAAGAAAATTTAAAGTCCGGAAGATTAGATTAGCATCAGAAGGAAATGCAGTGCGAGGGAGATGGAGACACAGGAAGGGAGAGAAATAAGAGAGGTCAGATACAGCAAAGAGGACCTGGTAGATCACACAAGTGGCATAAATAAAACAATTACAACAACTCCTGCAGGTTGGTGAGCGTGCAGTCAGTTGTTAAATCCTTCAGCCATCCTGTATCAGACGAGGGTGTCGGTGCCGGACATGGAGGAAGTCCAATCACGATTTGGTTCTGTGCCTTTGAATGTATGATGATGGATAATTTTGTGTCCTTCCTCGTGAAATATTGGTAAGTTTGTTGCTCTAGGGTGTTTATATCTTCTAATTATAAAATTATCTGAATATACATACACATGAACACACACAAAACAGGAAGCAACAGTTACTTCCAGTGCAACTCTGGTTAACTCTCAATAAAAAAACAAACAAATAAACTGTCAGAAACAACAGAGATCTTGGTTTTAAACGCATGTTAAAATGTATTTATGAGTGTCAGTTGCTGACAGAAACGTTGGATGGAAATACAAAAGAGTGAGACGCGTGTGAGCTTCAAGAGGAAAGGACTTGTTAGGAGTAGTACAACTGTCTCTCCATCAGTAAAAAACAAACCTACGTTTTACTTTCAACAGCCTAGATATTCAGTCCGTCACAGATGTAACTCCGATATGTTTTGTTTTAACCCGATATTTTTTCAGTCCTCTCGTCATGGACTGACTCAGTGTAAAAGGAGTCAAGCATCGACCGAGGTGCCATGTGCGCTTGTCAGAATCGCAATAATTCCGGTATATCAAAGTGGTCGGTGAGGGATGTGGGATGGTACGGTACGGTGCAGTGCGGTGCGGTGCGGAAGGGTCCGGTACGGGTATCCTTTCATTGTGCTGCGGTATATTTGAAGCTCAAGTGGAACTCTTTGACGCAGTCCCCCCACCCCCCCCCTCCCTCTGTCAGGTGGCAGGCCACGCTGCACCTGACAGACGGCCATCAGTTTGTGTGAAGCAAGTCTAAATCTCTTCGGCGATTTCTCCTGCCGTCTTTTTATCCTGACATATTTCACTGAAAGAGAGAGAGAGATCTTTCATATCTAATTCCTACAGATACCATACTTAAACTTATATATTCGAATGCAGTGTTTGATTCATTCAGTCATTTACACCAATACAAAGCAGCTTTTTCTCTGTTTCAGAGTCTATAGAACACTCAACTGAATCAAAGTTCATCATTTTTTAAGAGCTGGTTATTCCTCTACATTATTTAACATGAACAACAAACGTGTAAATAAACATTATTCTTAAGAACCTGAGAACGCCCCTGAATATGTAAGGCTCTAAATACTGCAAGTAATGGAAGGTGTAGCACATTATTATTCCTGACATTGCCAATCCACCGCCTCAACACCTGTATATTAACAAAAGCCTTCACGTTTCTGCAACAAACTGTATACTTGTATTTACCTGTAATTACGTGTCGGTAGTGAGTAATATCCCAGACAAGGAGCAGAATAGATTTTACTCATTAACCTTTACGTTACGAGAATCTTTGCGGCGTTTTGTAATACATTTTTGCTGATACTCACAAATGATATATAACTAAGGACAACCGTCTTCTAGTGATAGGAATAATGAAGACTGTTTTTCCCGTCCAGTTCATAAAGTTAATCCCAAGCTGAAAGGAATGAATTATCAGGAGGCAGCAGAAGATCTCGTGGTAAAGAGGTTAGGGCTTTATTCTTACCCTGTCATTCTCCTTTCATTATATACAACCTGGCCTGTGTGGGGGGGAGGTGAAGCCCTCCTGTGTAGGTTTGATCTATCATACACACACACACACACACACACACACACACACACACTTTAAACAAGCACCTCCACACACGAACACCTTCAACCATTCCGGGCTTCACTCCTCTTCCAACAATTCACCAGCCTCCCTCACACCAACATCTGACAATTGTTTCAAAGGATACTGTTAGCCAAAAATCTCATAATTGTTGCTCACAGGTTTTCTAAGACGTTGCAGACACCCATACAAATCCATACCTACACACCCACACCTACACACCCACACCTGACAAGAGATTTCACGGATATCGTTATCCAGATATGTCGTTACTGTTGTACACAGGTTTAACAAGAACACCATGACAGCAGACCCCAACCCTCTCTCTCCTAATGTTCTCGTGTTATAAGCAACACAATCCATTTCAATGTAAAAAGCCTGTTGCTGTTATTTTATCATGTACTTCTTTCTACCATCTCCCTTTCTAATTTCAAAATTATTTCCTCTCTCCTTTTTCTAACTGTCTCTCTTCCTTCCATACCTACACTCTTTCACTCTTCCAATACCTTCCCCTCTTCCGTCCCGATACTCTCACCTTCCAGCTTTTCCAGACGAGAAAACAGAACCAATGCTGAAACTATTTAAAAGCAATATACGAATAAGAGCAGCACTTTGATTTCCAGCCAAACATCCAACCTTCCATTCTCCTTCACTTTAACGTCTCTTTGGCACCCCCCTTTCCTCCCTTTCATCCCTCACCCTACCCCTCCCCAGCGATCTCATATGACGGTGTTTATCAACATCTTTTCATATTTTTCTCTATTAGTGGAACTACCGAGCGACGAGGATCTAATTTTGCCAAGGCTGGAATACACCACATCATTTTATGTGCTAGGGCTATAAAAATGAGGAACAAGTATAACCCACCATCTGTGTTTCACCGTCACCTTTACTTATCACGCTTACATTCATCCTCACCTTCACCCTCACTATCAAGCAGCAACTGCATTCATTGTGCCGCCATGATGCAAACACTTTTTTGAACGAGTGAATACGAGACAGTTGAGGTCACCTTCGTGTGTGGAAACTGGTCACTTCTCCAACAAAAGAAAATGATGCTGGCCTTCAGGACCAACAAAACGACCTGAACATGTATAGCAGAGCTGCAAGTCCATGTCACGGGCATGCCCCCCTCCCCCTAGTACGTATTCATTCAACACCACCATCACCACCACCACAGCAACAATACACCACCATCACACACCACACTACACTACACCAACAGGGAAAAAACGCCACGGTCAAAACAAACACCACCACCCCTGCTCATCCACACATTCACACACACAGAGACACACATTTCCTCCCCTGGCTGTTTAAAAATAAAGGAGAGACCACGCCATCTTGTTCCTCCTGTCTGGCTAAATATTCAGGTTGCAGACGCGTCCAAGAGCCAAAAATTTGTCAAACGTTTGTCTGTTTTTCATTTCCATCTTTATCATTTTTTCCTGCAGACGAGACAGTTACACTTTAAAATGAGAGAGAGAGAGAGAGAGAGAGAGAGAGAGAGAGAGAGAGAGAGAAAGAATCTTAGCTTTACGTCACAAATTCGGGAATAAATATGAACCAAGACGAATTGACTACCAAAGAATTTACTCGCACACAATGTCAACATCCCATGTAAGATACAAACTTTACTCAAACATCCCGCCTCCTCCCCCCGACACACACCCAATAAAAAAAGACAATAAAAAAATGGCTTAAATCCTATGTTGTTAGTTATTTAAGTCTCCGACCCTCTTGTAAAATTTTACTCGCCCATTATTACACTGCCCCCCCCCCCAAAAAAAAAGAGCCATTGTGTTTACAGTCTAAAAACAACCCGCATATTGTATTCTCCAGTTCTTTTTGTAATCACACACACACACACACACACACACACACACACACACACACACACACACACACACACACAGAGGAGGGGGGATTAATAACCAAACACGAAATAAAAAGTCTTACATCGCATATTTAAAACTCCATCATTAATTATAACACTACACCCACAAAATCCATCATTACAAATCCTTATTCCCTGCATCACAGTCTGTCATCACCATTGCAATCCATCATCTTGTCATTATTATTACTATTATTAGTATTTATATTAAATAAGTGGTCTAGCCGTGAAAAGGGAATGAGTAATGTGAGCTACATTCAAAGTGTTCTCTCTCTCTCTCTCTCTGAGATTTCATCCTCCTTTAACCTAAACAGGGTTATTTAATCTCCTGCTCCCGTCTTTCACATTACTCTACCTTCCATCTTCTCCCAAACTCATCATTATCATCATCATTATCATCATCGTCATTTGCATTAGCTGTTTCTTCTTTCTCACTCCTTATATTTAACTCTCCTTCTCTCCAACAGTTTTTTTCTGTCCTCCCTAACGGTTCCCTCTTGCACTCCATTTCTCCCCCACCTCCATTCACAGCCCCCTCCCCACCCTCCAACGACAACCACCACCACCACATGCCACCATCCATCACTTTTTCCTTTGTAACCTTGACGCTACAACCTGACTATTGACTTCCCCCCATCTCTCTCTCTCTCTCTCTCTCTCTCTCTCTCTCTCTCTCTCTCTACATATACATATATATGCTGAATGGTAGCCATATAACTAAATTTTGGCGCCTGGTGGTTTAGTGGGTAATTATGGTGCTGTAATCGGATTGAGCCGGTGAAGGTTTATATCCAAGGGTTGGTTGGGGTTTATTGCTCACGTAATGCCACTCAGGGATGAGTGAGTCTGGTCACTCTCATCGTAAATGTTAGGACCAACTTGCCTAGCCCCGGGCTCCTACGCTCCCCATGGGGCAACGAAGGATTTGATGATGGATGGATGGATCTATATCTAAAGTGAAGTAACTGCATGAAATAACCAGAGATAATAAGAAAATGACTGAACGAGTAAGGCTGAAGAAGTAGGAGAGAGAAACTTATGACAGTGGTTAGTGCTTTTATGGGAATGTACAAGATAGTTAGATTTAGTTTATGACAATAACTTCAGAGGAATGAGTAACAAGAAATGAGGTAGAGACACTGGACGAAACATAAGGGCCAAAGAACAGATAATGAAGAAAAGATAGAAAAGAAAAAAAAAATGAAAGACTAGAGAATGAAAGGAAGAAGGAAGAGAGAGGAAAGAAAAGAATACAAAAAGAAGCGGTAGAGAAGCTCAGAAAGAAATAGATTAGAGAATGAGGAGAGAGATGAGATGAAGGGAGTTTTGAGTAAAATGAGAGATGGCATGGAGGAAAAAATGGAAAAGGGAAAAGAGTTGGGTAAGAAAGAAAGGGACGAAAGGGAAGAAGCAAGATTGGCGAAGAGAACGTGAGGGAGGAAAGAGAACTAGAGAATGCAGAGAGAGAAATATTTATTTATTGGAAGAAGAAGAGTGTGGGAAAGTCACGTGGAAATAATAGGAGTTAAGAACGTAAAGAGAATGAGGGGGAGGAAAAGAGAGGTTGAAAATGCATGAAAAAAGTTTTGGTAAAAGGAAAGGTGAAGCTGGTAAAGAAGGTTGAGTAAGGGACAGTAAGGGGATGGAGCGAAAGCTTTTGATGTACAAAACTGATGTTTTTATTTCAAAGGTAACAACCATTTTGAAAGACCTATGGTTGGACGTGGGAGCGGTCAGTCTGTTGGTTTATTGACCTATCTATCTATATCTAGCAGGCAAGTATGTATCCATTTAACTGTATCTGTCACTACCTGTCTAGTACTGAATAGCTATCTAATGAGGGCAAGAATAGTAGCACTCCTGAATTGAATTACCGGGTAAGTGATATAAATTACTGTTAAGGCAAAATAAAAGACCAGACTCGGGAAGCAAATTACAACTTGTGTGAACTCGTTATTGTAAGGATGAAATTAATTACTTGGTACTTGAGGGGAAAAAAAAAGGTGCGAAAAAGGTCCTAAGTGTTAAACATACAATTATGACTTTTAAAAGGACGTATAATAATATGACAGACTAATATAGTTAATTACTATTTTTTTTCATAGGCTGGTAACATAAGAACGGCACTTTAGTACTTCAAAAGAATTATCATGTGGGTGGACGAAGGAAATAACCCAAATAAATAAGGCAAACATATCTTTGAATATGAGCCAAATTACATGGGTAGGTGACTAAACTGCTTCGTTGGCAGGGTAAGGTATTGTAAAAGTTTAGCTGTGTCTGGCAGGCTCGGTGATTGTGAAATATAGCATCGTGTGAACATAGACTCTCTCTCTCTCTCTCTCTCACGGCTGAGTGGCTGCCCTTCTCTCATTTCACAGTCACTCCCTCCAACGTTTGTGTCTGCTGTTTGCTGTAGACACAAGGATTTTTACCGTCTTCCTGTCTGTTCATCGTCGCCAGACTCCCTTTTTCTGTGCTGTATTCAGAGAAATACACATACACATACCGCAGTCGTATATACAATTAGTTAGCTGTTTATTGACAAAATAAGGACTACATAGCATAAACGTTACATAGAATAGAATAGGCATACACCTACCGAAGTCATACACGAACATACATATCCAATTATCGAAGTCACATACACTCATACATGTAAACACACAATTACGGAGAAAGAAAGCCAAAACATCGGTGGGAAATGTTGACAGAAGTTCGAAGAAAAATGAAAGAGAGAGAGAGAGAGAGAGAGAGAGAGAGAGAGAGAGAGAGAGAGAGAGGACGGGTTTGAAAAGGAAGAGACAATGAAATAGGAGGTGGAAGAATGTAGGAAAGAATGTGAGACAAGCATCATTTTGCAAGTGAAAGAATGACAAAGGACAGATGACAGAAGACATGCATTTGACTCGGGCCGGTGAAGCCGACCTGCAGCTGCAGTAACGGACCCAAACCATTGCATTAGACACCGTCAGCTTGCTTCACCGTGACCTTCATCGATTTTTGTTGGCTACGAGCCGAGATATCGAGGTTTCAGTTTAAGGGGCCGTTTTCCGGCTTTGGGTCCGTTACTGCAAAGCGGCCATTTTCGTGTCAAATCCAGGTCTTCTGTCAGCTATGCAAAGGACACTAAAACGGGAAGAAAATGAAGGTGAATGTGAGAGAAATGGTAGTGTGGGTAGCCTAAGGTATCGAAAGAAAGAAAAAAATGGGTCAAATGTGGCGAGAGACAGGAAGGTGTGTGTTGAAGGGTGAGGGAGAGAGAGAGAGAGAGAGAGAGAGAGAGAGAGAGAGAGAGAGAGAGAGAGAGAGAGAGAGAAGGTAAATGGAGAAAGAGCAAGCCAGATCCACAAGCATTCAAATAAGCAATAGAGATATTACATACAACAGAGATGAAGAAGAGAGGGAAAATGGTAAGTTGAAAATAGCAAAACCATCAGGGACAGAAACGTCAATTTATCAGTGAACCTGGGGGGTGATGGCGATGACAGACTAAACTATGCATGAATGGCACGGCAGATTTTTGTCTAATGTCAAGGATAAACTCTTCCAGTATCAAGTCATCAACGTTTAATGTGTGTGTGTGTGTGTGTGTGTGTGTGTGTGTGTGTGTGTGTGTGTGTGTGTGTTTACCCTACATGTGTAAATAAGCCTTGTTTATAAAAAAGAGACATTTCACAATATATACATAAAGGGTGTAACAGTAAAATATATAAATCAAATTCCCATACATACATGTGTGTATTGCAGTGTTGCCGCCGCAGCCACTGTACTGTGGAGACAAATACCTGACATTCCGTGAACTGCTGTCAAACATGAGCAGCTTTTAATGAATGTAACTGTACTAATAATTTAGAAATGTGACTCTGTTACTGTACTCCCCCCCCTCTATCTCTTTGTCTGTCTGTCTGTCTGTCTGTCTGTTTCTCTCTCTCTCTCTCTCTCTCTCTCTGCTTAAAATGACCACTTACTTTCACAGTACTATTAAAAATAAAGCTAATACATTGGAATGTTGCCGCCACAGCCACTGTACTGCGGAAAAAATACTTGACATTCCGTGAACTGGTGTCCAACATGAGCTGCTTTTAATTGATGTAACTGTACTAATAATTTAGAAATGTGATCCTGTTACTGTACTCTCTCTCTCTCTCTCTCTCTCTCTCTCTCTGCTTAAAATGATCACTTACTTTTACACTATTAAACAATAAAGGACATAGCATGCAGGCTGATAGAAAGAGAACTAACTAACTAGACTGACAAAAAATAAAAGGATGCTGTAGGAAAACAACGGAGGTAAATCGCCGTAAGAAAAAGTAACATAAGAAAAAACCAATGAAGACACACGACGGAGGAAGTCAGTCAAAGATGATGGAAGTAAGATAAACTGAAAACCAGTTTAGAAAAACTGCACATGAAGAATAAGAGAGAGGAACAAATATATGGTATTGCAAAAAAAAATATAAAGTCAAATGAGAGGGTATGGCGGTAAAGACTGAGAGTCGGTCTCCACGCCATGCAAAGTTGTGCACTGGTATGGTAACAATAACACTGCGTTAATGTGCCATCTCCCAAGCCCTTGGCCACATGATACCACTGCCCGCCAAGCATAAAACAAGCTGCCGCTGGGAATAATAATAAAAAAAAAAAAACTATAAACGAATTATCATTTTGTGGATAACAAATGAAAGAAAGGAGGGACCTTAATCCAGGTGAGTGAATGAATTTGGATACTACACCAAATCTCCATTTTAGTCACTACTGGTTGGTTGTTTTACTTCTACACGAGTAGGCATTACATTTCATACTCCAACAGAAAGACTGAGAGGAAAGAGTAACGGGATTAACACTGAATAAAGGAGGGGCATTATGCTTCTGTTTCCTAAGCAAATATTATGGCCACGTGCACCGCCGTCAGCCTGGTGTTTCCCAAGACAAAGGAAGAAGGGAGATGAATATGAAACTTTCTTTTTTTTTCTTATCCAAACAAACTTATTTCCTTTACGTCTCCCCCAGCCACTGTGTACCTCATAAATGCGGTTGAGGGAGATGAATAAGGCACTTCCATATTTGTTCTCTTACCCAAACAAGCATCTTTCCTTTACATCTCCCCCACCCACTGTGTACCTCATACGTAAGGCGAATATTAATGAATGATATATTGTGTAAAATATTTCACCCATAATTTCTTCACCGTTCATTATATGTTAAGCTATTTCATCCGTGTGTGTGTGTGTGTGTATGTGTGTGTGTGTGTGTGTGTGTGTGTGTGAACCCCTTCACCCATAGGACATACATCTATTTCATATTTTCTTCTTGCTATCTCTAGACGTTTTTATTGATAATGCAACAAGCTTTGCACGCTGGAAGAGTTAGATACACCTCTCATTAACCCCCAGAAATCCAGTGTTCCCACTTAATCTGAAAAAGATCATGTTGTGATGGCAAGAATATAATATAAAAGCTGTCCACTGATTCACGTGACTAAAACATCCCTTACATGGTTTCAAGACTGGTTGGGAAAGCAGGCAGGCATAAATATCTGTGACCATTAACGCTGTATGAATGACCTTACCTTACTCACAAATAATGTTTACAACTATTCAGGGGATACCACATACAGACTACAGTAGATACTACATAACCATCAGCGTTATATTTACCAGGTATTAAACACAAAGATTGACACAGGTTGAGAAGAGGATAGGTGGAGCAATGTGATATTAAATACTAATAGGTAAAGAGACAGGGAAGTGGTACAGAGTGGGATTTAGGAGAGTGAAGGAGTGAAAGAAGGTGAACGCACAAAGGGAAATTAAGTGAAAGTAATGTGATGAATGGGAGAAAGAAGGAGGGATGCAATAATACATACTGAAAGAGAGTAGACAATATGGGAGGGCGAGGAGGAAGAAGGGAAGGGGACAAAGAAAGAACAGGTCAGGGCAGGTGTGGGAACAGTATCGTACAAGTGGAGAGGGAAATCAAAAGAAAGATTATTAGGACTTGTAGAAAACTGTCTGGACGTTGCTACTCCTCACCCTGCCCTAGGGTGAGAAAGGAGGTCTGGATGGTGATGAGAAAACTATAAAATTGTAGGTAGGTAGTGTCCAAAGCGGGAACTGAAGAGAAAGTGGGGGTAGATGTAGAGAGATGGAAAGATCAGGAAACTGAAGGGGTGGACAGGGAAAGGAAGAGGAGGCAAGGAAAAGAGGATGAGCTGTGCCGAGAGGTAAGAGGAAGTTAGAGAGATGGCAAAGTTTCGTTTCGTTTACAGAGGCTCCAACATGTTAGCATGCGTCGGTGTTGGTCGTCTATTGGCGGCTTTCCATGCTGCTCGATCTCTGGCAGCCTCCTTATTCAGTCTTTTATTCGTGAGGTGACACTCTGTGACCACGTCCCAAGTCTTGATCGGTCTGCCTCTCGCAACCCTACCTTGCAACCCTACCTCGCAACCCTACCTCCAACGTTTAAACGTCTCACTTTCTGCACCCAAGAAAAAAGAGTGAAGTGGGTGAAAGTGAATGTAACAAGGGAAAGGAGAAAAAAGAAGGAAACAGTACGAAATGCAAGTGATGGAGAGGAAGGAAAATAAACACAAGTGGAGTACAAATGCACCTCACCCCACCCCACCCCCAACTCACCACCCCTCGCGGCTCATCACCCTTTTTCCTGTCAGCTTTACCATGTCACCCATCACTGACAAGGACTAGTAGACTTTCCCTGCAGTTATAACGAAAGAATTACCCATCGGATTCCATAATTAGCAAAACTAGGAGAGAAATTTTTCAAGTTAAAGGGACCGAAATCATGAGGTGCCAGAGCAGAAAGAGAGAGAAAAAAAATGAAGCTTTGTAAAAATGAAAGATTTGCTAATCTCGAGCTTCCAACTTCCCTCCCTCTCTCCCTCGCTTACTTACTCCCTCACTCCCTCACTCACTCACTAACACACCCACTCACTCACTCCCATACTGATACAAGAGAAAATCACATCGTAGTCAACTGTCAACAGATATTTGGCCTGACATATCCTGTGTATTCTCACTCACTCACTCACTCACTTCCTAACTCATCAACTCACTCACTGGCTCGCCGATACAAGAGAAAATCACATTGTAGTCAACTGTAAATAGATATTTGGCCTGACATATCCTTTGTAATCAAGTTTCACTGCTTACTTTTCCTTTTCTCTCTTGCAGTGTTCCCTTCTTTTCTTATCTCCCTTTCCATTCTCTATCTCTCCCTTTCTAATTGTCATTCTTTCAATCTTTCTTGTCTTCTTTTCCTTTCTTATTTTTCTTTCCAAACTCTTCTTTTATCCTCTCCATACTCTATTCACGCATCTGCTTCCTGACTCCCTCCCTTCTACTCTCTCTCTGCCTCTCCCTTCTCTCGCTCCTCTCATTCTCCTCCCAGTGTTTCCTCTCTTCATTCCAACCGAAGCACATCCTTCCACTCAGCTCATGTCCACATACAAATTTGATTCATTCCATCCTTGTGCGGTTAATTTTGTGATTCTTTACTTTTATACACACACACACACACACACACACACACACACACACACACACACACACACACACACACACACACACACACACGCAAGCACGCGTGCGTCCTCTCTCTCTCTCTCTCTCTCTCTCTCTCTCTCTCTCTCTCTCTTTTTCCTCCTCCTCCACCACTTATAGGCTTTCCTCACTCACATTCAGCCACTCAACTACACATTCAGTTATTCTCTCACCCACCACTCCTTTTATTAAATCAGAATACACACAAGAGAGAAAGAGGCAGATTTAACAAAATTCTCACAATGACGTGAAGCTGGCTGGATCATGGACGAGAGTTAAGAGTCACTATCTGGGGCAGAAAGAGAAGCAAAGAAACGTTACTGGTACGAGTTGCGGACTGAAGATGGAGGGTGACGGGAGACGAGGATAGAGAAGTGCCACGTTGCAAAAGGGTGTAATAATGTAAATGAGGGTGAGTAGACGATGAGGTGAGAGAGAGAGAGAGAGAGAGAGAGAGAGAGAGAGAGAGAGAGAGAGAGAGAGAGAGAGAACCGATTGAAAAAGTAAAAAGTAGGATAGACATGGTGGGAAAAAAAAAATGCAGGAGGGAGGGTGAGAAAACTTGCAGAAGTGGGAGGAGCAAAGAGGAGAAAATAGAGAAGGTATACCGCAGTATCAACAAAGGATCTTTAACATATTCTTGCCACTTTGTTGAATGCCACACTGAACGTCCCTCTTGGCAGCCAACACTGTTGAGGGAGGCGAAGAAGGAGCAAAGAAGGCCACGGTGAGTCTCGCTCAAGCAGGTAATTAGTGCCCTTGTGATAGCATCTGTGCCAGTGTCAGCCTCAATTAGGTATGTAATTAGTGGCCCTGGTGGCGTGATAAGGGCCAGGGTGAGCCTCAATTAGGTACATAATTAATGCTCCTGGTGATAGGATCAGGCGAAAGTGAGCCTCAATTAGTAGGTCATTATTGCTCCTGGCGGTGGGATAATTGTCGAATGTTTTGATATGAAGCACATCAAACACTAAGTGGCTTATGATTATTGATGACCCTTCCATGTCTTCACCAATCTGGTTTTCTTTTGGATCTTATTTTAATTACTTTCACTGGCAATTGAATTATTGATCTCAGAGTCATGGCATCTAATTCCAATAGTTGCAGTGAATATTATGAAGTGTGGAATATCGCCAAAACAATATACTACGCTTACCAAGAGTCCGACTGGCAAGTCATAAAAACACTCACTTAGAATGATAATATTTTCTTAAGCTACCAATTCGGATTTTTAAAACTCTTATTTGTTTCTAAGTATTTCTACAACGCCGCAGGATTTCAACAACAGTACTTTCCTGTGGTTGGGACCCACAAAGAATTGATATTCCTGGCATTGTTGTTGAATTGAGGACGTTTGTATTTTTGTAAACTGTGCTTCAGGCAAGACTTCCTACAACACACGATCACATTGAATTTACAACTGAGACTGCCACGGTGTATTGCCGTACGTATACTGTTTGTGAATGTTATATTAGTTATACCGGATATAGCCGTATGACTGTTCAGAAGTCTTTGTGGTGGAATATCTGTCAAAAAAGAATTTTTATGGTTCTTTTCAATTTTACAATTGATATTTCTTTGATTTCCCCACCACAAAATATTTTGGTTTCCAGTTCTCCAGTACATGTAGTCAGTTACTCCTCTTCTCCTAAACTTGCCTAAAATTTGGAATTCATTAACTCTTTCTCCTCCAATATTCAACACATTCAGTTCCACTTCTAACTCGGACCTCCAAATGAAGTACTGTCAGTGTTGCATCAATCAATCAATCAATCAATCAATCAGTCAATCAATTCCTGTGGCACCCCACGGGATGCATACGGCCTCGATGAACTCTCTCCGCCAATGTTTATCTCTTGCTATCTTCTTCAGGTCCCGCCAACACTCCTCTCCTGCATCTCTTTTCATTGTTCTCAACCAGCTTTCCCTCGGCCTACCTCTACCTCTTCTTCCTCTAGCAGTCCACTCTGGCACATTCTGTATTAAACTGCCTTCTTTTCTATATATGTGCCCCAGCCACTTCCAGTGAGACAGTCTTACATATTCATCAACTGGTTCCACTTTCGTAAAATCCCTTACTCGTTCATTTGTAACTCTGTCTTGCCACTTTACCCCAAAGATCCTTCTCAGTATTTTATTTTCAAATCCTAATACTTTCTGATCTGTTGCAATTGTTCTGTACCATGACTCATGCCCATAAATTAAAACTGGTCTAACCATGTACTTGTAAATTTTTACTTTAGTATGTACCGAAACCATATTATTATTCCAAACAGATTTCAACATTCCAACAGCTCGCCAAGCCAGTCTAATCCTCTCCTCAGTTTCATTGTTTAATGATCCATTAGATGATACAATCTTTCCCAGATATTTAAAGTTTTCTACATTCCTCACCACATTATTCCCAATTGCACAATCAATTTGGTTCTCCACGTTCATATTAATAATTTCAGTCTTTCCACAACTTAATACCAATCCCACTTTTTCTCCTTCCTACACCAGACAATCAAGCACCCTCTGCACCTCGTAAATACTTCCGCAAATCAGTACAATATCATCAGCATAGTCCAAATCCATCAGCTTCTTATTTTCTTTCCAGTTAATTCCTGCAACCTTTCTCATAACATAATCCATAACCAAAACAAACAGCAATGGCGAAAGAACTCCTCCTTGAATCACTTCTGACCTCACTTCAAATGAATCACTCAAAGAACCACCCACCATTACCTTACAAAAGTACCTTCATCCAGGTTTCTAATAATATTTACAAATTTTTCTGGTATACCATAGAATCTCATAATTTTCAACATAGCTCAACGTGAAACACAATCAAACGTCTTTTCAAAATCCACAAAACACGTACTAAGTGGCATTTTCATCTCATTAGCGTGTTGCATTTGATGCCTTACAATAAAAAGCTGATCATTACAACCTCGACTCTTTCTAAATCCTGCTTGTTCTTCTCTTAAAACTTTATCAACTACTGGCTCTATTCTGTTCAACAAGAGTTTGGAAAAGACTTTTGCAACTACAGGTGTCAAAGCTATCCCCCTCCAATTGCCACACACACTTAAATCTCCCTGTTTTGGTATTTTATAATCACTCCATTTATCTACTCTTCTGCAATTCCACCATTATCCCAAGCCACATTAAAAAGTTTCAAAAGCGCATTCATCAACTCATAATTTCCCTCCTTAAGCATTTCAGGAAATATTCCATCCTCTCCTGGGGCCTTAAAATTCTTTAATTCCTTTACAGATTTTGTTACCTCTTCCAAGGTTATATCCCCTGTTTCTATCTGCAAATCTCTCTCGGCTGGCAAAATGTCCTCTTCAGCTGGGATTGGTCTATTTAGAACAGATTTAAAATGCTCTTTTCACCTTCCTTTTATATCCAAATCTTTAGTCATCAAGTTACCATTTCTATCTAGCAATTCAGAAAAGGAAAGAAGCGAAGTTAAGAAGTGAAGAACAACATGTTGATGGCCAGGTAGTTGAAGTACTTAGAGCAAAGTACTGGAGTTTACATTCTGAAATAAAAAGACTCGTTAGACGTGATATGAGGAGGCTATATGATGAAAAGGCAACAGAGACAGAAATTAAATTAAGTAAAAATGACTGTAGGTGGTGGCGACCATCATCCATTCACTTGATGTAATGCTGCCTACTTCTTCTTAAGCCTTTATCATTCTTTTTCTGTGCATTCTCTCTGTGCATTCTCTCGTCTCTTCCTATTTCTCCCATCTTTCCTGTCACTTCTCATTGCTTTTCTTTCCTTTACAGGTGACTTTACATTGAGTGACAAGCCAAATGGTTTCCTGTAAGCCAAGAAACCATGTACAACGCTGGATGGTAACCATATATACCCAAACCATAAGTGCTCCCTATGTATCAACAAGTGGATTGGTGGAGGGCTAGTGCCCCTCCCCGTGAAACAAATACCACCCCTTACGGGATTATGGCGACTGGCAATAGATAGATAGAAAAATGACGGTCAGAGCACAACAGCAGCGTATCAGGCCATAAAGGAGTTAACTGCGGCTGAAAAGAGAAAGAAGGAAATACCTTTACGAGATAGAAATGGTAGTGTTGCGTCACTAGAGATACATTCTTCTCATCTACCTGGTGTGACTAAACTCCATTGTTGTGAATCAGCTGCAGAAGCTTGTGCACCACTCTGCTCTTACTAAATGGCTGATTTGGAGCTTTGTCCATCCATCTACCATATACTGCATCTATCTATCTATTTACGGAATCTATCTCTATCTATGATGTTGATCTATCTATCTATCTATATATATACCGGAATCTACTTATTTATCTATCTCTATCGATCTCTGATTTAACATCGCATCTTGTGAGGGGTGGGCCCAACAAAGACAACCAGGTATAACTTCGGTACTCAGTATAAGATTCCTCCTCCCACTACACACTACCATCCTTCATAGACTCCCCGGCCATGTACTTTGTTCACCTTTTCATCTCCCACTCACCTCACTCATATAGCAGTATTCTCTCTCACGTCCTCTACATATGGCTTATCTATCTTGATGTGTTTTTCATGTCTGCCTTAACCTTCAAACTACATTGCTTATACTTGTACACAGTTTCATCAGTTTCTCTCCACTAGTTCCACCCATAATTCTGTCTTGTTCCTGTAATCATAACAGTCAATGATTCTGGCAAAACATAACTTATACTTGTCTGTTAAAACACACAAAGTTCGGTTTATTTACTGCTTTAAAACAAAGGGTCTTTTCTAAGTTTTCCGGTCACAAACTTTCACGAAACTACCCTCTTGTTTTCGGAAACGCATTTTCCGAAAATTTTTTACTATTATCTTTCTTACTGTTACCAAATCTTTCTCTGAACAGATAACGTTTCCTTCGACAATAATACTCATGATAACTTATGCATCCTATACTGTCTCCGTGGATTTCATGCGCCTTCCTGTTGGATCAATGCGAGTTAAAATATATTCTCATATTTCTCTTCTCTCATTTTCCGCGGTCGAATCTCTTCACCTTAGTGTTGCAGCGCTGACTACTACTATTAACCAAACTTGCTATAACTTTTCCTTTATATTAATTTTTAAGCCAACAATCGAGCTTCAAATTTAACTAGCAGTAGCATTTGCTTTTAATCGGTAAACTAAAAAGTGTGTAATCGATCATAGTTCAAAATAGCATTAGCATCTCCCTCCCATTCCAAGCACAATATACCACCAGACAGTTCTTTCCCAGTTTGAAATATAGCAGTTGCACAGCACATAAAATGCATCATTGGCCATATCCAGTGAACCACATAATCGTGGTAACGACATAAAGCGTTGTTATACTTGTATTCTCACACCAACACAACATTTTAATACAACAGAGATGGACAGGTAGTCTTGACACACAGACTACGCAGATTAATTTATAGGTACAGATAGACAGATAGGTAGACACGTATTATTTAGAGGCAGACTCTCATCCCTTTTTTTATCCAACTCTCTAATGCAAGAGTTAACCGTTACTCCCAGTCCTTCATTTATGCAGCAGGTCAGCTCTGGAACTTACTCTCTCTGCCTGTATTTCCTACTTCCTATAATCTCCGGTCTTTCAAACGTGTGTCCAGGCATCTCGAAAGGAATAGATCTTGAATTTGGCTCTGTTCTGTATTGTTTTTGTTTGTTTCTCGGAAGGAACGGTTTTGCTGGCTCCTGGCCTTTGGTTCCTTCGTCGTTGCGTTAAAAAAAAAAAGACAAAATATAAAATAGAGAGATACAGATACTCGTTCAGATATCCAGGAAGACTGACAGAGGCAAATGCATGCATACGCTGATAGGTAAGGTAGGTGCTGCTCAAAACATCTCGGATTCTAATCCACAAACAGAATAGGCGGAAGACACGAAAGTGAACCGAAAACGGCCTCTATAAACACAGTGTATTCTAAATTAATTAAGATTCGCCATATATATGGAGAAGCTTATTGTTTTGGTTATTATTATTATTATTACTATTATTATTATTATTATTATTATTATTATTATTATTATTATCATCATTATTATTTCTTACTTCGATGCACTTCTTTTTTCTTAGATCTTGATGATGTTATAAAGGAAGGTGCTCTAAGGTAACCCAAGTACTTGTGCCAAATCTAAATGACTTTGACCATTTTTTGACGGTCAAATACTAATTTTTGGCCCCAAAACTGCATATTTGAAATTGAAATATCCCATAAACTACTTGAGATACAGCTATGTGGTTGAGAATCCTATGATAAAAAAGTTTGCTGAGATTTGGCTGAATATTTTGCCATTTAGCCTAGTGGAAAGCCTAATCCAAATCTGTCCAGTGTTTTCTTTGTAATAAATTTTAGAGAAAACCACAAAGCTGTAAAACTGCTTAGCTGTGGTCTCTCTCAATACCTGACTGGAATATGGTTACAGTTAAGCATACAGTTAGCCAGTTATTCAGACAAATGTAAAATGTACCCATGCTTCCAAAGGCAATCAATACCACAAACAGGTATGGCGAAGCTTCCATACTATGACTACATGATAAGTAAATAGGTGCATAGTTATTATCATAATGTTAACAAGATATATGACAATTATAAGGCCACTATCAACTTTGCACACGACCAGATTCACAGCGTCAAAGCCACACCACCAGGCATACGATCACACAACAAAACGCATGAGAAAGGAAGGAAAGGAAAGGAGGAGAAAGGGAGGAGCTAAGGATATGGGTGGGGGGGGGAGTGCAAGTCTGCAGATCAGGGAGGGAGATGGGAGGATAATGGACAGAAGTTATTTACGGACAGGGAAAAGTGAGGGGAAAGAGGGAAGGAGAGGGGAAGGAGAGACAGATATGAGGATCAGAGTTAGTAGAGAAGGAAGGAGGGGCGAAGAAGAGGCATAGTTGGCCGGGGAAGCAAGACTCGTGGTAAACTTTCGTAAGAGGAACGTGCTGGTAGACTCCATACAGCAGTTTACAATTCTACATGGGTTTATAGTCAGCAGTGTGTGTGGGGGGGAGGGGGGCTGTGACATCAGTGGAAGCATATGGAAAGGAAGGCAGAACAAAAAAGGACGACAAACAAGGAGAAGGAAAGTTAAAATGGAGAAGTACATGACCGAGGAAGCCTTGCAATGGCGGGAGGAAGTGGTAAACGTTGTCACGGCAACACAGAATGATCTGTGGCCAACAGGGGGAGGTAAAAGAGATAAGGCCGAGAACTGCAGCGCTGAATCCTCCGTACAGTGTTCGACCCCAAGCTGGCAGGTGAATGGGAGGAACAGGGAAAGTAAAGTATAGACAGGAAAAGAATAATATAGGGAGGAGGTTAAAAAAACGAGAGGTAAGAGTTTGGAAGAGAGGGGACACCAAAGCACTCTAGCTGCTCACTCCACGCCTCACTGATCTTCACATAATATCTCAAGCACTTGTACACTGGTCGTCAGAGATATTCAATCGCCAACTTTCCCGTGACGCAGATTATTTCCAGGGTCCAGGCCGTTTTTACCGCCAGTTATCACGAAAAATGTCACAGCAACTTATTTAATTGGCTGACTTCGAGGGAGAATTTTAATTCAATGGCCCGAGGTTGTGAAGGAAAGGGAGAAAATGCTTGAAGAAATTGAAAATATGCCAAGTATCGACGGTAATATTTTACAAGTGGACCCACACCAATTTTTTTTCCATAACAATTTCAGAATGCAGTGTTTTATAGTGTTTTCATTTGAATATGATATATATTCATTTCCGGCGGAAATCTCTCGTTTTGGAAATTCCCCTCCCCCTCCCACCCAGCCGAGCAGACCAGGGCAGGAAGTTGGAAAAAACGAAGAAAACGAATAATTTCCATCATAAATGATTATCAGAATCAAATGAAGACCACTATAAAACACTGCATTCTGAAATTCTCATGAACACCAGAATCAATGGGAATTACCGAAATCTACCCTACTTCGCCCAACCTAGAATAAACGTAACGTAAAGTAACTTGAATAAACCTTGAAATTACCAAGTTTCGCCTAGAATTTACCTAACCAAACCCAATCTGGAATTAACCTAACCTAATTTAACCTAGAATTAACCTAAACCAACCTAACCTAGAATTAACCTAACCTAACCTAGAATTAACTTAACCTAACCTAGAATTAACCTAACTTAACCTAACCTAGAATTAACCTAACCTAACCTAACCTAGAATTAACCTAACCTAACCTAGAATTAACCTAACCTTCCCTACCCTAGAATTAACCTAACCTAACCTAACCTAGAATTAACCTATCTATCTATATACCTTGCCTGCTTCCCCCAAGGAAAGGGAGGTAGCCGAGACAGGACGACACACTCCCCATTTACTCATCCATTCAAACACATTCATTCGCATCTTAGACCCAAAGGGGAGAACAGACAGATCCTCACCGCACCACACTGCACAAGGGTCAACTGCGCAATGCAGTCAGTGACATCCACAGCAGGGCCCGACAGCAGAACTGGTTTACCCCTGCCACATCTTAACAGACCCATCCCTTACCCGCACCTGACCTGACTAGCTGATCAGATCAAATGCGGGAGAATATCCCTCAGGGCTGCGTCATCACATAATCATTCACAATTTCTCTCCATTTATTTCTGTCACGCACAGCCACTCTTCCTTGCTCAACAGACATCCCTCTCGCATCCAGCGCTCCCTTCACACTGTCCATCCATCCTATTCGTGGTCTTCCTCTCAGCCTTACACCTCTCACATCAGATCTAGTTATTTTTTTCACCAATCGCTCATTATCCATTCTCTCCATATGCCCAAACCATCGCAACACCCTCTGCTCAACTCTACCAGCCATCTCCCGAACAACTCCAGTTCTCCTTCGCACTTCATCATTTTGCACCCGATCCATACGCGTCACTCCACACATACTCCTCAGACACCTCATCTCCGTTACATTCAAACTTTTCCTCTCTGCTACACCCATATTCCATGTTTCAGCCCCATATAATGCAGTCGGTACCACAACACTCACACAGCCTTCTCTTTACATCCATTCTAAACAAACGACATTTAAACACCTTTTTCATTCCTCCCATCACCTTTCCTACTTCATTTATTCTAAACTTCACTTCTGCATCTATTCTTCCATCCACAGCAACATGTGACCCTAGATATTTAAAACAATCTACCTCCTCAAGCAACTCACCATTCAAAACTATATTCATCCCCCTACCATCTATCAATCTCGTACACTTCATCACTTTACTCTTATTCTCATTTACTTTCAATTTCCTCCTTTCACACACCCTTCCAAACTCCTCTACCAACTGTCTCAATCTCTCCTCTGAATCAGTCACCAGAGCAGTATCATCTGCAAACAGCAGCTGCTTCAGATTCCACTCTCCACCATCAACATTCACCAGACTCAGACCACCTAAAACTCTTGCATTCACCTCCCTTACAACACCATCCATGTAAATATTAAACAACCAAGGCGACCCCACACATCCCTGTCGCAGCCCCACTCTCACGGGAAACCAATCACTCACAGCATTTCCCACTCTTACACACGCTCTTCTATTTACATAAAAACTTTTCACCCCTTTTAGTAACCTACCGTCAAGTCCATACAATCTTAAAACAGTCCACAAAGCCTCCCTATCAATTCTATCATACGCTTTCTCTAAATCCATAAATGCCCAAAACACATCCTTACCTTTCGCTAAATACTTTTCACACACTTGTCTCACAGCAAGCACCTGATCAACACATCCCCTCCCTCTCCTAAAGCCACACTGCTCATCACCAATCACTCCCTCTGTACCCTCTCTAACTCTCATAATTAACACTCTACCATAATTAACACTCTACAACACTCAACGGACTTATACCCCCAAAGCTAGTACATTCATACTTATCACCCTTGCCTTTATACAACGGGACCACACAAGCACTTGCCCAGTCAATTGGCACCATACCTTTCTCAAAGCACACATTCAACAGTCTTACTAACCAGTCAACAATAGTCACTCCACCACCCTTCAGGCATTCCACAGCACACCCATCCATACCTGCAGCTTTCCCTGTTTTCATCTCCTTTACTGCCTTCTCCACTTCCTCCTTCGTGATCAAAGAATCATTCAACTCTCCCAACACATTTATTCCTTGCACCCTTCCATCTGCTACAATCTCAGCCACCCTTTCCTCCTCTACATTTAACAATCTTTCAAAATACTCTGCCCATCTCTTCCTTACTGCATCCATCTCAATTAACATCCTTCCATCCTCTGCTTTTACTCGTTCTTCCTTCCCAGACTCTCCCTTTCGCACCCTTTTCACCTCCTTCCAAAACATTATCTTATTCTGTTGAAAATTCTCTGTCAGTCGCCTACCCCACCTCTCATCTGCTGCCAATTTAGCATCACGCACAGCCCTTCTCGCTCTATTCCTCTTTTCCTTATACCTTTCATATGACATCTCATCCTTCCTCTGCAGCCACACTTCATATGCACGTCTCTTCTCAGCCACAGCCATACTTACTTCCTCGCACCACCATTCACTTCCTTTTCTTACACCACCACCCACACGTCTCACACCACACACCTCTTCTGCATGCCCCACCACAGCACTCTTAAACAACTGCCATTCCTCCTCCACGCTGCCATTTTCCCGATCTTTCACTGCGTTCCACTCATCTTTCAATTTCTCCTGATACTCTATCTTTTTCTCTCTTTTATCCAACTCACTCACTTTCAAAACCTCCCTGCCACACCTAACCCTCCTAGCTCTCACCCATCTCTTACCTACTCTTAACTTTCCCTCCACCAAATAGTGGTCAGACATACCTCCACCCTCCCCTCAGAACTCTCACATCCAACAATCTTCCTATTACATTCCTAGAAACAACCACATAGTCCATCAAAGCTCTATCAACAACCCTTCCACCCTCCTGTCTCACCCATGTATACTTATAAATATCTTTCTTCTCAAACAGCGTATTCCCAATCACCATCTCTCGCTCAACACACATCGCTATCATTCGTTCCCCATTTTCAATTCTTCCAGGCACACCATGCATACCTACTACACCTTGAACTGCTACATTTCCCACTCTAGCATTCAGATCTCCCATCATTACCACATTCACATTCGCTCCAAAACTCTGCAGACACTCATCAACATCATTCCAGAAAGACTCCCTCTTGTTCATCCCTTTCACTACCAGGCCCATATGCACTCACAAACACCCACAACTCACGTTCAAATTTCGCTTTCACCCACATCAGTCTCGATGACACCTCCTTCCATTCAATCACACATTGCTGTACATCCGGACTCACTAACAAGGCCACACCTTCTCTTGCCCTTCCTCTATCAACACCTGACAATCTTCCATTCACACTTCCAAACATAGATTCCCCCTTCCCTTTCATCTTCGTTTCACTCAATGCTAACACATCCAACTTTCTTCTCACAAACATTCTCCCAATCTCCTCCCTTTTTGCCTCAATCGTACTACATCCACGCACATTCATAGACCCAATCTTCAGGGTACGGGGATAACTCCATCCCCCATTCCTTTCTCTGGCCTGTCTCTTTTTAGGAACTAAAAAAACAGAGGAGGGGGTCCCTAGTCCCCTCACCCCGCCCCTTTTAGTCGCCTTTTACGACACGCAGGGAATACGGTGGCAGTATTCTTCCTAACACAACCTGGCCGCAGAATAGTAGTGCCACCCCATAGTGCGACCAGGTTGTGTACCCCCCGCCACAGGTTGCTTACCGAATAACTGCGTGTCCTCATCCGATGAATCATCAACGGGTGTTGGTGATGTGTGTGGCGGCATCTCCAGAGGAGTTTCTCCTCACGAAAAGTTAAGTCAGTATCGTGCGTAGGATACTTAGGAGGATTCAGTGGTGAAACTTGGGAACGCCGCAAAAATTCAATCGCGCTAATGTCTTTTTCATAAAAGACTGACCGCCCACTGTCAAGACTGAAATGGGACTGAAAAAAATTCAAATTTGAATTTGCTCCATCGTGACGTGGTCTATGAAGTATGCTATTGGCTGACAGCTGTGACTAATCTGAATCTGACTGGATGATAAATGTTTGCCAAAATGGCTGGCTTCTGACGCAGGCACAGTGAAAGCTCACTGGTCATTTTCGCATGGTCTGCACAGAGGACACACCTTCCCACGACATAAAGTTCTCAAGAATTAGGGAAAAATATAAAAAATCAGTATCTCGGAAACTTAACACCTCCGCTGGGTGAGACCTATATAGAAATCAGCTACACAACACGATCTACAGTATAAAGTGAGTGCGATTCATTGCCGTTTTGTGGGTCCACTTGTAAAATAATACCTTATCGATTCCCCCCTTCTCTTATTATCAATTATTGGCCTGGTGGTAGTTAAGCAAATGGGTTTAAAATGAACAAACGGTAATGGGTTTTGAGGAGAGAAAAGTGTTTAGGCTCAGTTTTTCCAAAGTATACCATCCAAAGTTTAAGAGTAGAAACTGAGGCAAAAGAGACAAGAAGGGTGACAGGGGAAGCCACAACACAGTAATACTGAGGCAGAAGAGACAAGAAGGGTGACAAGAGCAGGCATAGCGTAGATATACTGAGGCAGAAAAACAAGAAGGGTGGCACGGGAAGGCACAGAGTAGATATACTGAGGCAGAAGACAAGAAGAGTGGCAAGGGAAGGCACAGAGTAGACATACTGAGGCAGAAGAGACAAGAAGAGTGGCAAGGGAAGGGACAAAGTAGATATAATGAGGCAGAAGACAAGAAAGGCTACAGGGGAAGGCACAGAGTAGAAATACTAAAAGTGAAAAATTTTTAAGGCCGACGGCACAGATGTGTATATATATCCCATTGGAGCCTAGTGTCCTCAATATTGGACAAAGCTGGAAATTTTCAAGTCTTAATAAAGTAGGTAATCCCCTGGTAGGGACCTATGAGCTTCGCGACTATGAGCCGATAGGCGGAGGGCGGTACGCTTAGTACCCGCCCAGGGCAATGCCTCGCCCAGTAACTCTGGGATTCAATGGGATATGCTTTTTTTGATGACACACGATCAGAGCCAGTACTTAATGAGTTTTGTTAATATTAATTGCAATCGCTGCCCCTAATGATGACCTAAGGAAGTCATTTAGGTATCTGACGGGAAAGGTAATTGATTCTCTACTGACTGGTAGAGAATCAATTGTGAGAGAGAGAGAGAGAGAGAGAGAAAGAGAGAGGGGGGGGGGTTGAAAGTCATACACATCGGACAGACATGTATTTGTAGCAAGGGGACAGGTTTAGACGGAGGGAAGGGATGGGAGGGAGAGGGAAGGGGAATGTATGGAGAGAGGAAAGGGGAAAGACGAGGAGGGAAGGGACTGATATCGAGCGAGGGAATGCGAGGGAGAAGGAGGAAGGGAGCTAAGGTGAACGAAGGGAAGGGAAGGGAGGAGGAGAGAGGGAGCTGATCTGGAGGGAGGGAAGGGAAGGGAAGGGGGGAGGTGGAAGGGAGGTGATGTGGAGGGAGGGATGGGGAGGGAGCAGGAGGGAGGAGGCTGATGTGAAGGGCTGGAAGGGAATGGATGGGGCAGATGTAGAGGGAGGGAAGGGAAAGGAGGAGGAGAGAGGGGGCTGTTGTGGAGGGAGGGCAGGTGAGAGAGGGAGGGTACGGGAGGTGTAGGCAGTTTAGGGCAATGTGTTGATGGCGTTTATACTAACTTCATCTAAGTTTGTCACCTGCCAGGTTAAGGGGACGGTAGATCTCTGTCTGTCTGTCTGTCTGTCTGTCTCTCTCTCTCTCTCTCATGCACTCACCTCACCACCACACTTTCCCTAACCCGAACGCCCAACTGTAGTACGGGTATATCAAAGGAAGTGGTGCATCTGAGAGCCTTAATATCAACAAAACCTTCCCTGATGACATTACACACACACACACACACACACACACACACACACACACATACACACACACACACACACACACAAGAAGCTAAATTATTGTGCTTGAAATGAGAGCTAATCTTACAATATCTTACAAGTTTCCAACCATAACATTATCAAATCTGAGAAATTTGATAAAAACTGTGTGTGTGTGTGTGTGTGTGTGTGTGTGTGTGTGTGTGTAAAACCCCTTCTCTCCTATCCACATCTTGGGTCCATCCCATACAAGGAAAGTGGAAAGTCAGAGAGGTAGGCAAAAAATCTGGTTTGGCAGTAATGGGAAGAAGGAAGATAAATAATAATAAGTCTATTCTCGAACACACGTAGACGTTTCGGGGGGGGCCCGGGCCCCCGTGGACCCCCCTGGTTGCGCCACTGATATCTGGGATGGTGCTGTGTCTGTGGCCGTCCATTCTGGCTCTGGTGCCAGTAGGTTGTGGTGACGAACAGCTCGGCGGAGACTGGGAACCTCTGGGAGAAGCAGGTGTTTATGGCATGGGTCACTGTTTTATTCCGAACTGTTGGAGTTGGTGAACATGAGAAACTGTGATAGACAGAGGGTTCAGATGGGTGAAGTTCAAGCCGAGCATGATTCTCACTGTCCTTTTCTGAATTTTTTTTCGGGTTTGTTTCACTATGTAATGTCGATGCATGAGTACCAGACTGTAGAGGCGTAGGTTAGTTGGGGAAGGATGAACATAGCGCACAGATGTGTAAGGTCTTGGGCGGAGACACTTGATTTCTTCAGTGTGGATAGCATGTGCAGTCTGTAGGAGGCAGCAGTGACGGTTGAATTTGTGTGGGTGTCCCAGTGGAGTTTGTCACCAATGAGGATGCCCAGTAGTTAGGTGGTGTGCCCTACTTCTAGGGTGTGGTCTCCAAGTTTGAGTGTTGGGGGTGGTGTAGGTGCTCTGGCTAGATCAAAATGACTACTGGTTTACTGTTGTTAATGGTAATGTGTTTGTCATGTGTCCAGACCTGAAGAGTGTCGAGGTTGTTTTAAGGGACAGTGTAATTTGGTGCAGTATTATCGATGCTTGTAGCTATGGCGGAGCTGTCATTGTACTTTCAACGTTGTACATAAAATTATTCTGTGCATGGGACGAGTTGTGTATACCGGAAATAAATTTATGAGAGTTCAGCCCATTGTAAGGGTGAGAAAAGACTGTCCTGAAAAATTATTTTAAAAAATGGACGGTGTCTGCGATTCAATTCAAATTACACTAAATACCTGACACAGCTTACAAAGTTAAACCTCATATAATCCTGCAAGTAAAAACTTAATACGCAAGTACATCATTGAGGGAGAGAACACACACACACACACACACACACACACACAGTAACTGTGCTACAGTTTTAAACATTCACCTGCAGTCATGTCGCTTAAAGTTGTCTCTTCTTCTTCATTATCTTTTTTAAATAAATGTGAACTGTTTCTACCTTTCATATAAATAAATTAGATTCATAACTAGCCCAACTTTGACTACGAATATTCTGATATTTTATCGCAAGTTTCATTTGTTTTTCTTTTCATTTCTTTGTGTTTTTCTGTTCTTTTCATCGTCATGCTTTGATGATTTTTTCCCCTAACAGTTAAGTGCACGTGTTGTTATTTTTCTTGATTTTTGTATTATTTTTAGTTCTTTTGTTTGCGATCCCCGACTCCTTTCACCATTTGTAATGTGTTTTCTATCGCCTCTCTATTTTTCAGTCCCATATTTGATTCTCTCGCACTCCCTTCCCCTCAGTTCCCTTGCTCCTTATTCTTCCCGTTCAGTTGTTGGATAAATGACCCAGTCACAACAGTAGAACAGTTCAAAAAGTATTGTGTGCTTTATCATATCCTCCTTCATTGATCATCAGTTGTAGGAAAAACGCCTTTGTTATTGCCTTCTTGTTTCAGTTTTCCACTTGTGTCATTGCTGACGGCTTTGATATTTCTCGTTTTCTTTTTTAATAACCTTTTCTGCTCATTCATTTACATTCTTTCTCGTTCTCTCTGGACAAAGTTGTTCACTAAACAATGAATATATATAGTTTTTCCTTTTCCTATCTGTTAATCTCGTGGGTATGGGGGTCTCACCGAAGATGAATAAATGCGTTCGGCGGCAGCAGGAATAAATCAGGAAAATTGTCATTGAGTTGGAGCTATCATTTTAATCGTTTGTATTTCATCTTGTGTTATTCTCTGCACTTCTTCATTGTCGCTTTCTAACTACAAACTGATTCCCGTTTCATTCGTGCCTAATGTTTTCTCGTGTATTTGCGCTCCTCGTGTCTCCGCCAAACTTTTTTTTTTCCGTTGTTTTACCAGATTGGTCTTTTGGTTGTTTTTCTTGTCAGTCTTATTTAATGTGGAACATCCTTTTTCTTTTAACATAATGATTTAGTTAATAAGTTTTCCCTTTGATTCTTAACATTGCATGTTATTTTGTCCTTTTTTTCCCCATTTTGACTGTTTTAGGTTTTCTCTCATCCTTCCTTTTACCTTTCCTTTATCCTCTGCTAATTTTGTGTATCAACAGATCGTTCTCTCTCTCTCTCTCTCTCTCTCTCTCTCTCTCTCTCTCTCTCTCTCCATTCCACTTTCTTTTCGTATACTTTTTTCATCTCTTATGTTCTTTCTCCCACTCATTTCTCCGTTTATTTTTTCATATTCATTCATCTCCTTCCCCTGTCCATTTTCCTTCTCCATTTTCTTCCTTCTGGGTTCCTGCTTTTCCTTTATCTTTAATGCCCTTTCTCCACGCCTTCCTTTCCTCTTCCTCTCATGCTTTCCTTATCACGTCAAGAAAATTATAATAATTTTTAATAATTTTAGGAGACTCAGCCTTTCTTTCTTCATCACTTAAACATTAATACTTCTTGTGTGCGGGGGTAGGGGGCAGTGTTTGTTTCATCCAACACACACACACACAGACACACAAGTAATCGAAAGCACAGACTTTGCCTTGCAATGGACTAACGTCTTTGTTCCTTTGTTTTCCTCATATCTCAGCAAAGAAAAGATAAAAGTAGATTATGTATATTCCGATTTACACTCAGCTAACGCCGGCGTGTCACAAAGATCAGTTCTGGCACTAACCCCATAAATCAAGACTTATCTTAGATCACTGAAGAGGGAGAAAATAACCTGGTCTCAATTAATGCTAGTAAAACCAAGTATATACAATTTACTAATAGACAGATATTGCCAGATTCCTATATTATCTTCAGTGCTACTAATGTTCCCATCTCCAAAAGTATTGAAATTCTCGGTGTTTCACTTAACAATGCCCTCAACTGGACCTCTCATGCCAGATCGCTTGTTAAAACCGCTTCAAAGAAACTTGGATTATTGTAGAGTCTGTAACTTCTTCACTAACGATCAGTTAGCTATATGTTACAAGACTCGTGTGCACTCTCAGCTGGAACATTGCTGACTCTTGTGGAATGGATGTGGGAAGGTTGCACTAAAACAACTGAACACAATTCTGAACAAAGCTGTTAGAATTATTACTAACCCTGGTATTACAAACAAACTACCTCTCTTACAAGTAAGAAGGAATGTTTCCTCCCTTCCATTATTTTACAAATACTTTGATGACAAAATTTAATGCTCAGACGAAGTTGCGTCCATTGTGCCACCTCTCCATGCCTTCCCTCGTGCTACACGGGCATCTGGAAGCGCTCATGACTGGAATGTCACACAGCCATATTGCGGAACTTCAGCCTATCAGAATTCATATATTTCCCGAACTGCATCTCTCTGGAACTCTCTTCCCCGGAGTTGTTTCCCCCCAAACTTCAACTTACAGCTGTTCAAGTCCAACTGTTATGGACTTTTTATGAAAGGAGGACACCAGTAATCTGGTGTATGGATTATTATTTTTTTTTTTCTCTCTCTGTTCTGTTATTAAAAACATACAGACAGACATATACCTACATTTTCCTACATTCCACACATACGCTGATACTGTTCAAACACAAGTAAACATTCACAGATACACACCCTACTGAGACACGAACTTATTAATACATCCAGGCAGACTGAATATGACACATGTAAACACACACACATAGCGAGAGAGAGAGAGAGAGAGAGAGAGAGAGAGAGAGAGAGAGAGAGAGAGAGAGAGTTTGCCATTTGATTGTATTGGAATTCAAGAGTTCAAACATCGTTCTTTGCTGCCAGTCGCGGTTCTCTCTCTCTCTCTCTCTCTCTCTCTCTCACACACACACACACATACACACACACACACACACACACACACACACACACACACACACACACACACACACACACACACACACACACACACAAACACACACAAACACACACACACACTTTTTTTTTAACTCAAAGAAGCAGTTTTGTTTTTACTGTAAGAAACCCTGTGGTAAAAAAAAAAAAAAAAATACACAGTCCTGGAATAAAATACCACTTTCCAGTGTATTAGAAGGTTTGGAAGCTATATTTATTTCTGTCGGGTCCCAGAAATGCTTGCAGCTCTTCTCAGATGCTTTGAAGTGCACAAAACTTTGCCGTATATTGTGAAAGTGGTCTGAAGTGACGGTGCTGGAGAGGAAAGTAATAGTTATCATTATAAACCTTTGGCAGTCAACTTTCGGCAAAAGGCCTCTTCTCCACTCAAGCCTGTTACTTGTTGGCCCGTTAAGTTTGAGTCTTGGGTATTTGTATATTCCATCCTTACATTATATTACTTGCTAGCCCGGTGTGTTTAAGTCCCAGATATTTCCATATTTCGTCGTTACATCATGTTACTTGTTACCTTTTCCTTTGCCTCCATCTCTCAGCTGCTTCTCTGTTAGTATATCTAACCATGTCACTTGTTCTACTGGAGACGTGACCCACCCAATGCTACTTGTTTATAACAATTGTAGTGACAGTAAGTCCCGACCATAACCACATCTACTGTACTTTTTGTGACAAGTTTAGTGACAGTAAGACTCGACTCTTTGGTAGGTGGGGGAGCTCACCATCCATTCAATGTCGTGCTGCTGCTTTGGGTGTCTGCCCTCTCCTCTCTTCCTTCCTTCCTCTTCTTTCTTTCTTTGCTTCATTCTTTTCTCCTCCTGCTAACAGGTGGCTTTACACCCCCTCTTCTGTCTTTCTTTTCTTCATTCTTCATTCTTCAGTCTGCCTATGGTTGACTCTACACTGAGTGACAAGCCAAATGGTTTCCTGTATACAAGGAAACTATTTACTACGCTGGGTGGAAACAATATGACCAAATGTATGGCGCCTGGTGATTTAGTGAGTAATTAAGGCGCTTCAGTCGGATTGAGCCAGGTGCAGGTTTATTTCCAAGATGTGGTTAGGGTTTATTGCTCATGTAATGCCACTCAGGGATGAGTGAGGCTGGTCACTCTCATCTTAAATGTAAGAAGCAACTTGCCTAACCCTGGGCTTCTACGCTCCTCATGGGGCAACATAGAATTGGATGATGGATGGATGGATGGAAAACTCGACTATGACCATATCATCTGCTGTCCATTTCATGACAACTGTAGCGCCAGTAAGACTTGACCATGAGAAGGAGGAGAATTTAAGAGAGGAAAGTGAAAAATGAGAAGGAGGAAAAGATGGACAAAAAGACGCTTTAAAGATGCTGGCTTGTGGATACTAGAGGAGATGAAAGGAAGAGGAAGAGGGGAGGAGATGGAAGCGAAAAAGATAAAGAGAGTAATATGAGGAAAAGAAGGGGTGAAAGAGAGGAGGGAGATTCATAAAAGGTAGTATAGGGAACGGAAGAAGATGGAGAGATAAACAGGGGGAAAGGTATGAAAAGAGGAGGAGAAAGGGTAAGATAACGTGAACGAACGAAAGATGGGCAGGAGGTAAAGAAAAGCAGAGAATCATTCATTGAGAGAGAGAGAGAGAGAGAGAGAGAGAGAGAGAGAGAGAGGTGGGGTAGACTCTTTATTATCCCTTATTACATTATCCCTTCTTTAATGTACGAATTTGTGTTGTACGTTTGTAATAATCTTTTGTATAACTGAAACCCTTTTACATCGTAACAACAAACCAGTAGCATGTCCTAGTTTTCCCTCACATTTACTCGTATTTTTGTACCAACTGTGCTCCCATGCATAATTAATCAGTCATAATCCATACGTAGTTAAGTTCGAATAATGTGTGAATAAACTGCACTGTTGGATATGATTCATCTGTTTTTCCACCAGCTCTTTCTTAATATCGTATTTGTTGTTTCAAAATGTTAAATATAAATACAGTAATAACTGTCTTACTCTCGTAATACGGTTAGTGTACGTTAATGAAATACATGTATATAAATCAACACCTTCAGTACCATTACGCCATTTATAATCATTGTTGTTCTGTCCCTTCTGAAATCCTTTACGTATAAATTATACTGATGTCTAATCACTGTTGTCCTTGACATGGTAACATCACGCACCCATCTGTGTTGCTGAGGAGAAAGTTCATGTGGGAAAAATGTACTAACCTAATAATAAAAAAGCACACTACAGACACATGACTTTATATGGTATTCACTGCTACCGTCCCTCAAAGTTTAACACATCAAATTTAATGAGAAACTATGAAAGCACTAAGCAAGAATAATAAACGTGTTCTCTATGATTGTTATATTATCAATGACGCATAAAATTATCAAAGAGTGTCACCACAGATGTCATTACATCTCGGATGAAAACAATACAATCTTGGAACTCCAAACTGTTAGTAAATATTTCAATCGGTCATCAGTCATTGCTTCTGCAAAACATGATATCCCCAACGTCATGGTCAAAGGTCACCAGACGAATTAGAAGAATAAGTAATGTAGTGAAAGTGAAGTAATGCATGGTAGTGGCAAGAAGAAAATGTGTGTGTGTTTGTGTGTGTGTGTGTGTGTGTGTGTGTGTGTGTGTTTGTGTGTGTGTGTGTGTGTATGTGTGTGTGTTTGTGTGTGTGTGTGTGTGTGTGTGTGTGTGTGTGTGAGAGAGAGAGAGAGAGAGAGAGAGAGAGAGAGTCACAAATTCTAATGGAATAGTATATATATATATATATATATATATATATATATATATATATATTAAATAGGGCAGCACAGTTTTGCTGTACTTGTTAGTAGCTGAAGGGACTGGTGTTGTACGAAAAAGAAAATAGACGAAAACGAAAAAGTGCAAGAGATTTTGAATGTACAGGGGATATAACTCTAAGGAATTGCTAGACCATTTTCAGATAATAAATTCTTTCTGCTCATTTAATCCAGTTAAACAAATAAAAGTACTGTACAAATGAAATGGAGAAATAAGAAATACTCTAACTGATGTTTAAGCTGAAATTATTAGAGTAATTGATATATGAATTCGTACCGGATATGATGATCATATTTTTGTTAACTTGGCCTAAAATTACCACCTTCCTCTTTAATTGTGACCTTTATCAATAGGTAACACTAGAATATGATGCTAGTCAGGAATAGGTGTTATGGACAGGATTAAAAACTGTTGTTTTGTCTTCTCTGCCTTAGGGATACTTGAAGTGTAAAAAGAAAAATATCTGAGTCATGTTAGAATAAACACAATATGATCAGTGAGTAAATACATAATAAAAATGTATATAAATAAATTAATAAGTATATTACATAAAAGCTCATATTAAAGACACAAAAAAATGGTGCAGCTAAATATCATTAACCCTCCTCAGGAACGCCTGGGTCCGACAGACCCGTGAGTGTGTGTGTGTGTGTGTGTGTGTGTGTGTGTGTGTGTGTGTGTGTGGGCTCTAGTTCAGTAACATCTACGTACATGCAATGTTTATTCTTCTCAATGGCTTCTTAATTTTTTGTCCTCATGCAAGGTTTCTGGGGGTTACTTATGGCTCTCTCTGTTTTTACTTTATATCCCCCAGAATTTGCATTTCGGGTATGTGAGACCCATGTGTACTTGAGGAGGTGGTGGGATCCACTCGTCCCATCATGAAGGACCTTCATTCCTCAAGCTGTGATACAAGTGTTAGGCTCAAAATTTTCTTTTTCATGTATGGCTACTGTCAAAAACGTTTGTATTTTTTGTCAATGTATTTTCCATTCTTTTTTTATTAATATATAGAGATAAGTGAATCAAAACATATTTTCATTATTTTCAAATTAATAAGCCCTTATTAATTGTAAGAAACTCAGGAATTCATTAAATGAAACATGTGTAAAAATACAGCATTTTTATATGCCTGGGTCTGACAAACCTAGGTGTTCCTGACATGAGCACAGACCACTAGGCTGGGTGTTGCTGAGCAAGGTAGTTAATTGAAGAATGTGTAGTGATTGAATAATGTGAGATTTTCATTGTCTTCTTGCCCATAACCTCGTTTTTAAAATGACATTGTGTAAGTTTGTGTTATTATATGCGGGAGAAAAAGATAATAAAATGGGAAAACAAAGTTGTACTTTTGTCGCGAGGTTCGGGCAATAAGAGACTCGCTGAGGGATATCATGTGAATTAGTCTCTTTGTCAATACTTCAAAAGATTTGTATTAAATGGCTGAATGTGTGTGTGTGTGTGTGTGTGTGTGTGTGTGTGTGTGTGTGTGTGTGTGTGTGTGTGTGTGTGTGTCACCTTGGAGCACCGGGAAGTCTTTCACCGCTTTCCATTTGCTTGAGTGGACATTTCCACGGATATTGGATGTCGGATTTTTCCTTTAGGAGAGAGAGAGAGAGAGAGAGAGAGAGAGATGATGACGATGATGATCATGATGCAGAACATTAAAAGAGGAATGATAAATGGAAAACATAAAAGAGAAAGTAAGGAAGGGGAAAGTCAGTAATAACATGGCAGGTGAGAGGGAAGGGAGAATTAAAGGAGAAACACTAAAGACAGGAATAAAAGGGGAATGCAAAGGGGAGAGTCAGTAGTGTGTGTGTGTGTGTGTGTGTGTGTGTGTGTGTGTGTGTGTGTGTGTGTGTGTGTGTGTGTGTGTGTGTGTGTGTGTGTGTATGTGTGTGTGTGTGAAATAATACCTTTTTTACGTAAGAAAGAAGGCACCAAAGGCAAGGAGCCAGCAAGGTTCCTCCCTTAAAAAAAAATTATAATAATATAAATAAATAACAAAGAGCCAACTTCAAGATCCATTATTTTCGAGCTGCCTGGACACATTGCGTTTGAAAGACTGGAGATCAGAGGCAGTATGAAATTCAGACAGCGGGAGACAGTTCCAGAGTTGGCCTGGTGCATACGTGAAGGACTTGGAGTAACGGTGCTCTTTAATTGGACAGTTGGACAGAACGGGGATGAGAGTTTGTTGATTGACGAGTGCTACGCGCCCTCCGTAGTGGTAGAGGGATGCAAGCAGACGGTTCAGAGGAGCAGTGACCATCAAAGTAGCTACAGAAGAGATAATAAAGATGCACCAGTGCGAGGAAGAGACAGAGGTTGTAGGAAGCCAGTAAGAGGAGTAATAAGACGAAAAGCCTTTTGATCCATCGCCTTGATGAAAAGAGTAGTATGTGGTGAGCCTCCCCACATATGAGAGTTGTATTCTACATAGGGAGGGGAACAAAATCTGTGTATATAATAGTCAACAACTGTGCAGAGATAAGGAAGGCAGGCAGAAGTCAGCTTAGCACTTAATCCCTTGGAAGCAGATTTTATAAGCAGAAGTGGTTTACGAAACCTTTCCAAGATCAAACCCGCGAGAATGAAACCCCAAAGTATGTTTAAAAGATGATGCAGGATTGAGCTGGACATTGTTAAAAACAGATGATACTCCTGTGGAACATGTTGTGGAGGTTAAAAGATGTAAGCCCCAGCCTGAGTTTTTGATCCATTAAAAATCAACAAGATTACTTTTACCCCAATCAGAGATATGAGCCAAGTCAGACATTATGTGTGTCATAGCTTCATTCCATTTTGTTGAAGTAAGTTGCACAGATGGACACCGTGGGAATGGATATGGAAAGGTGAAGGGTGGAGGTCATCAGTGAATGAGTGGATAGGGTAGGATGTACGCAGCTTAGAAGGGTCACTGATAAGTAAAAGAGAGTTATTGATTGGACAGAGCCCTGAGGAACACCGCTATTGATAGCCCTAGGAGAAGAATGGGTGCCCGTCTACAGTAGCAGCTATAGAATGACCAGAAAGGAAGCTAGAGATGAAGGTACAGATAGAAGTGTAGAAAACTTAGAGAGAGGCGGCTTGTAAAATTAAAGATTGATGCCACACTCGATCAATCATCCATCAGCGTCATTATGGAAGTAGGCTGCTTTTCGCCAAAGGTCCAAAAGGAGGATGACCAGGTGTCTGAAACATAGATGAGGAGATCTCCAGTGCGAAAAGCATCCCTGGCCGGAACCCATATTTGATGATCTGAAAGAAAGTTGTGATAGGAGAGGTGCTTTACAAGCTGGCGCATTTTTGTTAATATAAATATAACCGCCAAGGATGAGTGACGGAGGGAGGAAAGATGAATGCAATGACAACCTCTGGCATAATTCCACACACACATTCTCGACATCAACAGTGGATTATTATGGAATATCAAAGGGAGATCTGTTGATGTAGAAATATAACACAGGAGAGGAAGGAATATTACAGCTGTCTGAGTGCATGTGCTGTACAGGAATCCAAATAGCTTAAATTAAAAAAGGAGTAGCGTAAAATATCCTTCCATCATAAGGAATGTCAAGAGCATTTACAACACACTCTACTGCAAACCATTTAACACAAAGTCTATAAGAATTAATTTTTAAAAAAATCTTTTTTTTTTTACTACGCGGTGAGAGCAATACTATCTTTTTTGACTCAAGGAAGCCCATTCGCCAAGATATGTGAACATAACTACACACCAGTCCGCTGTCGTGGTTGGTGGGGTGGATGACTGGATATAAAACTGTTCAATCAGTCACCTTTAAATAAGCAATAACATCAATGCGTCATCTCCAACAAATGATGTCCTTTCATCCATCAGCGCCATTATGGAATTAGGCTGCTTTTCAGCGTTTCAAAGACACACTATATGCATCATCTGCGCTTCCAATGAACCAAGTAATTGAAGCAATGACATGAAACAGGTGTTGTTCAATTGTAGCCGCGAATTGTATCGACTGCTATGCTTTCATAACAGACAGACACAATAAACAGATGAAAACAGAGAGATAGCCAAAACAAGTATGCTGGTACGCTGTAGTCCACAGATCAACTAAGTAGAGAAGGTGACCCATGGAGAAACCTTTGAGTGCTGGTATCGTATGAAGGGATGGAGGAAGTTGAACAAGGAGAGGTACAGCAGTAAAAGAGGGCAAAGGAAGGAAGAAAAGGGAGCATGGAGAGAAGAGGAAAGGAGAGAGGGAGCATAGAGGGGAAAAGAAGGGAGAGGGAAAGCAGGAAGGGAAGAAAGAGAAAGGCACTAAGGTTAGAGAAGAGGAAGATATTGATGTGTATGCACTGAAGGAAGAAGACAGGGAAAGGGGGGAGGCGGGAGGAAGAGGCAAGAAGAAGAGACAGAAGGGGGAGGGAATGAGGGAACAGGGGAAGGAGTGAAACAGGGGTGCTGGGGGAAGGCAACGGAAGAAGAGGATGATCTGAGGAAGGAGAGTAGTTGAAGATGGGATTGAGAGAAATTAAGAGATAGATGACGGAGAGGTTAGAGGAATGAGGGATGGGAGAGAGGAGGAGAGAGGTAGTGAGGGGTGGGCAAGAAGGAAAGGCAGAGGATCGAGGTGGATGAGAGGTAGGGATAAATTTAAGGCAGCGATAGAAGAGAAAGGAACAGATGTAACTGATGACGGAGGGAGGAAAAAGTAGCAGGGGATGAAAAAAATTGAAGTGGCGTGGAGGGGAGAGGGGTGCAGAAAGGAGAGAGAAAGGGGAGAGAGAGGGAAATGAGGTATGGAAGGGCGAGAGGAAGGGGAGATGGAGGAGAGAGAGATACCAGGGTGAATGGAAGGTAAGAAGGAGGGTCAGGGAAGCAATGTGTAGGAGGTAAACTTTGTTAAGGAAAATGAACGGTGCCGGTAGACAACACACAGCATTTCGCACTTTGTTGAGAGAG
>NC_136970.1:15481138-15508579 GCF_032717465.1 Coenobita brevimanus | reverse complement strand
CATATGACGCTGACTTAATGACTGCTCACGAATCAAATTCGCGACATTTCCCTCATGTGAAAAACACGAACTATTAGGTGGAAAACTCACTCGTGTATCGCTCAGTTAACTGTTTCTCTTCTCCACTTCGGTGGTATACTTTTTAAAAACATTCGTCACTGTTTCAAAAGTGATCCCATCTAATGCACGTCACAAAGTGCTCCCATTGAGTTTATGCTATTGTTTCTTTATTGTTCGCCCCTGCTTGCCTCAACCGTTAGCCAATGCTGCCTTTCTTCCGGTGGCCTGTGTGTTCTACCACACGCATCGTTTGAATAGGCAGTCCAGTGTTTGCTTTGACGGAGAAAGGTTCTGTGCTCCCAACAAGTGAGAAGTCAGCCCAGGCTCTACTAGGACTACAGTTTCCTGAAGGCTCCCACCCCTTTGATTTGGGGTGTGATACACAGCATTCATCGACCAGTATTTCTTTTCGTTTTTCCTAATCTTAAGAGTTTAGTTAAGGTGTTTTTTCTAGGCATAAGGATTTAGCCTTCTTGTGTGAGTGAGTGAGTGCGATCTCTTTATTTGATTTTGAATGTAACGTCAAATTTATTTTGTAATCAATAAATTTAACAGTTCTTTTTTCTTGAGCTTAATGTAATGTAAACTCTTGTTTCATTTCTCCTCAATTGCTTCTATTTCTCTTATAGCTCCTAGCTTGCATAAACGTTTGCCATTCATGCAACTGGTACTTAGCCAGTCTTGTGTATTAAGCTTATAAAATCCGTTGTGCCACCTAGGGAGTTAAGCACCAGCAAGAACCTGGATACTATTATTAGTACTATTTATTGTCAGGGGTGAAGTAACTGTTCTCCAGAGGCTAACAAAGTAACAGCAATTGAGTAATTAGTCTCTGCTGTGTACTGTTGAGAAAGTTTATAAATTCTCGTTCGTAGAGAATCGTGTGAAGCAAGTCAGCGTAAAGTAATCGTTGCTTGATTTAGCAAGACAATCATTGGCCCTGGTCTTTCAGTATTATTGAATATTATTATCAATTAAATAACATTAGCTTTCTTTATTTTAAAAACCCCTGACAATTGGCGACCTCATTCCAGGATATTAACTCCTAGCTCTAAAGCTATGCTCCAACGAGATAGTACTCACTGTTCATATTTAGGAATTTATCATTAAAGTTTATAGGCACAAGTTTACTGGTGTTTACCGTTAATTTAGCAAGTGAATTTTTGCTTTATTAATCCATAGAGTACTTAACTCTATTTAGTACTTTATTTTTGGTAACGCCAGACGATTTTATTCACTACCTTGGTACCTAAAGGCCGTACCCATTGTGTTAATTAGTTGAGTCTTCTCAGTTATTTAGCATTTTTGCTTTATTCTTTTCCAGTTAACTAGTATAAGAATGGTCACCACTAGCTTGCGTCTGTATTCTTTACTTGTGTTATTGAAGGTATCTTGCTTCAGAACCAGTCAGTACTCAGTTTCGGCTTGCTCAGTAAATTAGCGACATGGCTACCACTGTATTTTTACAGGAAGCCAAAGATATGGGTCTTAATATGGGTCTTACAGACCCAACTGAAATTAAAGAATACATACTCTCACGGCATAATATGGACCAGCAGCGCGAGAATGATGCCCGTGAAGAGCATAAGATTCCAGCGCAAATACGAGCGGCAGAACAGCATGAGGAATTCAAGAAAAGGAGCGAATACGAGCGAGAATGAAGCGTGGAACATTTACGAGCAGAAACAGCGCGAACTCGACTTAGAAGATGAGCGAGAACAGCGTGAGGAACGCAAGAGAGAATGAGAGCACGAACGTGCCGAGTGAGAAGCACGCGAAAAACGTGAACTTGAAGTGCTGAAGCTCAAGCGAGATTCCTTGGCTTCAGACACATCTGGTGCAGTTAATCCAAGCTCCACTAGCACTCTTGCTACACAATGGGTTCCATAGCTGACCCCACGCACAGGCGCTTCCTTCATACAGAGGAAAGCTTGAAAGCGAATCGAGCCGCACATAGCTCGTTTTGAGGACATGGCAGACATGTATCAATCTGGATGAGCGCAGCTAAACGGATCCAATTTCATAGTTTAGTTTGAGGGCCCTGCCCTTGATATTCTCTTTACAGAGTTCAACGTGGAGGACAATCTCACCTATGAAATGATGTGAAATGCTGCACTCATTAAGGTTACATATGGTCTCACAGTAGACGACTGCCAAAAGTTCATTTTTCATGCGAGCTCAGTCTCCTCAAGACAAGGAGACAGCTGTCCAGTTCCTCGACCGTCTCACTGCTTACTTAAATGAGTGGATGGAGAAAGATGAAACTCCTTCCACGCGTGAGGGGCTAATTGACCTTATGCTGCATACACAGCTAGAGAGGTCGTGGCCTGCTGGAGCTCATGGGGCACAGGTAAAAGATTCTGTCAGGTGAAAGATGCCAGCCAAATGGCAGAAAAGGCTGACGCATTCCTTTACTGCATACCGGGCATCAAACTCGTAAGCAAATCACCTGGAGCAGAAAAGATAGTCGCTGCCAAGTCTTGGGAAGCCGTCCCTTGGCAGACTGAATCCCAGCACCAAGGCCGTTCTCAGAATGATGACCAAGGTCCAAAACCGCAGTGGAAGGACCAGGGGCAAAACACTCAGAAACCTGAGTGGAAGAGGTACAACAAGTACCCTAACCAGCAGCAGTATCAGCAACGTAACCGACCGTCGGGACAAACTTTTTCACCACCAGCTCAAAAGAGGCAGGAAGCAAATGCAGCCTTCATTCCTCAGCAGCAGCACGGTGGTCACGTCCCTACCAGTATGGGTACTTCCCCACAGTTCACTAGTCCCACAGTGACAATGAACCCCCATCCACAGCTGGCCAATGATCCATCTTCGCAATATAATTCACAAGGCACAATGTTTGCCGCATCAATTCAGCAGCCTCATGAGTGGCTAGCTGCTTCCTCCACAGGCCCTCCCGCAGGTGACAGTACCTTCCTTGTTCAGCCAGGGTTTGTGGGGAGGTATTCCTGTGAAGGTCCTGGAGAGATAATGGAGTTCCTCAGGTTGCTCTTGTCAAGCGGAGTGTTTAGTTCGGCCCTGAGCAGTACACAGAGGTCGACAGATCCATGCAAACCTTATTGATGGATCAGGTGAGATTGTTCCCTGAGGCATGTATCCAGGTGGGCATCTCCATTTTTTATACTGGTACGACGCTCAGCAGTTGCTCATGCCAGTAGAACCCTTTATTTGACCTCATCATGGGAAACATTTATGGTGTCAAGGATAGTTGCACCGAACATGATGCTACTCAGACTTCGGCTGCTGCGGTAACATGAGCCATGGCTGAGGCTCCAGACTGTGTCACCCCAGTGATCATTGAATCGCCGCAAGATCTGATATGTAGTCAACTTGTTTTTCAAGAACAACAATCTGACCTGACACTTTCTGCCGTGAATGGGAACAAACAAAAGGGTCGAGTCATTAAGTATTCACGGGGAGGTCGAGCCAAGTTCCTTCGCAAACAAGGACGGCTCTACCGTGAGTCACGAACACCCGAGGGAGAGGTTCGACTGCAGTTTGTCGTTCCCGCCAGGTACCGCCTAGCAGTGTTATAATGGGGTCATTGTTCAGCCTCAGGAGGTCGCATGGGCAAAAGGAAGACCCAGGGCCGTATCCGAGCTGACTTTTTCTGGCCAGGGATGGGACGAGACATAGATAGTTTTGTCCGTTCCTACAGTGTGTCAAAGTAACACCACTAATCAGGGACATGTCCTTCCTGTGCCATTCGTAACCACACCTGTAATCTCTGAGTCAGTTGAGAGACAGGGTAGTGGTGAAGTGGGTGCGACCTGATGTCTCGCCCATTGGCCTCACAGGACACATCATGTCCAGGGCCTGTACATACATATTAAGTACTGTAGGTTAAGGGGGAAGTTCGAGAGAGAACTCCGCAGAGGCGACTCGAGGCTATGGAAGACCCGAGTTTGCACAAGGATTCTCAACTTGCCGACACTAATCGTTTGCTATAATTAATGGCGACCTCGAATGTACGAAGCTTAGGCTGTCACTTGTATTTTTCAGCTAGAGCATACTTTTCGTAGCATGTACTGATTGCTAGGCAGAGAGAGTAATTGTACGTAATAAGAATTTTTTTGTCTCATGTACACTTTTGATGCTCCACCTTAATTGGTTTTGCACGTACAGCAATGGGTGTAGCAGCTTTGCTGTGCGGGCCAGCTGATCATCTGCCGCACGCTGCCGCCTCTTCTCCTCTGCCTTCGTCATTGCCATGTAATTATTTACTATGTCATTTTACATGTAGGTACAGTTACACTACAACTGTCACACCTACACCGTGTATTACTGTACATACACCACGCTACACAACACTTAGTTGTCAGTGTAAATGTAGCGACTTTTCGCTCAGTTTGACCTGACTACAGGATTTTCACCGTCGTCACAGAGTTTTTTCCCTCAAGCTTGCTTCTATTAACGTAAATACGAGTTTTTTTTCGCTCGCTGGCGACTGCGACTTTCTCCTCTAGCAGGATAGCACACACACCACAGTGTGAATCTTGTGTGACTGAGTTAGGATGTGTACATATATATATATATATATATATATATATATATATATATATATACACCAATTTTTTCCCATAAGAAAAAAATTCATTTTGTAGGGGCCTAATGTCGCGAATCAAATTCGCGACATTTCCCTGCTGTGAATGTCACTGCTTGCATTGCGCAGTTGACCCTTGTGCGGTGTGATGCGGTGAGGATCTGTCCGTTCTCCCCTTTGGGGCTAAGATGCGAATGAATGTGTTTGAATGGATGAGTAAATGGAGAGTGAGTCGTCCTGTCTCGGCTACCTCCCTTTCCTTGGGGGAAGCAGCCTAGGTATATAGATAGATAGATAGATTAGTGGAAAACTCACTGTGTATCGCTCAGTTAACCGTTTCTCTCTCCACTTCGGTGGTATACTTTTTAAAACATTCGTCACTGTTTCAAAAGTGACCGATCTAATGCACGTCATTAAGTGCTCCACTGAGCGATACTATTGTTTCTTTATTGTTCGCCCCTGCTTGCCTCAACCGTTAGCCACGCCTTCTTCCGGTGGCCTGTGTGTTCTACCACACGCATCGTTTGAATAGGCAGTCCAGTGTTTGCTTTGACGGAGAAAGGTTCTGTGCTCCAACAAGTGAGAAGTCAGCCCAGGCTCTACTAGACTACAGTTTCCCAGGCTCCCACCCTTGATTTGGGTGATACACAGCATTCATCGACCAGTATTTCTTTTCGTTTTCCTAATCTTAAGAGTTTAGTTAAGGTGTTTTTCCTAGGCGTAAGGTTTTAGCTCTTGTGTGAGTGAGTGAGTGCGATCTCTTTATTTGATTTTGAAATGTAACGTCAAAATTATTTTGCAATCAATAAATTTAACAGTTCTTTTTCTTGAGCTTAATGTAATGTAAACTCTTGTTTCATTTCTCCGCAATTAAGCTTATTTCTCTTATATCTCCTAGCTTGCATAAACGTTTGCCATTCATAACTGGTACTTAGGCCAGTCTTGTGTATTAAGCTTAAAATCCGTTGTGCCACCTAGGAGTTAAGCATCAGCAAGAACCTGATACTATTATTAGTACTATTTATTGTCAGGGGTGAAGTAACTTTCTCCAGAGGCTAACAGTAACAGCAATTGAGTAATTAGTCTCTGCTGTGTACTGTTGAGAAAGTTTATAAATTCTCGTTCTTAGAGAATCGTGCGAAGCAAGTCAGCGTAAAGTAATCGTTGCTTGATTTAGCAAGACAATCATTGGCCCTGCTGTTCAATATTATTGAATATTATTATCAATTAAATAACATTAGCTTTTATTTTAAAAACCCCGTGACAATGACTAGTGTATGTGTGTGTGGACATACAATTACTGAAAGGTATGGATGTGTGTCGATTTACAAATACTGACAGGTGTGTATGTGTGTGGATGTACAGTTACTGAAAGATGTGGATGTGTGTGGATTTACAGTTACTGACAGGTGCGGAAGTGTGTGTGTGTGGATAATCAATTACTGGCATGTGAGGGTATGTGTGGATGTACGATTACTGACAAATGTTGATGTGTGTGGATATACAATGACTGACAGGGGTAGATGTGTGTGGATATAGAATGACTGACAGGAGTAGATGTGTGTGGATATGCAATTACTTTCAGGTGTGGATGTGTGTGGATATACAATTATAGGTGTACGTGTAGCTTGCTAATGATTTATATTCAACAAACAACTGCAGGAAAATAAACACAGTTAGGGAAGCGCCTTAATTACCAGCCACTGGCCAATGTGTTTACTTTCAGATACTGATTGTTACGCAAAGCGTTCAGAAATGTGTTATGATAATGGTGAATAATACAAGAGGAAACATGGAGTATGTTTACATCTTTCTCTTAGACAGGGTAATACATAACAGCACTTGGGTAAATAGTAATTCTTAATTTCCCTGGTGGAAATTAGCCATCCGTTAGTCATGTGCTGTTTATAAATTTATATATATATATATATATATATATATATATATATGGAGGGTGAAAGACTGACGAAGAGAGTGTATGTGAGTGAGGTGGAGGGGGAATGTGGGAGGGGGAGGCCGAGGATGAGATGGAGGGAGCTGGCTGAGAGGTATATGAGAGAGGGGGGTGTGAGTTGGGAGCAGGGGAGTGAAATGGCGGGGGACAGACTTGGAGGCGATTTGTTTGTGGCCACCCCAAACGGGACTGAGGCGTTCTGGCAATATATATATATATATATATATATATATATATATATATATATATATATATATATATATATATATATATATATATATATATATATATATATATATATATACAATTTTACACACACACACACACACACACACACACACACACACAGTCTTTCCTCTCACCTTTCACTCTGCAGTTCGATTTCATTTTCCCTATCCTCCTCTCCGTCTGTCTCAGCACACACAACGCTATTTGATCTCCAACCTCCATCTCTCACTTGTCTTTTACATTCTGTCTGTCTGTCTCTCTCTAGCTTTTAATTAGCACAGTAAAGAGCAGAGAATGCCACATCCCACAACCAAAACAGGCTCCAATACCTAAAGCTAACAACTTTGTCTCACTTTCAGTCCTTCCTGTATTTACTCTCATATTCTTTTACTCCTATCCCTCTCACCATTTCGCAGTCTCTCACACCTCACACTCCCTCTCTGCTTTTCTTCTCTCAGTCCCTCCTTCTCATCCTCTCACTCCATCGATACTGTTCTCTGCCATCACGCGATAACCAGCAGAATACATGAACCCATCAAACAAACGAGTCCCGCAATAGACACACACACAAACACACACACAAAATAATAATAATTTGGATTGTTGATAGTATCTCATTGCTTTATATCCTTGGCACAAGAAAAATGAAAATACAGGAATAAAAAATAGATGTACTCGCCTAAGAAACCAACCAGAAAATAACCTTTACCTATATTAAATGGGCTTATCAGAGTGATGACTAGCGTGTGAAGGAGCAGGCAATTTTGATGCAGTGCTGTTGGTTGTGTGAAGTAATGTTGTGCCACTGGCCTGGGAAATGTCGGTGCACTGAAACACCAACTCACACAGAATGTTGGTTGTATGAACTTGTGTTGTGCCACTGGCCTGAGAAATGGTGGCAAAGGTGGCTGAGCAGACGTGGCAAGAAGGGCTAGATGAAAAAAAAAAAAAGTGGACATACCAGAAACACGGAAAGGAGAGATACAGAAACAGAGGAAGAGACACCACACATAAATCTCTCTCTCTCTCTCTCTCTCTCTCTCTCTCTCTCTCTCTCTCTCTCTCTCTCTCTCTCTAAGGTTAATAATTTTTCTCATTGTATCAGACTCTAGTCACAACTTCATGATTCTCTTTCTTTTGCTGTGCACCTGAGCACCATATGTAGGGAAGAAAGAGACGGCGATGATCATAAAGATGAAGTCAGAAAAAGATGAAAGTGAAAGAGTGAGACAGAGAGAAAACTGTTACTACACACAGTTAGCAAAAGGGGTATAGGGACGATAAAAGGAAAGAACGCCACAACGGTTAAATATTTTAATTGGAGAAAGAACAAGAGACCATGTAATGGAGGGAGAAGATAAAAAACTATTCTCTTCAATCCAACGACGTCTTTGGTATTTCGCTCTTACTGCCTACAAATGATTTTATTTAGCTTACGACAGACTTTTTGTGGCGAAGGGGTTAATGGAGGTTGTATGTATCTCCTCTAAGTCGGAAAGTGACACACAATAATGATGCCTGAAAGTGAAAAAAAAAAAAAAAAAAAAAAAAAGAATGACGTCACCCTACTGAAGGATCCGGTGGAATAACAAGCTACTGTATTTATGATATAACAAGATGGCGGAGATAAAAAAAAAAAAAAAAAAGCCATAAGGTAAGACTAAGAAGATGTGAAAGCAGATGCAGTGGATAATAAACACAGAATAAAAAACTAAACTTTCAAACCGAGTAGGCGGTGAAAGATGATGGCGGTGAAAGATGATGGAGGAAGGAAACAAGGAAACAACGTCAGTAATAACAATAATAGAGAAACAAATGAGGGCAAACAAATAATATGTATTGTTGCAGATATAGAAATGTGAAGAGTTATGGAGAGAGCAACACGCCATCAGTAATACATGCAAGAGACAGTTGACCAAAATATTTAATGACTAAAGTATTGGTGCATTTTTTTTTTTTTTCACGGGAAGTGGAGAGAAGGCTAGACAGCAATACAGGAGAGAAACTGAGGGTGAAAGGGATAGAGCGAGGAAGGCAAATTGGATTACTGAGGAAGTGACAAACGAGCAGAACGGAAGAATTGAAAATTAGTGAAGGGAGGAACAGAGGGAATGGAAAGATATACAGAGGGAGGAGAAAGAGATAAGATTTTCTTTTTCTCGACGGGAAAAACAGCACTAAAACGAATACCATACACGCAATACAAATGATACACTTAAGCAATATATACATCAAAGAAAAATGAATCTTACGAGTTAAAAAAAACAAAAAAAATGAACGCCCTGATCATAAACAGTCCTAAACGAACAACAGAAACATGCAAAAAACGCAAAACACAGAACAAAAAAAGTGATGCTACGGAAATCAACCTGGAAAACCGTTTTCATTTAAACTAAGCTAATGAAAAAAACACATAAAACAAAATGCCCTCAATTATTAAAGTAACTCTTAAAACAACTTACAGATATCCACAAATAACAATGTATTCCATCCGTGTTACGACACTAAAAATACTGAGCTGCAACAAAAAATAATAAATAAATAAATAACTTGGCACATCATGAAAATGTAAACCATCAAACGTCCCTACAACATCACATCTACATAATGAAATTTAAAACTACACAGAGAAAAACGGACAATTACCAAAATATAAACCATTAAACCCTTCAATATAACTTCTCAGTAAAACTTAAACTATATAAGAATAAATCCAATCTAAAACGCTGTATCCCTATTTAAACTATCAAACGTTCCTACAACAGCACACCAATAAAATGAAACTTAAAACCACATAGAACAAAAAGTCAAGGCACAACACTGCACCAAAACGTAAACTATCAGGCGGGTGTCAAACGCCACGGCAGCCATAAAATCATACACAAAATAGCCACTTTGTTGTGCCATTGACTCCCCAACACCACCGTTATTTGCCGGAACGCCCACTGGCCAACATTTTGAGTATAAATGGTGGTAATGGAGGTGATCGCACATAGGGGAGATGCTGAGGCGCCGAGTATATATGAGGAGGATGTGGGTGATAGCACACTGGGGAGATGCTGAGGTGCTGAGTATATATGAGGAGAATAGGGGTGATAGCACACTGGCGCGATGCTGGGGTGCTGAATATATGTGGGGGGAATAGAAGTGAGAGCACACTGGATGGATGCTGGGGTGCTGACTATATATGGGGAGAATAGGGGTGATAGCACACTGGCGTGATGCTGGCGTGCTGAGTATATATATGTGGGGAGAATAGGAGTGAGAGCACACTGGAGGGATGCTGGGGTGCTGAGTATATATGGGGAGAATAGGGGTGATAGCACACTGGAGCGATGCTGGGGTGCTGAGTATATGTGGGGAGAATAGGGGTGATAGCACACTGGAGAGGTGCTGGGGATGGTGGCTATATATGAGGAGAATGGCGGTGATGGCGCATTGGGGAGATGCTTGGGTGCTGGATATATATGAGGATATGGGTGATGGCACACTGGGACAGATGCCGGGGTACTGGGTATATATGGGGAGAAAGGGGAGATAACACGCTGGATAGATGTTGGGTTGCTGAGTATATATGGGGAAAATGGGGAGGTAGCACGCTGGGGAGACGGAAAGGAGTGTGGGGGAATGGAGGGAGAGAGGGGGCCATAAACTGAAGCAGAGGAAATGTAAGAAAGAAGCACGGGAGAGTTGGAGAAGATTGGGAGGGAAGGCAGATGGGAGGGGGGATGGATAACGGGGCAGTACAAAACGAGGAAGGAAAGTGTGGGAGTGAAAAAAAAAAAAAATCGATGGAAGAGTAGGACTGTACCGTCATGAGCAATGTTTATCAATGAACACTCTCAGTGATTCATCTAAGGTCTCCCAGCACCTTCATTTGTGCTCCGTATCTTCAAAGTAATACCGTATTAACAAAAGCTCTCAGCGTCTGAGCCTTAAGCACGGTGTAAGCATGCTTAACCTAATTTATAGCAAGTGCATCCAATATCGTCTTTTCCACTTAACGACCCACCAGCAGAGGAAAATGTGGCGGATATGGTACAGGAAAGAGCTGTTTCTTCCATGTTATGACGGTGTTTCTCAATATCAGTTTACGCCAAGTACTGAAAGCCTAAACTTTTCCTGCCCACTTACGCCCAGAAGCAGTCATGTGATAAAGAAGTTGTGCCGCAAACTACACAGTGATGAAGGAGGATGTGATGAAGACTGCGTGCTAGCATTGCGTGGACGTGATAACATTAGGAGTGTAAATATAACCATTCAGGTTCCTCTCCCGCCTGGGTCAGCATCATCAATACTCTTCACAACAACCCAATTTGTACATCCACACTCAGAATTACACCTACAAACAACACTAACAACAATAACAACAGCATGGGATAATCATAGAATCATGAAGCTACGCTGTCAAACAGAAATCATTTAGTTTTGAAAAACATGAAAATTACCTAAGGAAAAAAGAGAAGTGTGGGGCAATCCGGTAGAATTCAAGATAACTTCTATGAGCTCTGGAGGATATTCATTGTCCAATAAAGAAGTGTGGGTATAATGTAGTAGAAATGAGGGAAATCGATATGGGTATAAGAAAACTATGGAAAATTGTTAATTGTGGGGACACAAGAGTGTTGTCCGTGGGTATTCAACAGACAGTGAATATAAGAAGTGTGTGTGTATGGAGGGGGGGGGGTTAAAGATGTCGTTAATCAACGCCACTGTGGAATGACAGCGTCTAATATTACAGTACTGTGAGGCAGGCTGGTAGCAGGCATGCAGGTGGGTCACCGGTGGTGGACTGGAGGAATAGGTTCAGAGAAGGACTGACGGACAGACACATTGACAGGAACCACAGGGTTGTAAACTTTGATGATTGGATTGATGGATACAGTATAGTTTGTGAGATGGACAAATATATATATATATATATATATATATATATATATATATATATATATATATATATATATATATATATATATATATATATATATATATATATATATATATATATATATATATATATATATATATATATATATATATATATATATATATATATATATATATATATATATATATATATATATATATATATATATTTATACAGATGCATAGACAGATACACAGAATTTTGTGCAGATTGATGAGTGGTGAGATGGATGGAGGGATAGATTAGTGAATAAAAAGATTAACAAGCCGATGGCATAAATGAAAAAAAAAATAAAAAAAATGGGTGGGTATGTGGATGGATGGATGGGTAGAGTCGAAAAATGAAAAGGATGAATCGGTGCATAGAAACAGATGGTACAGACTTACTGACTAGTTTATGTATGCGGTATACAATTACTGAAAGGTATGGATGTGTGTGGATATACAATTGGATGTGTGTGGACATACAATTATTGGCAGGTGTGGATGTGCCTGGATATCCAATTACTGGCAGGTGTGGATGTGTGTGTGTGTGTGGATTGGCAATTACTGGCAGGAGTAGATGTTTGTGGATATACAATTACTGACAGGTGTGGATGTGTGTGTACAATTATTGGCAAATGTGCACGTATGTGGATATACAGACAGGTGCGGAGTATGTAGATATTAAGTTACTGACAGGTGTGGATGTGTGTGTACATACAGTTACTGGCAGGTGTGCATGTGTGTCGATATACAGTTATTGGTGGGTAAGGATGTGATATATAAAATTACTGACAGGTCTGGATGCATGTGGATATACAATTACTGACGGGTTTTGATGTGTGGATATACAATTACATGTATAGATGTAGCTTTTATCTATCTTTCTATTGCCAGACGCCTCAATCCCGTTCGGGGTGGCCACAAGCAAATCGCCTCTACATCGCCCTGTCCCCCGCCAGTTCACTGCCCCGCTCCCAACTCACAAACCCCTCTCTCATATACCTCTCCACCCCATCCCTCCATCTCATCCTCGGCCTCCCCCTCCCTCTTCCCCCCTCCACCTCACTCACATACACTCTCTTTGTCAGTCTTTCTCCCTCCATCCTCTCCACATGGCCAAACCACCTCAGTGTATTCCTCCTAATGCTTCCTATCACATCCACATCAACACCACAACGCTCCTTTATATACTCATTTGTCAGCCTCTCTCTCCATGTGATTCCACAGGCTCCTCTTAAATAACTCATTTCCACTGCTCTCACTCTTGACTTGTGTCCTTCCAGCAACGTCCAAGCTTCACTTCCATACGTTAGAGTTGGTATCACAATACTGTTATGTAGTAACTTTTTCACTTCCATGCTCACTTCCCTGCTTCTTATCACTGCTTTCAAGGGACCAGCAACCTTTCTTCCCTGCTGTACCCTTTCAAGCACTTCGCCCTCCAAACCTCCCTCCTTACTCATCACACTACCCAAGTACTTAAACGTACTCTTATTTTCCAATTCCTCACCATCCAACCTCGCTGTACATGCACTGACTTCACCTCTCTCAAAGACCATCACTTTACTCTTCCCTACATTCACCTTTAGTTTCCGTTTCATACACACTCTCCCAAACTCATCCATCAAGCCTTGCAGCTCTCCTTCGTCTTCACTCAACAACAGTACAGGGAGTTTACAAACACTACCCTCTCTCACCAGGGCCACTCCAACATCCACTACCCTACCTTGTACCTCTTTTATTACCCCATCCATGTACAGATTGAACAACCATGGAGACATGACACATCCCTGTTTCAACCCAACCTTCCAAGAGAAAAATTCACTCAGTTCACCATCCACACGCACTGCAGCCTTAGCACCATCATACATACTCTTCACAGCATTCAACAACTTCCCATCTACTCCATATATTCTTAATACTTTCCACAATCCTTGTATATCCACCCTCTCATATGCTTTCTCCAAATCCATGAAAGCCGCATACAACTTCTTTCCCGTCTCTAGAAACTTTTCCACTAAAGATCGAAGAATGAATATCTGATCTACACATCCTCTTCCCTTCCTAAAGCCTCCCTGTTCTTCTCCAACTAATTCCTCTGTTCTTTCTCTATCTCTGTCAATAAGTATCCTACCATACACTTTTCCTATTATACTAAGAAGACAGATGCCCCTATGATTACTACACACTTCTTTTTCACCTTTTCCTTTGTACAAGGGAATAATTATACCTGACCTCCAATCCTTCGGGACTCTACCTTCATCCCAGGCCAACTGCACATTTTCCACATCCATTCTACTACTATCTCTCCCTCATACTTCAGCATTTCACCATACCCTCCATCAGTTCCTGGGGCTTTCCCCAATTTAACTTTCTTCATTGCTTCCACAACTTCTATCCTACTGATTTTTTCCTGTCTTCTCACCACCCTCCTCCTCCCAGCCATACCCCAGCCACTTATACTTGCGTTACTTCCATCCTGTATGTTCAACAATTCCTTAAAGTGTTCTCTCCATCTGCTCACTTTTTCTCCCTTCTCCACTAGTAATCTACCACTTTTATCTTTCACTCCCCTGCTAACTTCACTTCCACCCTGTCTTACTCTCTTCACCTCTTTCCAGAACATTTTCTTACAGTCCCTCCACTTTGCACTCAAGTTCGTTCCAAATTCCTCTTCCACTCTCTTCTTACTCTCTCTTACTAATCTTTTCACCTCTCTCTTTCTTTCTACATATAACTCTCTCTTCCACCTCTCAACTTCTTCCACGCCCCTATTTCTCATCCATTCATTGTATGCTTTCTTCTTTTGTACCACAGCCTGTCTCACCTCTTCATTCCACCACGCTGTTCCTTGCACCCCCCTCCGTCTTCTCTTCATCCCACACACCACATCACATCTTTCTTCTGTAAATATCCTGCACACACCTTCCACGTCCCCCATCTGCTCCAATTCATATTTCCCCAATCGTTCCTCCACTTCTCTCTTATACTCTGCCTTTTTCTCATCCTCTTGTAATCTTTCCAGTCTCCTTACAAATACTCCTTCTTCCCGTCCTTCCCTTCTTCTATTTCTCCATCCTAATTAGACCTTGATTCTGGCCACCACCAAGTAGTGGTCAGAAAGTCCACTACCCCAACCTCTATAAGCTCTTGCATTCATTACACATTTTCGCATCCTTTCATCCACACACACATAATCAGTCATTGCCTTCCTTTCATTCAGTTCACCACCCACCCTTCTCATCTACTCGCCTTGTATACCTGTGGATCATTTTGTGCCTGAACAGGGTATTGGTTATCACCAACCCCCTCCCATCACAAATGTCCACTAATGCACTGCCATTCTCATCTATCCCAGCAGGCACACCCCACTCACCAACTATTCCATCCACCTTCACATTCCCTACTTTACCATTCATATCACCGATCAAAAACACTCTCTCATTTCTTCCAAACTTTTCCATGCACACTTCCACATTTGTCCAGAACTCTTCTCTCACTCTGCTTGCACGATCTTGTGTTGGCGCATACACACACACAATCACCCACATTTGTATTCCAACTTTCAATCTTACCCACACAATCCTTGACCCAACTGATCCATACTGTCTTATGCTCTTCTTCCATCTTTTACTCACAACTATACATACTCCTTCTTTTGCTCTCTCATTCTCACCTACTGCTGCACATATACCCCATCCATACTCCCATTCTCTCACATTCTCATCTCTCCATTTCGTTTCATTTATTCCGCATAAATCAACTTTCGCACCCTCAAGCACCTGGACAATCTCTCTCTCTTTCATCTCATTATTCGCTCCCTTTACATTCCATGTTCCAATTACCATGTCCTTTGTCCGGTCCTTGGTCGTCATCTTTTGGTCAGTCCTTGTCCGAGGCTTATTGTTTGTCTTTTTAGTTAGTTGTTTTCCGGGGAGGGGCACTAACCCTCCGTCAACCCTTTTAGTCGCTTTTTACGACAAGCAGGGATACTGGGGGAGTATTCTTGAAAAACCTCCCTACCCCCAGGGGGTTTAATTTTTTTTACTTTTTTTTTTTTTTTTTTTTTTAACAAAAAAATGGTTTTACGCCAGGTATCCCCGAAGGGCTAAGGCGTTGCCCCTGGGTAGAGGACTTTTCGACTGGAGCATGTAGCATTTTATGACCGGATGCCCTTCCTGATGTCTACCAATGACCCTTGGGTGGATTCGATCCTCCGACCTTTCGTTCAGAGCGGAGCACTCTAACCCACTGAGCCTATGAAAGCTCCTTTAGTTTTATATAATTTATGTTAACAATTTATGTTCATAATTTATGTTAATAATTTCTGCTAAAAATTTTTGTTCAGGAAACAACTACAGGAAAATAAACACAGTTAGGGAAGGGCCATAATTGCCAGCCACTGGACAATGTGAGATGCAGGTTGTTACGTAAACCGTTCGGAAATGTGTTGTGATAACAGTGAATAATACGATAGGAAACATGGAGTATGTTTACATTTTTCTCTTACACAGGTTAAAACGTAAGAGCACTTGGGTAAATAGGTTTCTTTTTTCCCTACTGCAATTTAGCCATCCATTAGTCACGTGCTGTTCATGATTGTCTTTATATATATATATATATATATATATATATATATATATATATATATATATATATATATATATATATATATATGTGTGTGTGTGTGTGTGTGTGTGTACAATTTTACACACACACACACACACACACACACACACACACACACACACACACCGGCCACTGGAAGCCATAGTTCAATTATTTTCTATTAAATTCACAACTGAGAATGCTAGGACATGTTGAGAGGATGGATGAGCCAAGAATAGTGAAGGAGAGATGGAATTGGAGACCTGATGGCAGAAGATCAGTCGGAAGACCTCGGAAAAGATGGAGAGATGGTGTGGAGGAACTGTTGGACAGACGAGGTATGGATAACATCGAAGCATTGAGAAATCAAGAGGCCTTTGAGAGAACCAACTGGAGACGGCTGATCCACCTGACAGGCTAAATGCCTACCTGGGAGCCGAATGAATGAATGAATGAATGAGTTACGGGGACTGTCTAGGGTAATGAGGCAGGTTTATATTAGTTAATAGGAAGGTACAAGAGGTACTGGCAGACCCAAAACATGGTTTAAGTCCTAATTCTTATTTTTAAAAAAATAAGAAATCATAATAATCGCTCGTAAGGAGCGCGCTCGCGCGCTCTCGCGCTCGTGCGTGCGTGCGTGTGTGTGTGTGTGTGTGTGTGTGTGTGTGTGTGTGTGTGTGTGTGTGTGTGTGTGTGTGTGTGTGTGTGTGTGTGTGTGTGTGTGTGTGTGTGTGTGTGTGTGAGCAAAGGAACACAGAAACACACTATTACTGACTTGCGGATCTCTCTCTCTCTCTCTCTCTCTCTCTCCGTGAGGAAAGCTACTCAGAGAAGAAACACAGACATTATTATCACACACACACACACACACACACACGAAACCCGTACATCCCATTCCCTGAGATCTAGCGGTCCCCGTACGTGTCGCACACCTTCACAAGTCACTTGTTCCGCACTAATACCCACCGTCCATACTGAATATATGTTATGGTTATATCATTCAACGCTAATGTTATGATGTTACTGTTTTTTTTCTTTTTTTCTTTTTACGGCCATGTCGATGGTTCTTCTAAAGATCATATTAACGAAAATCAAAGCGGGAAACTGCTCTAGTCGGGGACTAATGTCGCGATCTTTCTGACAGCAGCCCAATCCCCTACCGTCAACAACATGCTGATTTTTCACCCTTGTCATAAACCATCACACACATCCCACTCTCATTCTCCACTCGTAAATTCAACTGTAACTTTATGCGTTCTTATAAGCGAAGCGTCATATTTCTCCCAATATTACTATACTTCACTCCTTACAAACTGTACAATAATTTTACTTTTGTATTTCATCGAATATGATAAATGACACCCATTACTTTCATTATATACAATGCTTCAGGTATTTAGTAATATCATCTCTCGTTTCCTTGTCTCCCAGATATATCTAATTCATATACAGGATTGCTCTCAAGATAAACACTAACTGTAGTCTTACATTTTCTCCTCGCAAATAGACAGAAACCTTGCCCATTTCAGTACCACACTAAGGTACACGTCAGATTTAACACCATTTATTCTTCTTTGCCTCTCACATTTACCGCAGCCTCCCTCACCCTCCTGCCATAAACCCATCCCACCCTCTGACTTCCCTCCTACCATAGACCCATCCCACCCTCTGACTTCCCTCCTACCATAGACCCATCCCACCCTCTGACTTCCCTCCTACCATAGACCCATCCCACCCTACATAGACCCATCCCACCCTCTGACTTCCCTCCTACCATAGACCCATCCCACCCTCTGACTTCCCTCCTACCATAGACCCATCCCACCCTCTGACTTCCCTCCTACCATAGACCCATCCCACCCTCTGACTTCCCTCCTACAATAGACCCATCCCACCCTCTGACTTCCCTCCTACCATAAACCCATCCCACCCTCTGACTTCCCTCCTACCATAGACCCATCCCACCCTCTGACTTCCTACCATAGACCCATCCCACCCTCTGACTTCCCTCCTACCATAGACTCATCCCACCCTACATAGACCCATCCCACCCTCTGACTTCCCTCCTACCATGGACCCATCCCACCCTCTGACTTCCCTCCTACCATAGACCCATCCCACCCTCTGACTTCCCTCCTACCATAGACCCATCCCACCCTCTGACTTCCCTCCTACCATAGACCCATCCCACCCTCTGACTTCCCTCCTACCATAGACCCATCCCACCCTCTGACTTCCCTCCTCTTTATTGAAACATAAAATATGATTCGGCTGAGTCCTTCAATTACGCAATTTATTTATTTTTTGTAGTTTTTTCCTTTTTCCTTCTCTTCTTCTTCTTCTTCTTCTTCTCTCTCTCTCTCTCTCTCTCTCTCTCTCTCTCTCTCTCTCTCTCTCTCTCTCTCTCTCTCTCTCTCTCTCTCTCTCAGATACAAGCAGAGAGGTTGGAAGATTTTGTAGGAAAATGAACTAATGCTCCGAGGATACTGCAACAGCTATTCCATAATCCAACCAAATATAAGGAAAGTGGTATATAATGTGTGTATGTATGTGTGTGTTTGTTTGTGTGTGTGTGTGTGTGTGTGTGTGTGTGTGTGTGTGTGTGTGTGTGTGTGTGAGAGAGAGAGAGAGAGAGAGAGAGAGAGGGGGTGGGGGAGAACTGGGACTGCCGGCAAGGAACGATGTGTGAACTGTCTCTGAAATTCCAATACACTCAAACAAATGCCAGACTCTCTCTCTCCCTCTCTCTCTCTCTCTCTCTCTCTCTCTCTCTCTCTCTCTCTCACACACACACACACAAACACACACACATCTACAGGTTGAAAATAAATGCCAATAATATTTTTGCACCTTGCCCAGTAATATCCCATGTTTCTATACATTTTTATGATAATGTTGTGTATAATCTACATCGATTCAGTATTTATTTTTTTTCAGTTGACCGATGACACTTGAGGCTGATATTTTACCAGTGAGTCCCTCCATATTTTGTTATATTTATCCACACTGCTAAAAGAAAATATCATAGGCAGTTTGAAAGTTCATTTATCGTAAGGATCTCTACGGGGAGATTTGGCAACACGGGAGAGGAAGACGTCCAAGGTCTTTCCTATTTGGGTTTCTGAGAGGGCAGCGTCACAATGTCCTGCCTGGAGCTTTTCTTTCTCCTAGCCCCAGTATGAGTATCGACTTCTATTCCCCTAAAAGGTATTTTGATTGTGTTGTGCCTATGTTAGTAATGTTTTGAAAGTGAAATCTGCCCTGGGAATTGTTACATATGAGAAGAGTACAGAGCAGCACTCTGTGTGAGGACAGGCAGAAAACTGCTGACCTTAGCACCATGACTCCTTGTGGTAAGGCTAGGTAGTCATGTACAGCACCGTGATACTAAAATCTGTTTTATAATTAGGAAATAAGGTGACGAATTCTTATCCAATGCAGTATCATCCTAACACCTAGGGGTTAGGGTGGTCAAAGGGCGGCTGCATTGTCTAATTCTTTAAATATTTCCAATGAAAAGTTTTATTTTTGCACCTTAAAGTATCATACTTTTGTTACTTTGCTACCCCTGGGGATAGGGGGGTTTCAAGAATACTCCCCCAGTATCCCTGCTTGTCGTACGAGGCGACTAAAAGGGTTGGTGGTGTGTTAGTGCCCCACCCCGTAAAAAGAACTAACTAAACAAGCGAATAAAGTGCCTCGGACCAGGATGGACCATACGTTGACGACTAAGGAATGGACAAAGGACAATCTGAGGGTGGGAACATGGAATGTGAGAGGAGTGAATGATGAAGTGAAAGAGGGAGAGATTGTTCAGGTGCTTGAGGATGCAAAAGTGGATATATGTGGACTGACTGAAACTAAATGGAAAGGTGAAAGAGTGAGAGAATGGGAATATGGTTTAGGTATAGGTGTGGGAGTTAATGAGAATGAGAGGGCAAGAGAGGGAGTATGTCTGATGATAAGCAAGAAGTGGAAGGAAAATATAAGAGAGTATGGAACAGTGGGTGCAAGGATTGTATGGGTGAGGATGAAAGTAGGTATACAAGCGTGGGCGATTGTATGTGCGTATGCGCCGACAGAGGACCGAGTGTCAAAGGTGAAAGATGAGTTTTGGGCGAGTGTAGAAGCATGTATGGACAAATTTGAGAGGAGCAAGAGAGTGCTTTTGACTGGAGACATGGATGGCAAAGTTGGGAATGTACGAGTGGATGAAGTGGTTGGTCAGTGGGGTGTGCCAGCTGAAGTAGATGGGAATGGTAGTGCTTAGGTGGACATCTGTGTTGGGAAGGGGTTGGCAATAGCCAACACCTACTTTCGGCATAAGATGATCCACATGTATAAATGGAGAGGAATAAGGAGGATGGATGGTGAACTTGTTGAACGTAAGGCAATGATAAACTACGTGTGTGTGGATGAGCGAATGAGAAGACAAGTGTTGGATGCAAGAGTGTGGAGAGGGTGGGGGAATGGAGTCTCGGACCATCACTTAGTGATGGCCAAGGTAAAGCTGCAAAGAAAATAGTTGAAGAGACGAAGTAGAAGACAGGAGGAAACAGCTCCTGTGAGAAGAGTGGAGAAATTGCAAGACAGTGAGAAAATGGCAGAGTATAAGAGCATAGTGGAAGAAAGATTGGGAAGGTATGAGTTAGAGCAGATGGAAAGGGTGGAAGACGTATGTAAGATATTCATGGAAAAGATAGGAGCAGCGTGTGAGGTGGTTTGTGGAGTGAGGAGGAAATGCAGGGGTGTGCAAGGGACAGCATGGTGGAATGATGAGGTGAAACGAGCTTTGGAACAAGAGAAAAAGGCATATAGTGAATGGTTAGCGAGTAGAGGTATGGGAGAAGATGAGAGAGAGAAGAGAGAGGTATATGTGAGTCGGAGAAGGGAGGTGAAGAGACTTGTGAAGGAGAGCAAGAAGAAAGTGGATGAAGAGTTTGGGAGGAATCTGAGTGTGAAATGGAGGGAGAGTAAGAAATTGTTTTGGAAGGAGATGAAGAAAGTAAGGCAGTGTGAAAGGGGAAATAGTAGGGGAGTGAAAGATAGGAATAATAGATTCCTGGTGGAGAAGAGAGAGAAACTGAGGAGATGGAAGGAGCACTTTGAGGATTTGTTGAATGTAGAGAATGAGAGCAGTGCGAATATAAGTGGTTGGGGAATGGCTGGGAGAAGAAGAGATGAGAGGAGGGAGGAAGAGATCAGTAGGGCGGAAGTAGTGGAAGCGATGAAGAAGATTAAGTTGGGAAAGGCCCCAGGAATTGATGGAGTGTGTCGTGAAATGCTTAGGTATGGGGGTGAGATTGTTGTGGAGTGGATATGGAAGTTGTGTAGATTGGCTTGGGAAGAGGGAAGGATTCCAGAGGACTGGAAATCAGGAATAATTGTTCCTTTATACAAAGGAAAAAGGGAAAGAGAAGTATGTAGTAACCATAGGGGTATTTGCCTTCTTAGTGTGACTGGTAAAATATATGGTAGAATACTCATTGATAGGGTTAGGCATATGACAGAGGAGCTAGTTGGAGAAAAACAAGGGGGATTTAGGAAGGGAAAAGGGTGTGTAGATCAGATATTTGTTCTAAGATGTTTAGTGGAGAAGCATCTAGAGAAGGGAAGGAAAGTGTATGCTGCCTTCATGGAATTGGAGAAAGCTTATGACAGAATAGATAGGCAAGGTATGTGGAAGGTATTAAGAATATATGGAGTGGAGGGAATATTGTTGAGTGCTGTGAAGAGTATGTACGAGGGAGCTAGGGCTACGGTGCGAGTGGATGGTGAGCTGAGTGAGTTCTTTGATCTCAATGTGGGACTGAAACATGGTTGTGTGATGTCTCCATGGCTGTTTTATATATAAATGGATGGGGTTGTAAAGGAGGTGCAAGGTAGGGCAGTGGATGTGGGGGAGGCTCTAATGAATGAGGGTGAGATTTGGAAGATTCTGGTGCTGCTGTTTGCTGATGATACAGTATTGTTGAGTGAAGATGAATGGGAGTTGGAAGGTTTGGTGAATGAATTTGGGACAGTGTGTAGGAGGAGAAAGCTGAAAGTTAATGTAAACAAAAGTAAAATTATGGTGTTTGAGAGGAATGAAGTCACAGAGTGTGCAGTGAGGTTGGATGGTGAGGATATGGAGAATGTGAGTGCATTCAAGTACTTGGGTAGTGTGATGAGTAAGGATGGAACTTTGGGGGATGAAGTGCGTGAAAGGGTACAGCAGGGAAGGAAGGTTGTTGGTTCACTGAAAGCAGTGATGAGAAATAGGGAGGTGAGTATGGAAGTTAAGAAGTCACTGCATGATAGTATTGTGATCCCTACCCTGACGTATGAAAGCGAGGCGTGGACCTTGCAAGAGGAGAAGAAGTCAAGAGTGAGACCAGTGGAAATGAGTTACTTGAGAGGAGCATGTGGAGTGACATGGAGGGACAGGTTGATGAATGAAGAAGTGAAGGAACGTTGTGGGGTGGATGTGGATGTGGTTGAGAAGATTAAGAGAAATACACTGAGGTGGTTTGGACATGTGGAGAGAATGGAGAGTGAAAGACTGACTAAGAGGGTGTATGTAGGTGAGGTGGAGGGAGGGAGAGGGAGGGGTAGACCGAGGATGAGGTGGATGGATGGAGTTGAGAGGTATTTGAGGGAGGGTAGTCAAATGGTGGGTGACAGAGCGACTTGGAGGCGTTTTGTCTGCGGCCACCCTTTGCGGGATTAGGGCGTCGGACTATAGATAGATAGATGCCCTGGTAATAATGACAAAAGAACCAACACATTGCCATGAATCATATCCTCGGTAAAATAGTTGATACAAGCACTAGAATATGATGGACATGTATAGTGCACTGCACTGGAAAATGATACCCGGCACATATAAATACCGCATTACACTGGGCTGCATCACAGGACACGGTACAGGCTCAGCAGTGAAGCCATATAATCCTGCAGGACTCCAGCCTGTTGACCAAACACCAACCATTCACTCTCACTGGGACTTGACGAGGCTGACACAGCGACCAGAGAAATTAAATGTTACTCACATTCCAGTGCAACAATGTGACAATACACTTTGATAATGTGATGATTTCGGAAACAGTGTCACAATGTTTTTTTTTTTTTTTTTCATACAGATATGCCCAGTCACCGTCCACTGGCTATGACAAATTATGAGATAACTTTTTCCCTCAGACGCTAAAACTGCAATTCCAAATTCAGTAGCCACATTACTAGCATGTGTTCACATAGTGAATGAGGCTGGTTGACTCTGGCGTTCTACTGTAACTGGCTGGTGTATTTTCATCGAACAAGGCTGGCTCGATGGTGGAAAAGAAAGCCAGGCAGGGGGGGTAGTGAGGCAGGCAACAGTGAAAGGGATTGAGGGGCTGGAAGAGTACACATGCAGTTTTCCACAGATTTCGTCTCAGACTTCGAGAATGACTGCATATTTTCTGTACTTTACTTCTTTTACCCTATACTTATCTACTTCATCTATTCTCCACTTCTCTCTTTTTATTATACATACTCGTACTGTGTTATAGATGATTAAAATAAGAAGAACTACAGTTGCGGTGGGCAATAATCATAATGACTTCAACCACCAAGAAACGACCCGACTCAGTTGTAGTTTGTGGGTTACAGTACGAATGGCTTCGACTTGGATATGGGTGAAGAGGTGAAGGCAGAGTGAGGCGGAGGAGAGGTTAATGAGGTGTGTGTCAAAGTGTGGTACTACTTGTGAGGTAAGGAGTTGAAGGCAGAGTGAGGCAGAGGTGAGGTTAATGAGGTGTGTGGCAAAGTGATGTACAGGTGATGAGGTGAGGAATGAGTGAGGCAGAGGTGAGGATAATGAAGTATTTGTCGAAGTGAGCGGCGGGTGGAGATGATATACTAATATATTTGGCTTCTTTATTTTACACGGTCATGACGCCCCCATTCGCTAGCAGAAATCATAGAGGTGACCTGGAGGAAACTTGGTTAGTGCTCTGCTCAAGAGATCAATGTAGGCATCTATAATGAGAAGGACAGGACAGGAGAGGACACATTCCACACCACCTGGCTCATGGCTAGATGACCTCTCTCCTAAATCTGATGCCGATACATGCTCACCGAGAGGTGAATATACATTTCCTCACCAACACCTGCTCCTGAAAAAGAGAGGCATATGACAGGAAGTACAGGTGAACATCCTTATCATTATGCTGTAACATACTGTAGGTGTGAACTACTTCCCACCACTTCCCCCCTCCCCCATCTCCTCCTTAATACAATTCCTCAACAGGGAAGACAGGAGATCGTGGGTGGTCACCTGCCAATACCCCTCTCCCCTCCCACCCTCCGTCAAAAACAATGCCAACTCCATAAACTACATCATGGACGTCCTGGTTTGTAAATAATATCAGGACAAGCAAACAAAGATAAATGCATAAATTCTTACCATTTCTTGAGTGAAAGCCAAAACAGCTTCTTAAATCACCAAAACAAGTCACACAATACATCATGTCACAACCCCAGCCTAAAATGGTCATAAAATTCCCCAGCGTTATTGGCATTAAGACAGAATACTGTAATGTGCAAAACACCACATCACAGTTTAATATCGCCATAACAAAAACTCCAGTGTTATGGGCATAATAAGAAGGTATACAGCATTGTGTAATACAACACGCCGACAACCAGTCCAGCACAAACAAAGAAAAAACAACAACGAACAATCCATGACCCAGCGTGTCGGTCGTAACTCTAGGGAAATGACTCTTGGAAAGGTCAAGCCAGGTCATTCATCATCATAAGGCCACGAGAGAGAGAGAGAGAGAGAGAGAGAGAGAGAGAGAGAGAGAGAGAGAGACAGAGAGAGAGAGAGAGAGAGAGAGAGAGAAGAGGAGGCTAGACATCCTGACGTGGCCAAAGTGTGGAACTAGAAAACACTTAGAGAGCGCATACCTCCGCCACTGCCGGATCTGGATCCGCCCGCATATTTAATCAAGTCTTTCTTGGCCCATGGCCCACCCTTCCACGAAACTTTATTGAAGTTCATTGAGAACTTATGTTTTGCGGGATACATAGGATCCGGATCCGCCCCCAAATACTGTATAATTAATTCTTCTTGGCCCATAGTCCACGCTTCAACAGAAAATTAATGACATTCACTAAGAACTTTGGGGGATATCGTGTGGACAAACGAACATAGGTGAAAATATAACCCCCAAATTCGTTGGCGGAAATAATGAGATTATAACCATCAGAGCATCTCTCTCTCTCTCTCTCTCTCTCTCTCTCTCTCTCTCTCTCTCTCTCTCTCTCTCTCTCTCTCTCACACACACACACACACACACACACACACACATTCAGTTCACTTCAATTATAATGAGTGATGGGGAGGCAGGGGAGGTGGAGGTGAGGTCACAGACAGGAAAGAGAGAGATACAAAGAGATAAATATATGTACATATCACACAGATCTTACATTCCATCCTCTCATTTTCTCCTTATCTTCTCTCTGCTGTCTCTTCTCATTCATATGTTCTACCATCTCATATATCTGTAAATCATTCTGTTTTTCTGACCTCGATTCGCTTTTCTTTCTTGCTTTTCGAATCCCCTTGTTCTCCTCTTCTCCTACCCTCATCCTTACCATCCCCTTCCCTTTCTTGCTCTCTAGCCTCTCTTCTTGTCTTTTTCTGTCTCTTAACTTTCTCACTGCTTCTCTTCCTCCCCTTTACAGCACACAAGTATTCCTATAAATAACGCCATTCTTTCAAACTTCTACAAACAAAAAACCTTTCCATATTTTCAGTATCTGACTCCTTATCCAGTCTTGCTATTATTTCTATTCCTGTGGAGGCTGACACATACAGAAGGAGTCCAGTATTTCAATAAAAATATGAGACTGTGCAAAAACGACAGAGGAGGATGGCGGCAGGAAAAACAATAAACAAGGTATCACAGAGAGTAGGATCGTTGGTGTGCATCAGACTGGTTGTGTTGGGTTGGGGTGGTGAGTTACTGCAGCTCGAGACTGGATAAAGTTTTGTGATGTATGCAGGAGGGTGGAGTGGGATGGAATGAAGCACTACATTAACTGAGTCAGGGTTTGGTGTGAAGACTTCTCACAGTCACCTTGGGTGAGATACAGCCCGGAAAGGGATGGATTAATTGACAGATCGGTATATAAATAGATAGGCGAGAGAAAAAAACACGCAAATTTACACACACACACACACACACACACACACACACACACACACACACACACACACACACACACACACACACACACACAGAAACGTCCTCATTCTCTGTCATACACTTCATCACAACTTGCCATTCGGACCTTATCCCTCTCCAAGTCTCAAGTACTTCTTCCTCTCACCTCTCATGCACGTCACCAGAAGTTATTACTACTACTACTACTACTACTGCTACTACTACTCTGTCTCTGTCTGTCTGTCTGTCTGTCTGTCTGTCTGTCTTTGTCTCTCTGTCTCTGTCTCTGTCTCTGTCTGTCTGTCTGTCTGTCTGTCTGTCTCTCTCTCTCTCTCTCTCTCTCTCTCTCTCTCTCTCTCTCTCTCTCTCTCTCTCTCTCTCTCTCTCTCTCTCATTTTTTCGTTCTCATATTCTTCATTACCTCTCCTTGTCTCTTAGTCCTCCTTCATGTTTTTATTATTCTTTTATCACCCACAATAGGTCTATTTCCTCTCCTCACTTCCTGCTTCACAATTTGCTCCCCTCATTCTTCTTCAGAAATCATCATCACACCCTTTTCTTCTTCCTCCCTTTCTTGCTGTTTCCTTCGAACCATTTGCTCGTTTCCTTCCCGCCATTCCTTTCTTTCTCTCCATTTTTCCCTCCACATTTCTCGACTCCCTAACCCCCACCACCAACTACCACCACCATAGAGGTAGGATTACCTCTATGACCACCACCCATCAATTTTTCCTTTGTACCTGCGCCACAACCTGACCCTTCTCTCTCTCTCTCTCTCTCTCTCTCTCTCTCTCTCTCCTACTCAATTTCGTTTTTTCATCTCTTCCTCACCTCTCCTATCACATTCATTCCTTGAGTTTCATACTTCCCGCACATGCACTTTCCCCGACGCCCTTTCTTATTTTCCGTCTGCCTCATTTCCTGATTCT
>NC_136970.1:15343638-15476138 GCF_032717465.1 Coenobita brevimanus | reverse complement strand
AGCAGTGAGTGTTAGTAATACTGAGGAGGAGTGCATGAGGAAAATGGTTGTGATTTGTGAGAGAGAGAACAACAAGGCAGTGTGAAAAAAAGTGACGAAGGCTAATTGGATGAGTGTGTGAGTGAGTAAGTGAATGAGTAAATAACGAGACAATGTGTGAATAAGTCAGGAGTGAGCGAGTGAATGAGTGAGTGAGTGATCAAGCAAGGAGGCAGCGTGTGTCGTGAAGTCTTCCCCTGGTGACGGATTGGGGAAAGATGCCCATGAAGGAGAAGGGGGTCGAGGATAGTAGAGGGGGTGGAAAAAAACGACACACACACCTCCTGCACTATCTACACAATTAAGCAAAAGTTAACCACTCATCAAATCCTCCTACGTTGCTGACTGGGGTATTAATGTTATTAATATTAATATTATTATTATTAAGAATAATGTTCACTGCTGTTGTTACCAAATGCTGCCCCTCCCTCCCAACTCACAGCAGCCTCCCTCATACACTCTCCCACCCTGTCCTTCCAGCCACCTCAGGAAGGTGAAGAAAGGGACGAGTGAGGCAAAGGCAGCAGGTGTGTTTACTGACCCTAGGGAGTTACCAGCAACATATGTAGAAAATATGACAGAATCACACAGGAGCATGGAATAAGAGATAAACGATGACAAAAAGTAGGAAAAATAATAGAAACCAGGCACGAGAAGAAGAAAGTAGGAGAGTAAGAAAAGAGCTGTATCGAAAGCCAGAAGGAATAACAAGAAGAGAAGACGAAAGGGGAAAGGAAGTAAGATGGAGATAATCTGAAAAAAAAAAAAGTGCAATTAGGAGAAAAAGATATGCATAGAGAGAGAGAGAGAGAGAGAGAGAGAGAGAGAGAGAGAGAGAGAGAGAGAGAGAGAGAGAGAGAAAGGAAAATAATACCGAAAGAGCACAAAGATAACGAAAAAAAAAAGTTAATGAAACGGCAAGAGGAAGATAACAGACGGAAGAAACGACGAAAATTCAAGAAAGAGAAAACTACGAGAAGCTAATGAGAGAGAGAGAGAGAGAGAAGTGAAAGGAGAAAAAGGAAAAAGGGACAGAAAGAGATATGGGGAGGAGACAGGAAAGAGGAGAAGGAAGTTACAAGATTGAAGAGAGAAGAACAATTAAGAGGACGAGAAGTTGGGGAGAAAATTTTTTCCTCACACAAATCTTAGTTGTTAGAGAAATGCTACCCTCCCTCCCCCTCCCCCCCCCAAAAAAGAAAAAAAGCTGCACCAAACTTTATCCTCCCCGACCCCGCCTCCCCCACGCGCTCTCTCCACACACAGTGTATATTTAGGGTGACAACCATGACACTACAGTACTTACCTGGTCTGGTGGCTTGAGTGTACTTGATGATGATGTTTCCTTTTCCTTTTGTCTTGGCACAAGTAATAGTAACAATAGTTAGTTTTGCAGTAGCTGTTGTTGCTGCATTAATAATAATGAGTGGTCCTTGAAGGCCATCACCATTTCTGCAACAAATAATAATAATAATGATAATAATAATAATAATAATAATAATAATAATAATAATAATAATAATAATAATATTATTATTATTATTATTATTATTATTATTATTATTGTTATTATTATTATTATTATTATTATTATTAGTAGTAGTAGTAGTAGTAATGTTAATAACAGTACTAATAAATAACTCACCCCAACATAAGAACCTCAACCCCATAGTACAAAAAATCGTGATGATGATGATGATGATGATAACCTCCAATCAGCAGAAGCCACCAAACACAACGACTACCACCAACAAATTAATTACAGCAACTTACGGTACCGGTAACAAAACCCAACCATTGAATAGTTCCCCGCTCCCATACACAGTCACTGGCCTCCCACTTTCTTGTGGCAAATACTATTACCACATTAATTAGTAGGCAAATAACACCAATTATCACCTGGCACGACTGGCTATTATAAGGTGAAATAGTTAACGTGTTGGCAATTATCACAGGGGCTGGATGGCAGTGTGTGGTGGCTGTGGGCCTGTTTGCGGGAATTCTGTGAAGATGTGCTGGATACTTGTGGGGGAGTGGGGGGGAGAGTTTCTGCGACTTTAAGTGAATGGCAGGTTTTTCTCTTACATCTTTTATATTTTTGCTTTTCCAACATGTATTGTGGTAGGTGGGGGCGCTCACCATCCACTCACTCGATGTAGTGCTGCTCTCGGGTGTCTGCCCTTTCCTCTCCATCCTTCTTTCCTTCCATTCTCTTCTGTCTTTCTTTCCTTCATTCTTTCCTTGTCCTTCTGCCTACGGGTGACTTTACACTCCCTCTTCTGTCTTTCCTTCATTCTTTCCACTTCCTTCAGCCTGTGCGTGACTCTACACTGAGTGACAAGCCAAATGGTTTCCTGTGCACCAGGAAACCATTTACTACGCTGGGTGGTAACCATATAACCAAATTCTTGGCGCCTGGTGGTTTAGTGAGTAATTACTGCGCTCCAATCGGATTGAGCCGGTGAAGGTTTATATCCAAGGGGTGGTTGGGGTTGATTGCTCATATAATGCCACTCAGGGATGAGTGAGGCTGGTCACTCTCATCCTAAATGTCGGGACCAACTGCCTAGCCCCGGGCTCCTACGCTCCTGATGGGGCAATGTAGGATTGGATGATGGATGGATGGATGGATGAATGGATTATTTTTTTTCGTAGGTGCAATTTATTCCTTAAACAGTAGTCAGAGCATGACTCTGACGAAAATGAGCGGAATGGGTGAGATGATACAAGAGGTGTTGGTGCTTGCTAACGACTGTTGGTGGCGTCCCTCATGTTGTTCACAGTGTGTCTACCTGAATGTATTGTCCCTAATGTTAATAATAATGTGTCGCTATAACACTCACCTGGGATGTCAACACTTTGGTCCCACGGAGGAAACATCATCATTAAACCTTAATTTCTGTTACAAAATGGTGTGGTACGATAATGAAAAAAATAGTACTAAAGCATTAGCTCAGAGAGATGTGCCACACACACACACACACACACACACACACACACACACACACACACACACACACACACACACACAGATTCACTCATTACTGGAATCTTCGACTCTCTTCAGCTACACCTCACAACCGAACCAGCCACATGATTTCCCTTTTCTTTTTTCTTTGCGTTTCAGTTGCTCTTGACAAACACATTCTCTGGTAACCGAAAAGCATGAATTTCACAGCAAAACCATTTTCTTTTTGGCACACTTAAGAGTATTACTTATCGTGTCTCTTGCTTCCTAACGTATATGAATGGAATAAAAATCAGATTATCAATTCTCTCGCATCCCCTTTACTATGAGAAAGAGAGAGAGAGAGAGAGAGAGAGAGAGAGAGAGAGAGGAAAGGGATGGAGATGGTGTAGTAACCACTTGACGGTAGGCCTGGGAGAAACATGGATAATGGTGTCTGCTGGAGTCATACGTCAAGCTTATGTCCAGAAAAAGTAAATGACTATCTCTTAAACCACCCCACTTCTTCATTGGTAACTCAAAACGAGAATGAAACAAGTTTTTTTTTTTTTTAATGTCCTCTTTTTTGGCGGAAAAGAAAATAAGCCTCTCTCTCTCTCTCTCTCTCTCTCTCTCTCTCTCTCTCTCTCTCTCCATGTACCCGCATACAAAGCCTCCCTCTCTCACATTCCACCAGCCAGCAGGATATTCAACAAGTTCCCGCCGCCACTAATTTCCATAAAAAATACAAACGCACACAAAGACATGAGAGACGCTGACAGAATTAACAGCATTCATCACAATACTGTTTCCTTGATCAGGGTACGTATGAGGAAAATGCATACAACGAACCAGCTTCACTACATTTTATTGTGTGTGTGTGTGTGTGTGTGTGTGTGTGTGTGTGGAGGGAACAGAACTGGTCGAGACTGCGTTGAGTGGGATGAGAATGATCTAAGAGCATGGAAGTGAGAAGAGTAAGTGAGTTTGGAGTAAGCAGAATTGGACTAGTGCGCTGAGTGAGATGAGATTGAGATGAGAGTGATATAATAGTGCTGAAGCTGGAAGATAACCGGTGAGTGAGGCGAGAGTGAAATGACACCTATGTCTACAGTACATCAGTGAAACAAGATAAAGCTAATGTCCATAGTCACAATGGCATTAAACATTTAGCTAGGTGAATACAATAATTCATACTAGCCCACCTCTTTTTTGAGTGGGATTCTTTTTAGATAAATATTCTGGGTCTATAAATGACGCTAGAAATTCGTATATGGAAAAAGGAGCGCCATACAATATACGAAAAACCAAGAGGTGGGAATTCATGTAATCTTTTGCATTCATGGAAAAATTATTGCGTTTGTAATTCTGCCACTCACAGCATTTCATCATCCTAGGATTATAACCAAAATAATAATACACACAACATACCATGCATACTAAATCACTGAATATAAAGCGATGCAGGGGATGGGAGACTGACCTAATAAAATATGTATAATTGCCCGTATATGTAGTGCAATGCTGCCAAACAAGTACGGTACCGACGAATTTGGATTTGCATATCAAATCACAACCAGGAATGGTTAATGTGAACAGCATCAGGGTATGCAATCTCTCTACTATTAACATATTTGTCTGTCTGTCTGGCTGCTTTTTTTCTTATGTCTGTTTAGTTATCCTTAATTCTGCCTGTCTTTTTATCTACGGTTTATTGCTAATCAGCAATATCTCGTTCTTATACATCATTTATCAATGTATTTACACTGTAGGTCAATCTATTCTACCTGTTTACTTATATGAACTTTTTAGTCTCTCTCTCTCTCTCTCTCTCTCTCTCTCTCTCAGCATTAATAACAAAGCAGCCACGGCCAACACCATACATTTACCAGCAACGTGAAAATCGCTGAAGTATCTCATAACCCGAGGCCGTCAAGGGAAATATTCAGGAGAGGCGAGGCGGACGGTAAACTTAGCCTTAACCTGGTAACGATGTCTGTATATCACATGTTTATACCGGCGTACAGATATTGGAGAGGGAGGGGATAGGCATGGAGTATATAAATGTTGGGTTGGTTACGGAGAGATGGGGATGAGGTATAGAGCTTCCCGTAAATCACAATAATAACCTCAGTATGGTGGCTGAGGAGAATTATGTTGTATCAGATGTTACGAAAATATATATGGTAGATTTTTACACACACACACACACACACACACACACACACACACACACGCATTCATCATCAACAAAGAACCTGGACTGAATCGCAGTAGGCATTTTCTGTTAGTCACCGAGACTGGCAGAAACGCTCACAGGTAAAATTAGAAGGGCACTTAGTGGAGCACATCTCTCCGACAAGGGCAACGCGTTTTCCAAACCTCTCATCATAATGGGTTAGGTTTTCTCATCACTGATTAAGGGTTTGCAAAAAATACATTCCGGGTCAAGAATCTGTAATACTATCCGGATCGATCCCAAAAGTTAAACGATTGTTCCTTGGGACATGGGCTATCTACCCACCATATTTGTTCCAAATCTCTCTTAGTTTTTGAGTAATCCTGCTAACAGACCAAAAACTAACTAAAGTCGGTCCCAAAAGTTAATCGATTGTTCCCTTGGACATGGGCTATCTTCCCACCAAATTTGGTCCAGCTCTATTTTAGTTTTTAAGTAATCCTGCTAACAAAGAAACTGACAAATAAACAAACAAACACGGGTGAAAACGTACTCTCCTTGTCGGAGAGAACAACTTAGTGAGGCGCGTGGGAGATGGTAAAGAACAGTAATGTAATGCGAGATATGAAAGACTGGGAAAGATAAGGGGAGGCTGGTATGCGGAGACAGGACACCGAGAGGTAAAAAGAATGAGGACTGAAAAGGAGGGAATGAAGAAAAGATGGCAGGGATGAAAAAGGTGGGGAAGAAAGTAAAGGGAGGACATTAAAGGAAAGTGGGAAGAGAAACAAGAGGTGGTGGGAGAGAGATAAGAAAGAAAACGAGCAGTGTGGGAGCAGATGTAAAAATGAAACTCTGTGTATGGAATGAAGGGTAGGAAAGGTAAACAAAGGAAGAACAATTGTTGGGTGGATGAACGAAACTAAATACGAAAGGGGAACGTGCAGAAGAAGAGCAGGGGCAAGATGAAGATTGTGGAAAGAAAGGCACAAATTCGGAGTGAGATAAAGGAAGTACAAATGTTATGAGAAAGAAATACTGTGGAGAAGGAAAAGTGTGGAGAGAAAGGCACATATCTGGAGGGAGGGAGAGAAGGAAAAGATGTGGAGAGAAAGAAATTCGTTGGAGGAGATAAAAGGTGAAAAAGAAGGTGAGGAAAAAGAGAAGACTGGAATAGACGAAGAATGTGATAATACACACAAAAATATAAGGAAAAAAATAAATATGCAAAGAGAAGGACACTACATGATGGAGGTGAGCGAGAGCGTCAGGAGTAAGAAAGACTGATGTAAAGTGGCACCTGGTACGACCGAGACACTAAGATAAGGCACGGAGATCCACGCACCTCTTTTGATATTCGTTACACTTTAGTTCAGTATTTCTCTCTCTCTCTCTCTCTCTCTCTCTCTCAAACACACACACACACACACACACATACACACTATTATACTTGTAATGTGATAACATCTGTGCCTGAAACAAACGCAAGGAATAAGGCGAGGGTTTCAGAAGGATAATGAAAGCCAGACAAGGAGTGAGGGTGGCCAATAAGAAGCACAAGTTGACATGAGTGAGTAATGGAAAGGAAGGAAAAGAACTGTAAGCCAAATCTGTAAAAACTCTGACTATAAAAAATGGAACAAGAGATAATTAGGGGAAGGAATGGAGTGGGGAAAGATGACTTCGGCTAGATGAAGGTATTGTGTATAGAAATTGAAGACAGATGTTGGCAAAAGCATATGATTCACACTTGAAGTAAATATAAACTATAAAATGGTAAAATACGATAAAATTAAAAAACAAGGATTTAGGATGAAAGATTGGTATTCCCATAACATGAACATAAAAATTGGACGATTATAGCAATAGCAATAAAATGAAAGTCGAGACTAAAACTATTTATTGCACTACTGATGCTAGATTTGTTTTTTATGAAGTTAGTTTTATAATTATTGTTTACCTCGTGTTAATAAAACATCCGTATGACAGCAAGGATGCTGAAAGAGAGAGAGAGAGAGAGAGAGAGAGAGAGAGAGAGAGAGAGGGGGGGACATAAAAAAAAAATGAGAATACCAAAAGAAAGAAGGGGCGACGGGAAAGATCTAAAAAGAGAAGCTGGGAGAGTGAAGGGATTAACGATATAAAAGTGAAAACATGAAGGGGGTATACAAGAGGGAAACGGAGGGAAAGAGTTGTAGACGGGGAGAGAGGTAAAGGTGAAACCACAGTCTATTACTTAGACTGTGAGTGAAACGAGGCGGGAAGAAGTACAGACGGAACCAGAGAATGAGGTAGACACAGATGCAAGAAAGACAAAATGTCAGCGAATGGAAGGGAAGACGAAGGACCGAGGAGAGGGAGAAGGAGTAAAAGCAATATTATAAAGATATGTCTTAGTACAGAGTATCAGGACAGGGAAAAGGATAATATTCTTAGTTCAGAGTAGGAGGAGAGGGAGAAGGAGTATGAGTAATATTATAATGATAGGAGTATGACTTACTGCAGAGTAGGAGGACTGAGAGTATGGTAATGCCACTTAATAACAGGAAAGGACATTAACTAGCCACAGAAATGGTCTCTCTCTCTCTCTCTCTCTCTCTCTCTCTCTCTCTCTCTCTCTTTACTCACCCTACACCTACATCATCACTTATTCTCACATCCAACTGTAGTACCTGTTTATCAAAGGAAGTGGTGCATCCGGGAGCCTTAACATCACCGAAGCCTTCACTGATGACATTACACACACACACACACACACACACACACACACACACACCTTTAGTGGCAATGAAGTTTTCAGTTTCAGTCTAATTCAACAAATTTATTGCAAACAAGAGGAATATGCAGACAGCAGATAATGTGTGTTTCTTACGAGAGAAAACGTTTTTTTGCTTTGTTCAGGTTCGTTTTAAAACACATTTTCCAATTATCCTCGTTCAACTCTACCCTGAAAAGAAATGTAGCAGTAAACTGAAGACTGTTGGGTTGTTCATCATTCCTTTGTCATGCCAATCGACACTTGTGAATAACCTGTAGGCAGTGGATTTCCGTAAAGATGATATGTTGTGTAAACATGATGTGTGTAAACATAATTCGGCCACGTTGTGAATTAGCATACAAATAAGAAAACTGGTGATGCCAAGCCTGGTCCACTGTCACTGTCATTATCCATTATTATCCAAACTGCCATGAGCTTCGTGAGGTACCCCCTCGCATCATTGCATTGCAGGATCAGACGTTAAAACCTAATAATAATAAGTGAATGAAGTATTCCCATGCAATACGAAGTCCCCTACTTGATTGTAAGTATACATATTACTGTATATGCAATGGGGGTATGATACTAACACGTATGTACAGTGTACACAATATGGGTATGTAAATTACCTTTGGAGTAATGTAGATGGCTGGTTGTTGCGCGCGACATACCATCATGGTATTGGGAACAAATGTGTTAAGTTATATCAAAATCTGACCATGCACATGCACGTGGAAGTTACAGAGCGGACAGAAATGTAAGGATGGCTGTTAAATACAACAGAACCCAACTGTGAGTCCAAAGTGTGACGTTAGCTTTGGGAGTAGATGGCTGGTTGTTGCGCGTGACATACCGTCATGGTATGGGGAAGAACTGTGTGAAGTTATAGCATAATCTGTCCATGCATGTGGAAGTTACAGAGCGGACACGAAACTACGGACGGACTGACGGACGTACTGACGGAACAGCGCAAACCTGTAGTCGCCGACCGGTTCGCCGGAAGGGAACTAATAATCAGTCGGGATCATGTAGTGGCCCAGTGGAGGCTTGGTGTCATTACTGCAAGCCAGCAAAAATGTACTATATATGTTTGCTCATTCACAATTGCAAACAAAGACTGACCCCTTGTAGGTCAGGATATCATATAGATATAAACTTCTGGTTACCATCAGACAATGCTGTTCAACTGATGGATATTTCTTCTTGAAAAAAGGTTCAAGGTGGTAAGGACAATTTAAATATTTTGGAAAGTCCAGATGAGACAATACAGTACAGGAAATGTAAATGATAGACACGGCCAGGAAGCAACACCGTAGCCTAAGAACAACGTAATTTATTAGAGATATCCTTTGGAAAAAAAAAATATCACACGTAGTTCAAGCTCAGACTTTCTGTCTGTGTGTCTGTCTGTCACTCTGCCTGTCTGTCTGTCTCTCTCTCTCTCTCTTCTCTCTCATAGATACACACACACACACACACACACACACACACACACACACACACACACACACATTATCTTAGCTTTAAATGCACGACAACATTTTAATATTAATCGCAGCTGCTGCCATAAACGTTTGCTGGCGGAAACATTCTGACAAAACAAGAGTGGAATTGCTTTGGGACCTGCGGGGAATTTGGATTCTCCATGTCAAATAACTTAATACAGGGACCACTTTTATGTCTCAATATACTTAAATTAAGCACGTTTACCAAAGCTGTCATTAGATTGCACCACCTCGGGTGTCAACTGATTGCAGATTTGGATTCACCACGGCAAATTGCCATATATGGTACCACTTTTATGTCTCCAAAGGCCTCCTTTTAACAAATCCGCCAGAAGAAGAAGAAGCAGAAAAAGAAGAAGAAGATGAAAAACGCTGGCCACTCATTGACTTGCTGGCCATCGCCGCAGGTAAAAAGAAAATGAGCGAGGTAACAGAAGGGTTGAATCTCTGAATCCTGATGGGAATCACTTAAGCATTTTATTATGGCTGGCATCGACGGTTTTTCTCAGCTCAGGGGCAGTTTAGGCCTTAAGAAATTGACAGAACACGCGATAGGAGACTGAGACACAAGAGAGTGGAAGAGAAATGGCAAGGGGGGTGAAAGGAAGTGACAGGAGGAGGAGGAGGAGGAGAGATGAACACGGTCACCCATATTTGATCTGTCTATTGAGAGAGAGAGAGAGAGAGAGAGAGAGAGAGAGAGAGAGAGAGAGAGAGAGAGAGCGTGATGTTAAATTTTGAGGAAGCCAAACTTTTTCTCCAGGTCGGCAAACTTTTCGCCGATTCGACAGATCTCTCTCTCTCTCTCTCTCTCTCTCTCTCTCTCTCTCTCTCTCTCTCTATCTATCTATCTATTTATCTATCTATCTATCTATCTATCTATCTTTACATGTATTTCAATTTCTAAATTCATTCAACTTTCCATCTACGTTCCACCATCCCTTGTATTGTACAATTTCTTCTCTGTACCATCAACACTGGGCTCAAAAACTTGAATTATAGCACAAGGTTGGACAATGTAATTCCATCAGGAGCGTAGGCTGGTTCTAGTCTTAAATATTCTGCAGTACGGGAGCCTAGCCTCGGCTCCTATATTAGGAGTAGTTTGGTCCCTTTGCGCTCCGTATCCCCAGTATGGGACGGAACTGGGCATTTTCAAAATTTAATAAAGTAAAGAACCCTGTGGTAGAGACATAATGAGCTTCGCGACTTTGAGCCGACAGGCGGAGGGCGGTACGCCTAGCAGCCTTCCAGCAAAATCCCTCGCACAGGGACTCTGGGCGCTAAGGGGTTAATTATACAATATCTCATCTTCCTAATTCACACATTCATCATTCAATATTTTATTACACTTTTCGTCGGCAGTTATAACATCCCATGAACAGGCCTATTCTTTTGTTTCACTGTTTTATGAAGGTTTTCAGAGAAAAGATGGATGAAAGGTGGACAACATTTGGCAATTACATGCAGTTATAGTATTATCGCTGACGTTAATTACAAAGCAGTTGAATTAAATTACAAAAGGAGAAAATAATAAATTATAGAGTAAGTGACAAGTACCACTCAGCAGAAAAAAAATTTTGTGAAAGGAAAGTTAGTCAGGTGAAACAGATTACTGAGTGGGTTAAACAGGTATTTGCCAGAGAGAAATTTATTACCAGATGGAAGGAACTACCACACAAATTAATTAGCCATCAAAACTGCGTTGTTATTACTACCACCAGAGTGTCTCATTCAGCGTAGTAAAGACTTCTTTCAGTAAAAGGGTTAAAAACAATTTCTTAAGCTCTGCACACCTATGATATTAGAGTGTGTGTGTGTGTGTATATATATATATATATATATATATATATATATATATATATATATATATATATATATATATATATACACTTAACTCTTGCTGCAGATACACGGTAATATTAAACTTTGGGGACCTTGCGTACCCGGTAGTGAGAGGGTTAGACACCATCTTTCATTACTCTCTGCAAAACCATGATGATATTTTACCTCATTCCTGCTGCTGACAAACGATTATATTCAGTTTCGGGAGAACCTCGTGTACCAGGTAGTGAATGGATGAAATTACTCAGTGACTGAGAGTAGTTATCACAGTTTTAAAAATGAAACATCAAGTAAATTATATGATTTACTTAATAAGCTGGATTTTTTTTTTCCAGTCGCTTTACTAATTAATAAAGTGAGAGGTTGGATGTTAAATATGGTAAGTACTGCGCAAAGACCCCTCTCTCTCTCTTTCTCTCTCTCTCTCTCTCAATACCCAGAATCTCTGTACAAAATTACATCACTTAAAATTTTCTTCAAAATATTTCCTCGCTTCAGAGATAGTCATCAAAATCATCGGCAAAGATGTGGATCCATCTCAGGGTTGTCTTCTTCCACACACTCGTAAAGCTTCCACCTTGATGGCTGGGTGGGGTTATGGGTAGGGTGGAGTGGCTGGGGTGGGGTTATGGGTAGGGTGGTATGGCTGGGGTGGGGTTATGGGTAGGGTGGTATGGCTGGGGTGGAGTTATGGGTAGGGTGGTATGGCTGGGGTGGGGTTATGGGTAGGGTGGTATGGCTGGAGTGGGGTTATGGGTAGGGTGGTATGGCTGGGGTGGGGTTATGGGTAGGGTGGTATGGCTGGGGTGGGGTTATGGGTAGTGTGGTATGGCTGGGGTTATGGGTAGGGTGGTATGGTTGGGGTGGAGTTATGGGTGGGGTGGCATGACTGGGGTGGGGTTATGGGTAAGGTCGTATGGCTGGGGTGGAGTTATGGGAAGGGTGGTATGGCTGGGGTGAGGTTATGGGTAGGGTGGTATGGGTGGGATGGGGTTATGGGTAGGGTGGTATGCCTGGGGTGGGGGTAGGGGTGGGGCGGTATTGCTTTGGTGGGGTTATGGGTGGAGTGGTATGGCTGGGGTGGGGTTATCGGTAGGGTGGTGTGGCCGGGGTGGAGTTATGGGTGGGGTGGGGTGGCCGGGGTGGGGTTATGGGTGGGGTGGTGTGGCCGGGGTGGGGTTATGGGTGGGGTGGGGTGGCTGGGGTGGGGTTATGGGTGGGGTGGGGTGGCTGGGGTGGGGTTATGGGTGGGGTGGTGTGGCTGGGGTGGGGTTATGGGTGGGGTGGGGTGGCTGGGGTGAGGTTATGGGTAGGGTGGTATGGCTGGAGTGGGGTTATGGGTAGGGTGGTGTGGCTGGGGTGAGGTTATGGGTAGGGTGGTATGGCTGGGATGGGGTTATGAATAGGGTGGTATGGCTTGGGTGAGGTTATGGGTAGGGTGGTATGGCTGGGGTGGGGTTATGGGTGGGTTGGGATGGCTGGGGTTGAGTTATGGGTAGGGTGGTATGGCTGGGGTGGGATTATTGGTAGGGTAGTATGGCTGGGGTGGAGTTATGGGTAGGGTGTTATGGCAGGGGTGAGGATATGGGCAGGGTGATATGGCTGAGGTGGAGTTATGGGTAGGGTAGTGTGGTTGGGGTGGGGTTATGGGTGCGGTGGTATGGCTGGGATGGGGTTATGGGCAGGATGGTATGGCTCAGGTGGAGTTATGGGTAGGGTGGTATGGTTGAGTTGGGATTATGGGTAGGGTGGTATGGCTGGGGTGGAGTTATGGGTGGGTTGGTATGGCTAGGGTGGGGTTATGGGTAGGATCGTGTGGCTGGGGTGGGGTTATGGGTAGGGTCGTATGGCTGGGGTGGGGTTATGGGTAAGGTGGTGTGGCAGGGGTGGAGTTATGGATAGGGTGGTATGGCTTGGGTGGGGGTGTGGGTAGGGTGGTATGGCTGGGGTGGGGTTATGGATAGGGTAGTATGGCTGGGGTGGGGTTATGTGTAGGGTGATGTGGCTGGGGTGAAGTTATGGGTAGAGTGGCATGGCTTGGGTGGAGTTATGGATAGGGTGGAATGGCTGGGGTGGGACTATGAGTAGGGTGGTGTGGCTGGGGTGGGGTTATGGATAGGGTGGTATGGCTGGGGTGGGGTTATGGATAGGGTGGTATGGCTGGGGTGGGGTTATGGATAGGGTGGTATGGCTGGGGTGGGGTTATGGATAGGGTGGTATGGCTGGGGTGGGGCTATGAGTAGGGTGGTATGGCTGGGGTGGGGTTATGGGTGAGGTGGTGTGGCTGGGTTGGGGTTATGGGTGGGGTGATATGGCTGGGGCTTTGGGTAGGGTGGTATGGCTGGGGCTTTGGGTAGGGTGGTATGGCTGCGGTGGGGTTATGGGTAGGGTAGTATGGCTGAGGTGGAGTTATGGGCAGGGTGGTATGGCTGGGGTGGAGTTATGAATAGGGTGGTATGGCTGAGGTGGAGTTATGGGTAGGGTTGTATGGCTGGGGTGGGGTTATGGGTAGGGTGGTATGGCTGGGTTGGGATTATGGGTAGGATGGTGTGGCTGGTGTGAGGATATGGGCAGGGTGGTATGGCTGGTGTGGAGTTATGGGTAAGGTAGTGTGGCTGGGGTGGGGTTATGGGTGCGGTAGTATGGCTGGGATGGGGTTATGGGCAGGGTGGTATGGCTCGGGTGGAGTTATGGGGAGAGAGAGAGAGAGAGAGAGAGAGAGCATAAATCGAACGCTGGCAAAGCTGAGGTACATATACTGTAGAGAAAAGGTAAAGTAGCTTAAAATATGATACCGATACATGGATGGGAAAGGCAAATAAGAAAGGAAAGAGGGAGAGGGATCTGAGCGAAGGAAAACTTGAGGATGGGGAGACGATTAAGGAAGAAAGGAAGAGGAAATGAAGGGTGAGAAAAGTTAGACGCAGGAGAAGAAAGGAAGTCTGAATAATGAAACAAGGAAAGCTGAGGATAGATGAGATAAAGGACAGGCAGAAAGAATGAGACAGATATAGAAGAGAAACTGACAATAGGGGAACGAAAAAATAGGGGAAAGAAGAAAAGGAGAGAGAAAACAGAAGCATATCCCCTCTTGAATTAGTGTGGTCAGTGGGCATCAGTGCACAATGATAATGAATAGACAATTTTTGATTGGAAGAGTACTCAGTCACAGAATCTCTCTCTCTCTGTCACACACACACACACACACACACACACACACACACACAGGTAACCTCTATTTTCAATCTGTATGCCACTTTGGCACTTCTGGCTTGTGTCCTATGGGAACTGGAGGAAGAATGGAGTAAGAGGGAGACTGGCGGTACAGGAAATGGATGGGAAGCAATCAGGAAGGAAGGAAGGAAGAAAGGAAGGAAGGAAGGAAGGAAGAAGGAGGAGGAGGATGGAAGTAACGAGTAATATATGCTGATGGAAAGAAAGGAGAGATGCAAATAAATCTACATACAAGTGACGATAACACGAGGCCTACTGAAGTATAAGGTTATCTGTTGGCGTCAAAGTGACACTCAATTTTTAACCAACACGAATGAGAAGAGCATAATGAGAGGAATGCCCTTCCCCGTCCACAACTACCACAGGTATTACAGCTGGCAGGAAAATACAGAACCAAAAACATGACTGAAAATAACATAATCATTCTCACAAAAAAGACGGGAAAGGAAATTCTGTGATCTATTCAAATAGATTCTATAACTCGAAAAAAAAAAAAAAAAGTAGAACGGTAATTAATATATGCTGCCTCAGTCGTCTGCCATGATGAATATGGAAGGAAGGAGAGAAAGGGAATGAGCCTGTGGATGATTATGATAGGAGTGAGATGATAGAGGATGAATGAGAGGATCAACGTAGAGGTTAACTGTTGGAGGATGAGAAAAAGAATGGGAAGAGAATGAAGTCGATAATGGAGACTCTGTGGAATGGGAGAGACTGAAAGAGATCAGAGACAGGAAGTGGAAGAATAAGAAGAGAGAGAGAGAGAGAGAGAGAGCGAGAGAGAATTTATGACAAAAGGGAACTTAAGAATGAGTTAACGGTGCCCGGCTAAGTAATATTGTTAAGATTTACTTCAGAAGAGAGAGATTAAACGGATCTTTATCTCATACACACACCTTGCTGCCTGGTAGTTAATTATGGGATATATATTTTTACTGTAAGGGTAATTGCCTTATCCTTACAGTCAGTCAGTCTTTCAGATACCTTCCACTGTTTCATAAACACCATAGTATCCATATTTTCAGAAATTGCTGATCACCATCCCTCGTTATATGATGGTACGTATTCGAGTCAGGTCGCCGGTTTAATGCGAGAATGCAGAGGAACACCTTAAGAGCGGGAAGCATAAATAAGAATATTATGATTATGAAAGGAAGGAAAAGAGTAGAGGTCGAAAATGGATGTAAATGCTGGAAGAAATAAGGACAAAGTATCAGAGGGCAGATGATAAATGAAAGCAGAAAAAAAAATTGAAATTAGAGGGACAGCAAAGGAGAAATGTAGGTTGAGTAAGGGAACCCCTGGAGCAAAAAGCAATACTGAAAAAGACAGAAACTGGATGACAATTAATCTAAAGATGAGAGAGGAAGAGTAAAGAGAATGTAAGCCAGAAATGAAGCCAAAAGAAGATATAAAAAAAAAAAAACAGGAGGAAGAAGGGATGGACGGAAAGACAATGTTTGAGGAAGATAAAAAGGTGATATAGGTAAAAAGAAATGAGAGGAGAAAGGATGGCATAAGAAGAAAGACACGTTACTTGAAAATCTATATAAACCACACGACAGCAGTAAAAAAGATAACCACACACACACACACACACACACACACACACACACACACACACACACACACACACACACACACAGGAGTCAGGATGATCTCCAGAATGTCTTGTCTTGAATGAAATTACCAGTCAGGCGGAGTTGGACGCAATCTCTCTCTCTCTCTCTCTCTCTCTCTCTCTCTCTCTCCACGCCTTGTACCCACTCACGTTCTGCCCATTCGCTCACCACACAATAAACATTCACCAAGTCGGGATTTTCATCACAAGTTCTCCGAAACATCAATGAAGGCGACGCGAGAGAAACTATTGCTGTCACCTGAACACAGCCAGGCCAGATTTAGCTGAGAGAGAGAGAGAGAGAGAGAGAGAGAGAGAGAGAGAGAGAGAGAGGATCAGGCGACTTGTATGAAAACGAAATACCGCCCAGAAATCTCCAGCCATTAACGAAGAGTCTCGCTTTGAACACAAGAGAATTTCGTTCAGATTTCAGGTTGGCAGAAACGTTTGCCGGAAAAAAAAATCGGCAACATTCGCTGGTAAACCAGAAACTGAAAGAAACAAGAGGGACTTAAAGAGAACAGGACATTAATTGTGACATCAGGCATGAGAGGCTGCGACAGAGAAGGGAAAGAGAGCGGGACTAGGAGAGAGGGAGGGAGAAGGAGACAAAGAGAGAAGGAAAGAGAGGGACACAAGGAGGGAAGGAGAGAGAGGAAGACTTGGAGAGAGGGGGGAGGAAGAGGGAGGGAAGGAGGGAGGGAGGGAGGGAGAGGTAGACTAGGACAGAAGGGAGGGGCGAGACTAGGAGAGAAGGAGGGAAGGAGAGGGAGACTAGGAGAGAGGGAGGGAGAGGGAAAGTACTGTTAGACGGTGGGTGAAAGGATGTGCTTCATGGAATGGATAGAAGAGGAGGGAGGAAGAGGGAGACTAGGAGAGAGAGAGAGAGAGAGAGAGAGAGAGGGAGAGGGAAAGTACTGTAAGAGGCTGGGTGAGAGGATGTGCTTCATGAAATAGATGAACTGATATGGAAGAAAAAAGTGGAACTGAAAAGAATAATGCATAAGGGAAATGAGAGGGGAGATGAGGCGACGTTAGAGAGGAAGAAAAAGGATGGAGCGACTCGCGCTGGAAAATTGGCAGAGAGAGATGGGATAGAGGAGGAACTTAGCAGGGATGATGAAGTGGGAGGGAGGAAAGGGAGAAAAAGTAGAGATGACAGACCTTTTGAGGAAGATGAAGGAATAGACAGTAATTAAACAGATCATTGTTAGATGCATCAATAGTAATGAACATTGTGGAAAGAGGATTTTAAAAAGGGGAGGAAAAGGAAGACTGCAAAGAGGAATTTTAGATTACAGGAACTGGAAAAGAAAAAGAATGATGGGAAATTGAGAAACTACTGGAAAAGAAGAAATGTGAGAGTTGTAAAGGGAGGAGAAACTTATGGAACATTGAAAACTGAGATGAATGGGGCACTAATTGAGAGAGAGAGAGAGAGAGAGAGAGGGGGGGGGAGGAGGGAGATTTTGAGTCCTGTCTCCAGTCATCATATCCCACAGTCACGGAAATATCAAAATGTAGCATTTTTTTTTATCAATCTGTATAACTGTCAGGGTACTTAATATTATGACGTGGGTGACTGTGAAGGCTGTGTGTAAGTATTAGGCACACGAGACAAATAACAAGTCAGTGTGCCCTTTCATCAAATATATGTAGGTATTTCTTTCCAACTGTCGTTATCACCACGACCCAATAGGGTTGAAGAAGCTACAGACGGTTATGTTATCGGCTTTGCATAATAGGGAGAAGTGGCCGTACTAAGCGTGGCAGGCGTCGTACTGTGTGGAGTAGGCCGGTAAACTGGGAACTGAAGGTGGTACTACACGTGATAAAGGCTGTAAATGGGTGCCAAGGGTCGTAAAGGAGTGACAGGGGTAATAAAGAGGTGGCAAGGGTAGTACAAGGATAGCAATTGTGGCGAACTGGAAAATGCAAGCAGTTGTACTGGAGTCAGAATAGGAAAAAAACAGAAATATAAAAATGTACTTGAAAAATACAGCCAAATCATTGTAGAGATATACTGAATTAAACGACGGGAAAAAAAAAAAAAAGAACGGGGGTCTAGACTGCTCGACGAAATGTACTTTGCCCATTAACTACAAGTATCTCAAGAAATAAATATAATATAATAACAACATAAACTTTATAAGCTATTTGTTAGTAAGTACATCATAAAATACAGCACACTAGAGGACAAGTCTGATGTAGCAATGTAATATTGCGACGTTTGTAAGTCTGGGTCCAGTAAGTGGCTATGACATGACCAGGAGAGGTGCATGGACAAGGTAACATGGCGTAGGACTGACTGACATAAACAGACCAGGCGGCGAGGAGGAGGAGGAGGAGGAGGAGAAGGAGGAGGAAGAGGACAAGGGAAAGAGGAGGAATGGATAGGAGGCAGAGAAAGGAATGGAAGGGTGACAACACTTGAAATCTGGAAGCCACAAATGTACGAGTCTACAAAATGCCATTAGTCATTTTAGAAGCCATTTCCTTTCAGCCCTTGACCTGCAGGACGGCGATTTACATTATTCTGACAAACAACTCCAGCGTCATCATGACGGGATTCGTCTGCTACATAATTATTATATCAGATTTATTTTACTTAATGTATCGACACCGTTACAATTTTACCATGATTGTCACCTAGTTATCACCACCACCTTAAATATTACCATTACTGTCATTACCAGTCATTATCATTATCATCATCATCATCATCATCATCATCATCATCATTGCTATTCTAATTTTCCATTTCGTGTGTAGTATCAAAAACACTTTTTTTTTTTAAATGATACTACCAACAAAGGAGGGTCACAGAAATTAGGTCCTGTAAAGTTTTTAATTTCTTGGCCTCCATTCCACATGGTATCTAATCCACAACCACTTCATTAACGACCGTGGCGTAGACCTGTTGAGATATATAGTTAAAATTGATTTTAAAACTCCATCAATGAAAACTAAGAACTGACTATCTGAAATATGTATTGTATTTCTGCAAGCGATATCGGCGTTAGTGAAGTAACCAAACTTTCTGTATTGGACCACCTGGGGAGTGGTATAGAAAATTAGGTTTAAGTAATTCACACTTAATAACCTAATCTGTCACCTGCTGGACAAAACTGCAGAAACCTTATTAATTCTTGAGGTTATGAAGAATGTGTTGAGGCAGTGTGCATGTATAAATATAAATGGCGAATGATAGATGAAGAGATGCAATATACAATACACAAGCACTCGACAGTACATTGTTAAGTACAATGGAATAGGACTGTTACAAGATATACAGTATATACGACAAGTTACTAAACGCACAGAATAGGAAAGGTTGCTTAGACGATAAACAAACGTAAGTGATCCTATATAAACAGTAGTAAAGTCTGGCACGCGAGGCAAAGTATGCAATATTAAGGAATTGAAAAGCAAACAGGAAAATATAAAACAATATTAGACGACCCATGACAAAAACACAAAATGCAAGAAAAGCAACTTAGAGCCAGTGGACTGGGAAATGGAGGCAAAATGAAAGAGCAACAGACAGTGCAAGGTGGTAGTGGAGGCACTGAAAGAAGGTAAAACATTAGGTTTGCAATAACAGCTAAGAATCCAAGATCTTGCGTCTTTCCTTCCTTCATCTTATCAGGGTTGCGAAATTTGACTGTGTGTGTGTGTGTGTGTGTGTGTGTGTGTGTGTGTGTGTGTGTGTGTGTGTGTGTGTGTGTGTGTGTGTGTAATTCAATAAAAAAGTACCTACCATACTGCTACGAAATTTATTTTATACACTTACTATTTCACCTCCCAAGTAGTTCTTTCCTGATACAAACCAACAGTACAGTCTGCTGCACTCAGTTTATTCACTTAACCCCATTAATTCTTTTCTGCAGAAAAGGGTCTTCCATTTCCACAATAAGGTCATCTGGCGGGTAGCAAAAGCAATTTTAAAATTTCATCACAGTAATGGAGTTTAATATAATGGCACTTTGTAACCAACACTGGATTTGACAGAAATAAAATCATGATAAACTGCACTCTTCTTGTTCCTCCTATCAAAACCAGTAAACAATATACGCCAGTTAGTATTCTATGTCAGGCGATTTTGTCGGCTTCTCCCGACACTCGCCAACACCCGTGCTTCACAATGGTCCTTTAACCAGAAATTTGGAAGCATTTTCAGGAGAAGACGAAAAACTGAGGCTTCTATGGAAAAGGAAGGGTGGGGGCGGGTTTACTGGGTGGAAAGAGTGGGAGAGATTATTATGTAGAAAAGTTTGCATAGAAAACGGGATACGGGTTGATTTGATTAATCACAAGAAACACAGACTTGTGACGCAAACAGAAAGGAAAGGTTAATTTTGTTATATTGGATTTATTTGTCCACCATTTTTTATTCTCTTACTCATTTGGCATTTTGGGGCACTTTTATTTCTCCTGTTCAGTGTTATATCACTTATATCAACTTAATACATCACACACACACACACACACACACACACACACACACACACACACACACACACACACACACACACACACACACACACACACACACACACACACACACACACACACTGATTTTAATCTCTTATCACCACACTACCTCCATTCACTCATTGCTCACGCACTCTCTGTCTCACTTCCTCTTACCTCACTTTACTTCGCTACATCCAATCAGTATAATATCCACCTAGTCCTACACCTTCCCGTTGCCTGGCCTAATATCCTGTGAAGGATGGCTTCCATAAAACCACCTTCACCCATCTGTGCTTGTTCAGTAACAATCCTTTCTCCCACCACAAAACCACTCCCCCATTCGTCTGTGCCTGTTCAATAACAATCCTTCCTCTCACCATGAAACCACCTCCACCCATCTGCACCTGTTCAGTAATGATCCTTCCTCCCACCACAAAACCACCTCCATTCGTCTGTGTTTGTTCGGTAACGATCCTTCTCCTCACCATAAAACAACTTCCACCCATCTGCGCCTGTTCAGTAACGATCCTTCTCCTCACCATAAAACCACCTCCACCCATCTGTGCCTCTTCAGTAACGATCCTTCTCCTCACCATAAAACCACCTCCACCTATCTGTGCCTGTTCAGTAACGATCCATCCTCCCACAACAAGCAAACCACCTCCATACATATATCTCGCACATTTTCCTTTCCCCGCTAGACTAAACAATACCGGGGTACAGCAACAAGTACAATGTCTCTGCACATCGTTTGGTCTCCTCCTCTCTCAAATTATCATTCCTCGTGCATTCCCCACTATGTTCTTTCTCCATATGCTTGGTCTTCCTCACCTTCTTCCATCCACTGTACCAACACAGGTACCCTCCGTCACACACTTCCCACCTTGTCTCTCCATTTCATTCTCAGTCCACCTCATTTTAACAAACTAAATAATAATAATAATAAAAGTACTAAACCCTTCACGCTGATGTATTGAAGTGCACTCAGGAAGAATCATGGTATAATTTTAGGGTGAAAAAAAAAAATGACATTCCGGGAACCACTATTCAGGTTTATATAAGGAGTGACACTGTACTAGTGGTTCATAAATATGACCTTGGATAATAATACACACACGGAAGTACTGTATATGCATACCACTTATGCATAACTCTCTCTCTCTCTCTCTCTCTCTCTCTCTCTCTCTCTCTCACACACACACACACACACACACGATAATGGGGGTATGGAAAAAGGAGTGTTGTTACTGTACAGTATATACAGTACGATGATACAGTAGCGGAGGAGAAGCAAGGAGATAACACTGGATTCCCTTCAAGGCGGTAGCTGTTCGGTCATTGTTATTAATTGCATTATGGCCGAAGAAGAATAGGATGCCGTGTTTTACAGTCCACAGCCGGACTGAATCTCTCCATTTCGGAGGTCTGCAGTCAACAAACCTTCCCACAATGACTTAGTTTAGGTTGGGAAGATGTGTGTAGGGATGAGAAGGTTGCGCGTGACACAATTGGTCTGTGTTTGTGTGTACTAGGCGTCTGTAATTTCTTTACCCAGAATACGACCCGCTCAGTCAATTCACATCAATATCAATACCCGATGCTGGATGAACAGGGACATGATAAAAGCGTTCAGCAATTACACCAGCCCAGGTATGAACCCTAGAACCTTTCCTTTGTAACAGGAGTATGCTGCTGCTCGAACACCGGCGTTCCCTGAATAATGACTATTACTAACTTTAATAATGTCTTCTCTGTACTTATTCAGCGAATATAATAATATATTTTTTCTGTCACTCATAATTCTACCTTATGCCAAGGAAGCAACGGCCTATTTATTCTATCTATCTATAGCCCGACGCCCTAATCCCGCAAAGGGTGGCCGCAGACAAAACGCCTCCAAGTCGCTCTGTCACCCACCATTTGACTACCCTCCCCCCAACTCACCCCCCCTCCCTCATATACCTCTCAACTCCATCCCTCCACCTCATCCTCGGTCTACCTCTCCCTCTCCCTCCCTACACCTCACCTACATACACCCTCTTAGTCAGTCTTTCATTCTCCATTCTCTTCACATGTCCAAACCACCTCAGTGTATTTCTCCTAATCTTCTCAACCACATCCACATCCACCCCACAGCGTTCCTTCACTTCTTCATTCGTCAACCTGTCCCTCCACGTCACTCCACATGCTCCTTTCAAGTAACTCATTTCCACTGCTCTCACTCTTGACTTGTTCCCCTCTTGCAAGGTCCATGCCTCGCTTCCCTACGTCAGGGTAGGGATCACAATACCATCATGCAGTGACTTCTTAACTTCCATACTCACCTCCCTATTTCTCATCACTGCTTTCAGTGTACCAACAACCTTCCTTCCCTGCTGTACCCTTTCACGCACTTCATCCCCCAAAGTTCCATCCTTACTCATCACACTACCCAAGTACTTGAATGCACTCACATTCTCCATATCCTCACCATCCAACCTCACTGCACACTCTGTGACTTCATTCCTCTCAAACACCATAACTTTACTTTTGTTTACATTGACTTTCAGATTCCTCTTCCTACACACTGTCCCAAATTCATTCACCAAACCTTGCAACTCCCATTCATCTTCACTCAACAGTACTGTATCATCAGCAAACAGCAACACCGGAAGCTTTCAAATCTCACCCTCATTCATTAGAGCCACCCCCACAACCACTGCCCTACCTTGCACCTCCTTTACAACCTCATCCATGTATATATTAAACAGCCATGGAGACATCACACAACCATGTTTCAGTCCCACACTGAGATCAAAGAACTCACTCAGCTCACCATCCACTCGCACCGTAACCCTAGCTCCCTCGTACATACTCTTCACAGCACTCAACAATTTCCCCTCCACTCCATATATTCTTAATACCTTCCACATACCTTGCCTACCTATTCTGTCATAAGCTTTCTCCAAGTCCATGAAGGCAGCATACACTTTCCTTCCCTTCTCTAGATACTTCTCCACTAAACATCTTAGAACAAATATCTGATCTACACACCCTTTTCCCTTCCTAAATCCCCCTTGTTCTTCTCCAACTAGCTCCTCTGTCATATGCCTAACCCTATGAATGAGTATTCTACCATATATTTTACCAGTCACACTAAGTAGGCAAATACCCCTATGGTTACCACATACTTCTCTCTCTCCTTTTCCTTTGTATAAAGGAACAATTATACCTGATTTCCAGTCCTCTGGAACCCTTCCCTCTTCCCAAGCCAATCTACACAACTTCCATATCCACTCCACAATAATCTCACCCCCATACCTAAGCATTTCACAACACACTCCATCAATTCCTGGGGCCTTTCCCAACTTAATATTCTTCATCGCTTCCACTACTTCCGACCTACTGATCTCTTCCATCCTCCTCTCATCTCTTCTTCTCCCAGCCATTCCCCAACCACTTATACTCGCACTGCTCTCACTCTCCACATTCAACAAATCCTCAAAGTGCTCCTTCCATCTCCTCAGTTTCTCTCTCTTCTCCACCAACAATCTATTATTCCTATCTTTCACTCCCCTACTATTTCCCCTTTCACACTGCCTTACTTTCTTTACCTCCTTCCAAAACAATTTCTTACTCTCCCTCCATTTCACACTCAGATTCCTCCCAAACTCCTCATCCTCTTTCTTTTTACTCTCCTTCAGTCTCTTAACCTCCCTTCTCCTGCTCACATATACCCCTCTCTTCTCTCTCTCATCTTCTCCCCTACCTCTACTCGCTAACCATTCACTATATGCCTTCTTCCTTTGGTCCATAGCTCGTTTCACCTCATCATTCCACCATGCTGTCCCTTGCACACCCTTGCATCTCCTCCTCACCCCACAAACCGCCTCACACGCTGCGCCTATCTCTTCCGTGAATATCTTACATACGTCTTCCACCCCTTCCATCTGCTCTAGCTCATACCTTCCCAGTCTTTCTTCCACTATGCTCTTATACTCTGTCATTTTCTCACTATCTTGCAGTTTCTCCACTCTTCTCACAGGAGTTGCTTCCTCCTGTCTTCCCCTTCGTCTCCTCAACCACTTTCTTTGCAGCTCTACCTTGGCCATCACTAAGTGATGGTCCGAGACTCCATTCCCCCATCCTCTCCACACTCTTGCATCCAACACTTGTCTTCTCATTTGCTCATCCACACACACGTAGTCTATCATTGCCTTTCATTCAACAAGTTCACCATCCATCCTCCTCATTACTCTCCATGTATACTTACAAGCACAGATGTCCACCAAAACACTTCCATTCCCATCTACGTCAGCTGGCACACCCCACTGACCAACCACTCCATCCACTCGTACATTCCCAACTTTGCCATTCATGTCTCCAATCAACAGCACTCTCTCGCTCCTCTCAAACTTGTCCATACACGCTTCTACACTCGACCAAAACTCATCTTTCACTCTTGCCACTCGATCCTCTGTCGGGGCATACACACATACAATCGCCCACGCTTGTATACCTACTTTCATCCTCACCATACAGTCCTTGCACCCACTGTTCCATATTCTCTTATATTCTCCTTCCACTTCTTGCTTATCATCAGACATACTCCCTCTCTTGCCCTCTCATTTTCATTGACTCCCGCACATATACCTAAACCATATTCCCATGCTCTCACCCTTTCACCTTTCCAATTAGTTTCAGTCAATCCACATATATCCACTTTTGCATCCTCAAGCACCTGAACAATCTCTCTCTCTTTCACTTCATCATTCACTCCTCTCACATTCCACGTTCCCACCCTAATAATGTCCTTCGTCCGTTCCTTAGTCGTCAACGTATGGTCCGTCCGGGTCCGAGGCGCTTTGTTCGCTTTTTTTGTTAGTTCTTTTTACGGGGTGGGGCACTAACCCACCACCAACCCTTTTAGTCGCCTCGCACGACAAGCAGGGATACTGGGGGAGTATTCTTGAAACCCTCCTACCCCCAGTTTTTTTTTTTAACAAAGTATATATATATATATATATATATATATATATATATATATATATATATATACAGTATATCATCATCATCAGCGGTTAAGATCCACTGCAGGACCGGCCTGTCCCTACCGAAGAAGGGACGATACAGCCAATGTCTGGTTCTCTGGTAGAACCTATTTATTACCCGAGTAAAATGACGTGTCCTGCACGCCACCAAACAGTCATTACAGTAAGACAATGTGGCCAAAGATCACAAAGTTTTAATTTTTCTCCCACGACACTTTTGTGACCCCGACCTCTATTAAACTATCCAGGTCTTTCCTAGAAAGAGTATGTTAATGGAATGATTACGAGTAGAGGTTATATTAGGAGATTTGTTACTGTCACTGGCATGAGTGGTGGTGGTGTTACTGATCCAATGTTATGGGAGAGTTTACAATTATATGTTATTTATACAGAGTGGTGTGTTACCTTCACTGGCATAAGTGGTGCTGGTGTTGAAGATATGTGTTACTATTATAATGTTCTGGAAGGATTTTGCTTTTATATATAGAGTGGTTTGTTACTGTCAGTTGTACAAGTGGTAGTGGTGTTAATGACAGGTGCCACTAATATGATGTTATGAGAGGGTTTACGATTACAGGTTATAAAGAATTGTTTATCACTGTCCCAGGCATAAGTGATGGTGGTGGTGATGGAGGTGGTTCACGTACTTCCAGACATCGAAATAATGTCGCTAAATACAAAGATGGGTATCAAGGGGTAGGGGAGCCAAAGGGTGGGGAGGCACGGGAAGGGTAGTGAAGTGGAGGGGAGACAGAGGGAGGGGACGAATATTCGGAAATGCACTGAGCCAAAGGGGAGTGTGGTAAGAGCCAGGGGAAAGGACTGATGGGCTGGGTAGTTAGTGGAAGGGTGAAAGAGGGAGAGGAATATGGGATGAAGGACTAAAATGTAAAGAGTTAATGGGTGGTGAAAAAGGACTAGGATGAGGGAAGCAGGAATGAGATGGGTGTGGGAGGGAAGGAGATGGATTATAGAAGGGTTAGTGATGGAGGGGAGGGGAAGGAATATTATGTTATGGGCAGGGCAAGGGATTTAGGAGTCAGGGAGCCAGATGTAAGAGTTAAAGGAAAGGGGGACGGAAGATTAAATAAGGGGGAGAGGGGATTAAAGAACGGAAAGGGAGGATTAAGTGGAGGAGGAGAGAGGAAGAATTTATGAAACTATGAGATGGAAGGAGGAAACTCAAAGTGTTTGGGAAGAAATGAAGAAGACTTTGGGGAGGAGAGAGAGTGTAGAAAGGCACAGACACAGCGAAATAACACAGAAATAGAGAAAAATTAACTAGCCTGTAAGAGACAGCAGTAAAATTTGGAATGTTTAGCAAAACTATCATACACAATCACAGTAGTTCCTAATTTCAATCACCCTTGCCTCTCTCTCTCTCTCTCTCTCTCTCTCTCTCTTACCTCCAGCATCCCACTTTTTCTATTTAGGGTTATTTTAACGAGAGAGAGAGAGAGAGAGAGAGAGAGAGAGAGAGAGAGAGAGAATATAATTATACCTATACGGGCCATTAAGACAATAATATCAAAGATAACCCAATATACTTCGGGGCTATACCTTGTGGCTATAGCAGTGAGGTTCTATAAAATGAACTGATTCTTTGCACAGATGCAACAAAGACAGTAGTTACAGTATTGGCAATGTTAGAAGATGATAACTGTGGGATCTGCGGTGGTGGTGATAATGGTAGGTATAGTGGTTGTGGTGATGACGGTAACCGTGACAGTAACATGATGGTGACGGCAACGGTGATGACAGTGACGGTAACGATGGTGGTGACGGCAACGGTAATGATGACCGTGACTGTAACGGTAATTGTAATGACGAAGGTAACAGTGATGGTACGGCGATGGTGATGGTGACGCTGTTACTGTGACGGTGAGCTTCCACTTCAGCTAAAGACGTAAGGTCAAGGAAAATGTGTCCTAGTGGATGAGTTTAAGAATACCCGGAACACAGTAGTTACAGCAATCATGACACGATTACCAACACAGTTTCACTGACTGCTTGACATTATCGATACCCTGTCCCACATCTTATCCTTCTCCTTTCCTTTATTCTTCCCTTCCCTTCTTATTCTCTTCCTTCCTCTTCCCGATTCCCTTTCTCTCACACCCTTCATATTCTCATCCATTCCCCCCCTCCCTCCCTCCCTCCCTCCCTCTCTCTCTCTCTCTCTCTCTCTCTCTCTCTCTCTCTCTCTCTCTCTCTCTCTCTCTCTAATCTATCCTGGAGTTATTTGAAAGTTAGGGCAATATTTTAACAGAGTTGCTCACATTGCCTCCACCTTTGTAATCTTCTGTCAAGTATGGCATCAGAATCATAATCTGATAGGTATTTGTTGTGATATGATGGAACTACGAATGTGCAAGGCGTCAGGAAGTGAGTGAGTGAGAGTATGTGAGTGAGTGTGCTAGGTGTGAGTGAGTGAATGAGTGAACTGAGCGAGCGAGGGAATAGGGGAGTGAGTGAGTGGGAGAGTGAATGTATGATGGGAGAGAGGGATGAAGGGAGGGAGGGAGTGAATGAGTGAGTGAAGTGAGTTGGTGTGTATTATGTGGCATGCTTTCCGTGTGCATGGAGTTGTGTAAATATTGGCAGAAGTATTTGTGTGCCTGTCAGCATGGGATGAATGACTGTACTGTGATGTATGTGGGTGTGTCTTCCTTGCGGATTTTATCCTTCTCTCTTTTTTTAAGAAGATGAACAGAGGAAGGAAAATCAAATTAAATAAAAAATAATCTGTACACTAGATTACAGGTGTCCTCTGTTCATAAAAACAAGAGGGGATGGATTAGAAGGTGTGATGTTTAATGTATATGATTGTAGTGTGATGTACAGTTGGAGACAGATGTTTATGAGAGTATGCTGGCTTACTCTCTGTATTAATGAAAACACTGAAAAGGTTCAGTAAAGGGGGATGGCCAGGAACAAGTCCTGAGGGCTGGGGAAACTGGTGCTCCAGCTCTACCTGTCAGAAGCTTGCCATCCACCTCGGGAGTACCGCCCTGTTCGACTGGTACTACAGTCTACTCCCTCATATTACTTCGAACAGTATATATATATATATATATATATATATATATATATATATATATATATATATATATATATATATATATATCATCATCATCGTTCATCTGTACACTTTTTCTCTTCCTCCGATTCAAGGTTTATTTTTCCGATCTCTAACATATTCTCCCCTTCCGTCCACATTCCCTCTTTTTCTCTATTTCCCCCTCAACTGTTGTTCATCTCCCACCCCCCTACTCCTGGCACTACCCATCAATTTTTCCTCTGTAACCTTCACGTCACAACCTGACCTCTCTCTCTCTCTCTCTCTCTTCTTACTTTTCTTCTGACTCACTCTCTCATGCTCACTCACATATTTTTATTTTCCAGTTGGTGTCAAAAGGTGGAGTGAGAGGGTAAACGATTTCTTTCCTCAAAGTGGCAACCTAGTCGCTTCCCACACGTGCCAGAAGGGGACTAAAATGTGGGCTGTCCAAATTACTTCCTCTTGGTTTTTGAGATTAAATATTTCCATAAGACAAAAAGGATTTCTCGTGATGTAAAAATATGGGAACCATTACAAATTTACACAGAGATTATTGAATTGCTATTAAAGCCTGAAATATAATAAGAGTTGCTGATGTAAATGGAGAAAATAATTATATAAAATTTAAAAACCCTATGTTCAGTCAGGATAGGGTTATAAGTGAGGGTAAAAAGTTTTGTTTGGCATTGTATAGGGATGTGTTAGTCAAAAGTGTTCCCGTGAACTTCCCTCTGTTCTAGCTAAATTATTCAGACTATGCATACGTACTTCTTCATTCCCAAATTCATGGAAAGAAGCCAATATCCACCCAGTTCTGAAGATAGGAAGTTCCTCTGACCCCTCTGATTACAGACCAATAGCTGTCACATCTTCTCTTGGTAAGATATTTGAAACTTTAATTAATAAGCACATTGTTAAACATCTTGAATCCAACAACTTAAATAATGATAGACAATATGGTTTTCGCCACGAAAGATCCACCATCGACATACTCAATCTCCTAACTCATACCATCCATCAGTCAATTGACCTAAATGGAGAAGCTCATGCAGTAGCCCATGATATTTCTAAAGCTTTCGACAGAGTATGGCACCGTTCCCTGCTGTCCAAACTCCCTTGCTATGGACTAATGTCTTTTGTTCCTTTGATTTCCTCATATCTCAGTGACATGAAAATAAGAGTAAAAGTAGATGATGTATATTCCAATTTCCTCTCAACTAACGCCAGCGTGCCGCAGGAATCGGTTCTGGCGCCAACTCTGTCCCTGGTTCATATTAATGATCTCTTATCTGTCACCGACAGTCCCATCCACTCATATGCAGATGACTCAACACTACGTAGTTCATCACACTCAGACACCCATTTACAAAGTCTAATATCTCTACCACTCAACTCAGTACAGCCATCTCCATAAATCAAGACCTATTTCCGATCAGTGAATGGGGACAAAAGAACCTTGTCTCATTTAATGTTAGTAAAACTAAATATATACAATATACTAATAGAGAGATCTTGCCAGATTCGTATATTACCTTCAGTGCTACTAATATTCCCATCTCCAAAAGTATTGAAATTCTCGGCGTCTCACTTAACAGTGCCCTCAACTGGACCTCTCATGTCAGATCACTTGCTAAAACCGTCTCAAAGAAACTTGGATTATTGTACAGAGTCCGTAACTTCGTCACTGACGAGCAGTTAGCTATAATTTATAAGAGTCATGTGCGCTTTCAACCTGAATATTGCTCACCCTTGTGGAATGGATATGGAGAGGTTGCATTAAAACAACTAGACAAAATTCAGAACAAAGCTGTTAGAATTATTAACAACCCTGCCATTACAAATAAACTACCTCCCCTACAAGTAAGAAGAAATGTTGTCTCCTTGCATTATTTTACAGATATTTTTATGACAAATGCTCAGACGAAGTTGGTCCATGGTGCCACCTCTCCATGCCTTCCCTACACGGGCATCTGGTAGCGCTCATGACTGGAATGTCACTCAGCCATATTGCAGAACTTTTGCCTACCAGAATTCTTTCATTCTCCGAACTGCATCTCTTTGGCACTCACTTCTCCAGAGTTGTTTCCCTCCAAACTTCAACCTACAGCTGTTCAAGTCTAACTGTTGTAGATATTTTATGAACAGAGGACACCAGTAATCAGGTAAATGGATTTTTTTTTATTCATTTGTGTTTCCTTCCTCTGTTCTGTTAAAAAAAAAAAAAAAAAAAGAATCAACTCCGAACCTAACAACCACATCCACGCACATGAACCATTCTGACAACTGCATACGCAACTGCAGTGCTTAAAAATATACATGTGTGTGTGTGTGTGTGTGTGTGTGTGTGTGTGTGTGTGTTCCTATGATTTTTCAGTACTTGTTTGGCTACAGCTATTAATTAACCGCCTATATATTCGAGCAGCAGAGACATAAAAATTATTAGCAGGCATCACAAGTGTTCCTGAAAATTAAACACTCATTTGGTTCTCCCAGCCTTTCTGGAGAATAACTTTATTCTGACGCATTATATCTCTTGTGTTATTTTAATTCCTGGAAAGTTTGGGGCTCCTGAAAGAGGAAACATTTCGGTCCAGCACTAAGTGAACGATATACAGAACTACCAGACTTGGAAATAATTATACCAAAAGAAAGAGTGACAAACACCCAAGGTGGCAACAACCAACAACCTAGATGCCTTGTTCAAGCGTCAACTTCACAGTCGTTTATGTTTCATTAAAAAGATCTGTGTCCTGCGTCTGCGATAGTCATTTGCCTGGACTGTGTTGTGTTGACGAACTATTTCTTCAGCCTTCTGGCTCTTCAACAACTCACACAGACTTGAGTTCTTAACGTTGTCAGCTTCTGCTTCTCAAACAAGACAAAACTGTTGAAGATATCGACGAGGGGATGTGGGAGGGAGGGAATTCATCTTACCTTACACTGCACCAACCATCAGGTGGTCACACGGGACCTACTTCTTAATATCGACAACTGTCACAGGCCAAACATGCTCAAGTAATTGATACCCTCTGCCTCAGTATCACCAGCTTTCATGGGTCAATGAAGTTCAGGTTTATAATACGCACTACCTCTTATTATCGGGTCAATGATGCTGAAGTTATTAAGACGCTTTACCTCTTATTACTACCAACTTTCACGGGTGAAAGAAGTTCAAGTTATTAATATTACAGGAGTTCATAATATTAATATCGTCCTCTTCCCTAATTAGACACTTGGTATGTCATTACGTCCGCCAACTTTTATTCCGTCACCCTCTATGAACCACACACAAGTCCAGGTTATTATTATCGTCAACTTGTGCAAATTAATGACATTCAGTTTAATATTACCATCATGAAAGTTTCCTGGAGCCAGAAGTGCTTATGCGGCATCAACCAACTCACTGTTACCAACAACTATCAAGTCATTAATGTTAGCCATATCATTCATATCGGTAATCAAATACGGCCCCAAGAACTAAGTCGTTAATATCACCAGCTTCTGCCCAACATACATACCTTGGCGAAAGCTAAGAGGATATAGAAAAAGATGACAAAAGCTGAGAAAAATGTGAAGGGAAAAGTGGGAGGCGCGATAGGAAGGAAGACACGAAAAAAAGATAAGACAAGAGCCGAAAAGGTGAGAGTTACATACAATGAGAACAGAAGCAGTTCACAAAGGATAAACAGAAACGAAAAAAAAAAAAAAGTGAACGGACACACAGTGGAGGCGTGTGGGGGAAGGAGACAATGACAGGAAAAAGACAAAGAATTGAGGAGCAAAAAAGAGGTATCAGGAGAGAGAGAAAGAAAAAAAGATATTACAGAAAGAGAGGGGGAACAAGCCTTCTCTCTCTCTCTCTCTCTCTCTGGCTTTAATCTTGCTGTAGTTATTGAGAGAAAATATAAATATTTTCACCAGTGTATCTCACACTGTCGACGTCTTTGTGGTGTTCAACAACTTGCAGTCAGTATTATAATTTTCCAGAAAGTGTATTGTACGGTGAGTGAATGTTGAGTGTGAGAGGCCAGAGTGAGTGAAGGAGGAGTGACAGCGGGCAAGGGAGTCTGTACACAGTTGTGTTAATTGTGTTAAAGTGAGCAGGTTTAAGTGAGCGAATGTGTGTGTGTGTGTGTGTGTGTGTGTGTGTGTGTGTGTGTGTGTGTGTGTGTGTGTGTGTGTGTGTGTGTGTGTGTGTGTGCGTGCGTGCGCGCGCTTTCCATTTTCATTTGTCTACTTTATATTTTTGCATTCCTGAAAAAAAAAAAAATGACGTCCTTGCCATGTAAAATTAGTTTGAGGAAGGAGGTACATAATTTATAACTCTAGCAACTGACACCTCCATTATGTTGTAATGGTGTAATTACTCGTACTTGGGTTTATTGGGAGTGTGTAAACCAGGATACACCAGTAAATGCTGATACATCTGTCTCATCCTGTTAAAGTACAGTATACGACACTGCTTCCTGGCTTCTCACCTCCCCCCCTCCCCTCAGATATAAACCTATCCCTTTCACCGGTATATCCCAGGTCGGTTTAAGCATCATACTCCCGGATGTTGTTACCGTATTACGGCTATATTTACCATACGCCTCGCCTCTCGACATTTATCTGGTTCCTCTACTGCATCATTATCACACATTTCCTATTTAAGGTTGACGCTTTCGTTTTGGTCTTAGGTTGTTTCGCTGTGAGTAAATTCTCTTTTACCTATTGCTGGATCTCTCTCTCTCTCTCTCTCTCTTTATGGTATATTTTGTAGCCTTTTCGCTTCCTCCTTCCATTTGACCTATCTTCACCCTCCCTCACTTCTCTTTCTCTTCCTTCTTCCCAGCTACAGTTTTCTCTCTTTAATGTTCTGTGTTTCTTACAACCTCCTAATTACTTCTACCTGTTTCTTTTTTTACACCTCATATATTTTATTCATTATCTTCGTATAAGCTACATCAACATTTATCTAAATTTTTCTCTAAACTTCTAATACAGTTATTCAAAATTTTCCATAAATTTTTCATCTCATCTCTCCCACTTATCCATTCTCTCTCTCTCTCTCTCTCTCTCTCTCTCTCTCTCTCTCTCTCTCTTTCCTACGCATTTTTTTTTTTATCCCTTCCTCACTTCTTCTATCACATTCATTGTCTGAGTTTCTACTTCCCACATACGCTCTTTCTCCGTTTCCCTCTCTTATTTTCCGTCTGTCTCACTTTCTTATTCTTACTCGCACAATTTATTTTTCCAGGTGATGTCAAAAGGAGGAATGAGAGGATAAACTATTTCTTTGTCGCACCTTAAACATGCCAAAAGGAGACTAAAATGTGGATAGTCAAAATTATATGCTAATGGTTTCTGAGTCAAATTTTCTCCCATCAGACAAAACAGTTTCATCATGTTGTAAGAATAAGGGATCTGTTATAAATTTACAGAAATTAATACCTTTTAAAACCTGAAAAGCAAGAAAAAAATAGTCACAATGGATATAATGATTACACAACATATCATCGGCCTGGGTTGAGTCGTGTTAGAGTTGTATATACTCGTAAGTGAGGTAGATACGTTTTCGTTGGTATTATGGTGAGTGTGTTGGTAAAGGCGACTCCTTAACTCATCTTTCAGCTTAACATCCACAGTCACGCGATTGTACCATTTTGACAGCTGCATCCACAACCTGTGTGTGTGTGTGTGTGTGTGTGTGTGTGTGAATACATACGAGGTAAGCAAATATTTCTGTAAAGAATGCTATAAATAGGAACCTTTTGTATAAATGCAAAATTGTACATTTTGTACTCTATACATTTGGATAATTATATTGTTTAGAAACGCGATAGGTGAGAGACACTACACTCGCAACATTCAGTTACTGGCATATTCTATACGTAACATATACCATCGATGGTTGTGAATCTACAGCATAGAAATTATTTTCCTGACTATTTATAAATCATTTTAGGTTGGAAATTCTTAACCTTTGGAATCCTGCAGGGTTGAAGCTGTACAGAGAATTATGTCCTGCCCTGCCCTGACCTGCCTTTCTCTTCCCTTCTCTGCAGCAGTGGAAAGATTTGTAAAAGGGAAGAAAATGCAACTGGTAAAGAAGGTTAAGGAAACGATGGGATAGTGGCGAGTGGATGGGGGTGGAGTGACGGTTTGTAATATACAAAACTTCTGATTTAATTCCAAAGACATATAGCGACTGTACTTTTTTCAGTACTTGTGGCTCGATATGGATGCACAGTCTGTTTGCTGATGTATCTATTGATATAGAAGCAATTATTTATCGACCTATGTGCATTCAACACTCTACCTGTCAAGCTTGAATTAATAATTTACTGAGGGGGGGGGAACTGTACTAACAGGGTCCAATAAATTACTGGATAAGTGAGATTCACTGCGGTCAAGGCTGGTTGTGTTACTGTCTGTGTGAGGTTAGTTACTATGGGGCTGAAATGAATTACTGGGTACATGAGGCCAGACATGGATGGGTGAGAAAACTGTTAAAGTGAAAATCAGAATGTAAAAAAAAAATAATAATAATTAATGGATATAATTAGTTACAAGACTTGTGATTATGAACGACACAAGTTATTACTTCAAAGAAACAATACGGATGGATGAGGAAATTTTCCTGTTACATAAGACAGTCTTATCTTGGAATATATCCACCAAATGACACGAGTGGCTGACTAAACTGCTGGGTGGGCAAAGTAATTTATTGTAAAAGTGTAAATGTATCTAACAGGCTGGATGACTGTGAAATATTGACACCTGTGAACGTAGTCTCTCTCTCTCTCTCTCTCTCTCTCTCTCTCTCTCTCTCTCTCTCTCTCTCTCTCTCTCTCTCTCTCTCTCTCTCTCTCTCGACTGGAGTGGCTGTCACTCTCATTTCACAGTCTCTCCTCGACCATTTGTCTGATGCTGTTTATCTTTACCTATGGACACAGGTATTTTTGCCTTCTTCCTATCCCTTCATCGTCGCCTGACTCCGTTTCTCTCTGATCTGCACACACACACACACACACACACACACACACACACACACACACACACACACACACACACACACACACACACACACACACACACACACACACACACACACACACACACACACACACACACACACACAGTAACATCAGTCACACTCATACAAGTAGGACAAAAAAAGTTAAGAAAACAAGTTGAATAATATAGTTAAAATGTGAACAGAGAGAAGTGGTGGAGTAGGAAGACAATCATGAAATATGAAGAGGAAGAAGAATGTCTGACCAACATTATTATAAAAGATAGATAAAATAACTGAAAAGAAAGACAAATATGATAAACGAGGAAGGTAATGAACGTGAATACGAGAAAAATGGTAGTGTGGGTCAGGCATTAAGGGTAATAAAGGTGGAATAAGTTAAAAGTGCGGAGAGGCAGCGAGGCAGGCCAGGGTAGTGAAGGGTGAGTGGAAAAAAGATGACGGATGGAGGGGAAGAGAGAGAAGAGACAAGGTGGGATGGAGAGAGTATTTGTGTTCTGTATAGAGAGAAACAGGAAAGGAGCTTAGGTAAGATTTCTGAGAGAGAGAGAGAGAGAGAGAGAGAGAGAGAGAGAGAGAGAGAGAATGTTGAGGTGTAGAGTGATTGAGAGGGGATGAGGACAAGAGGGTGAGGAAAATGGTGAAGGAGAAGGATGAGGAGGAGGACTGACTGGTAGACAGATGTGTAGCGAAGGAGAGAAAACGATTAAAAAAAGATAGACTATGTTCAGGTGAGGGGTAGGTGGGGGCACTCACCATCCACTCACTCGTTGTAGTGAAGCTCTCGGGTGTCTGCCCTTTCCTCTCCTCCATTCTTCTTTCCTTCCATCGTCTTCTATCTTTCGTTCGTTCATTCTTTTCTCGTTTTTCTGCCTACGGGTGACTTTACACTCCCTCTTCTGTCTTTCTTTCCTTCATTCTTTCCTCTTCCTTCTGCCTGTGGATGGCTCTACACTGAGTGACAAGCCAAATGGTTTCCTGTACACCAGGAAACCATTTACTACCCTGGGTGGTAACCATACAACCAAATTATGGCGACTGGTGGTTTAATGGGTAATTAAGGCGCTCCAATTGGATTGAGCCGGTGAAAGGTTTATATCCAAGGGGTGACTGGGGTTGACTGCTCAGGTAATGCCACTCAGGGATGAGTGTGGCCGGGTACTCTCATCTTAAATGTCAGAACCAACTTGCCTAGCCCAGGGCTCCTACGCTCTTCATGGGGCAACATAGGACTGGATGATGAAAGAATGAATGATGTTCAGGTGAAGGATGAGAGGAAAAAAATAAGGAATAAGGGGAAAAAAATCAAAGAAGAATGAGGAGGATGACTGGGATAACCGGCGACGGAAAAGGCCAAATGATTAGACAGACTAAATGAGGAGGAGAACAGAGAGGGGCGAACGAAAAGGAAGACGAAAAAGGAAGGGAAAAAGAGTAGAAGTGGGGAATAAGAGACAAACCAAGAAGAAAAGATGCAGATGAAGAACAACACAATGGTGAGGGAGAGAAGAAGGAAGCGGCGCCACGAGGGATATGATGATTATAATTACTGGACATGAGATGCTGGAAGAACAGAGGACGAGATGGAAGAACACTATTAAAACAACTGACTAGGAGGACAATGATATAATGATTAGGACTATGAGGAGGCAGGCGAGAGTCAGAAGGAGAACGAAAATCGTAAAGTGACAGAAAAAGACATGAAGAAAGAAGGGAGAAGGGTAAAATGATGATAAGGATGGCTTAAGAGGGGGAAGAGAGAGAGTAAGAAAGAGAACAAGGAACATAAAGAGAAGGAGAAAGAAATGAAGTGTAAAATGTAGGCACGATGGAAGATAGGAAAATAATGATGTAAAGCTTGAAAGAAAAGAGATGGACGAAAGAGAAAGGAGAAAGAGAAAGAAAGGAAAGCAGAGACTAAAGGGGAGAGAGAGAGAGAGAGAGAGAGAGAGAGAGAGAGACGGTACACCCACAGTACAGGGTGACAACCAGGACAATATACTGTATACTCACACTGATGGCCGTTCTGATATTAGCAGTAGTAGATGCTGTTTCTGTGTTAGTAGTTTAGGTTGATCACCGACACTACCACCATACCTATAATACCGGTAACATTAAAAATAAAAATAATAATATTCATCATCATCATCATCAGTATAATAATAATATTAATCATCATCATAATCATCATCATCATCATCTTCATCATCATCATCATCATCATAATAATAATAACAATATGTAATAATAATAATAACAATAATAATAATAATAATAATAATGATAATAATAATAATAATAATAATAATGTTGATAATAAAAATATCAACAATTTGAAAACAAAGTAAATATCCAAAACACATTACCTTAAAAATTTACAAAGTATCACACACACACACACACACACACACACACACACACACACACACACACACACACACACACACACACACACACACACACACACACACACACACACACACACTGGGCTGTGGCAAGATCCTGTAACATTAAGACTGCCGGGATAATGACACCTCCACGACAATGAGTGTAATGAACAGGAGTGCATGTCAACTCCATCATGTCACTCCACTTTTAATTACATCAGGTGTTACTCGTTTCTTCTCTGCTTCATGTCTTGGTCGCTTCACTTCACCTCAACACCTCGCATCATCTCGCCATTTATTTTTCAAACCACTCTGTTTCGCTCTCGTTCATTTACTTCCATGCTCCAGTTATTAAAGTTTCTCAGCATTCCGCATCCTTGTCACATTTTGGTACTTTAGCTGGTCGGTACGTAACTTCATTTTTCTTGCCATGTCACCACTTGGTACATCATCTCGTCACAGCCCTCACTCCTCCAGTTTCTCTTACAGAAATGGTGGATAAAATAAATTATTACTGTGACTAATGCGCTTATTACTGTGATTCATGAACACGCAACTCTCATCATTGCAGCTTAAATGGCACACGAGAGCGACGTCTGCAGTTGCATTAACTCTCTCTCTCTCTCTCTCTCTCTCTCTCTCTCACAGCAGGTAACACGTACTTCAAAGGTATCCTTAATTCAGGTAAAAATCACATACGACTTTTTCATGGACTGACACTCGAGTGACAGAACTGCAATTCTCTGCATATGGTGAAAAAAAAAAAAGTATTCTAAGACCCACCCACACACACACACACACACACACACACACACACACACACATATATATATATATATATATATATATATATATATATATATATATATGTTTTTTTGTGTGTGTGTTTTATACTGCTTGTAGCACTGGAAAATTATAATTCTAAAAGCTATGGAGACTATGATATAATTTAATCAAAACGTCATCAGGCTTCTCTAAAATCCTCCGGACAGAAACACTGCGACATATCAGGCATGCAGATGAAGCCCAGTTTAATGCAGCTTACAGACTGACCAAGCTTAAGGTGATGAAACAAGATGTCTCCTTTTTTTGTTAAGAGGGCGAAAGTTATGTTTTCAGGATGATATTTTTCTTTAAGTCATTTGCCCTAAGTGTTGTTTCGGATGGCCCAATATGTATTGTAATCTCGAACTTGATGGGGTTTCCACAGGCAGCATAAATGTAATCGCCTGACGTTATCCACACCAAAATGTCCAAGTGGGTCACTGCCCTTTCACCGTCTGTGTCCGATCAAGTCATGTACAGTACATACAGTACGTGCTGGAATTTTTCTTTGAAGTCAGTTTGTACAGAATCCTACGTACAGTACGTGCTGGGGCTTTCCTTTGGGGTGCGAGTCATACGTAATTTTTCAACTGCATTTTATTTAGATTAGAGTCTCAGTGGTGCTGGTTTCTTTAAACAGACACTACTTTGTAAATGGCTGGTTATATGATGTATAAAGGTTAATCGTTTGTATTTTTTTTTTAATGCTAGGAAGAAGGAACCAAAGGTCAGGAGCCTACAAATTGTTCCTTCCAAGAAAATAAATAAATAAAATAAAATAATGCAAGAGAGAGCCAATTTCAAGATCTGATCATTTCGAGATGCCTGGACACACTGCGTTTGAAAGACTGGAGATCATAGGAAGCAGGAAATACAGACAGAGGGAGACATTTCCAGAGTTGACCTGTTGCATAAATGAAGAACTGGGAGTAACGGTTAACTCTTTCATTAGAGAGTTGGACTGAAAAAGGGTGAGAGTTTGTTGCTAGACGGGTGCTACGCGCCCGTCGTATAGGTGGAGGGATACAGTTCAGAGGAGCAGTGACCACTGAAGTAGCGATAGAAAAGAGATAAAGATGCAACAGTGCGGCGAAGAGACAGGGGTTGAAGGGAGCCAGTAAGAGAAGGAGAGTTAATGAGACGAAAAACCTTAGACTCCACCCTATTGAGAAGAGCTGTATGTGGGGAGCCTCCCCACACATGAGAGTTGTACTCTACACAGGAGCGAATAAGAGTGGATGATCATCTGTATTTGTTAATCGGTATAATTAGGCGCTACTTTATAAGTGGTTGATCGTGTGGTGTGTTTAAATTTATCGATAATCTATACATAACTTTACATCTGCGTGCAGCTATTAACAGATAGCTCAGTTATCCCACAGAAAGCTGAAGTAATGATCGCCTTCAAAACAAGATAAATGAGACGCATTTGTGATAAATTGGCATGAATGTACCCAGGTAACCACTCAGCTAATTGACCTCTCTCTCTCTCTCTCTCTCTCTCTCACCACAAAAGCCACCCACTCACACTGCATACAACGTGAGCCAAATACAACGACACCGCTTGAGGTGAAATCTCACACTTACATCTCTTTTAGCTTCTTTCTTTCCTGTTATCCACCTTTACTGATCTGGAACAAAAAATAAGAGAAAAGAGGGAAAATGTTTAGAAAGGCTTCCAACACGCTTCTCACAGACAATTGATAACGTTGCCAAACTTGTTTTATGGTTCTCATTTTCGGTTTGTCTTCCTCACTTTTGTTCCCCCTTGAAGGACGGATGGGTGGGTGAGGAAGGCATTCAGACCCACGGCATACCTTCCTCTCCCCTCACCTCTCCATCCTTCTGATCCCTACTCGCTCATCCCATCCCTTTGTTACCCTTTCTAGTTCGACCCAGAATTCTCTAGGGCAGTATTTTCTTACCCTATTGGTAGGAGAATGTCAAATGAAGATAATGTGGTTTGATGTAAGTTGAGGATAATAAATGATGAAGAGTAACGTAGAGAGGAAACAACTGGAGACAGACAGAGAGATAGACAGGATTGAATTCAATGGTAGAAGGGAGGAGGGATGACACTGCCAAGACGCAGACTTTGAAGCAAGTAATCAAATTTGAAAGCAACCCGATGAATAAAGGGTTGCTCTTATGAAGTGTGACGGCGACTGTTGCGGGATGGGGAGCGGGGAAGGAAGAAGGAAGTAGGAAGAGTGAGTATTGGAGAAAAAGAATCTATCTATCTATCTATCTATAGCCCGACGCCCTAATCCCGCAAAGGGTGGCCGCATACAAAACGCCTCCAAGTCACTCTGTCACCCACCATTTGATTCCCCTCCCCCCAAATCACCCCCCCCTCCCTCATATACCTCTCAACTTCATCCCTCCACCTCATCCTCGGTCTACCCCTCCCTCTCCCTCCCTCCACCTCACCTACATACACCCTCTTAGTCAGTCTTTCATTCTCCATTCTCTCCACATGTCCAAACCACCTCAGTGTATTTCTCCTAATCTTTTCAACCACATCCACATCTACCCCACAACGTTCCTTCACTTCTTCATTCGTCAACCTGTCCCTCCACGTCACTCCACATGCTCCTCTCAAGTAACTCATTTCCACTGCTCTCACTCTTGACTTGTTCCCCTCTTGCAAGGTCCACGCCTCGCTTCCATATGTCAGGGCAGGGATCACAATACCATCATGCAGTGACTTCTTAACTTCCATACTCACCTCCCTATTTCTCATCACTGCTTTCAGTGTACCAACAACCTTTCTTCCCTGCTGTACCCTTTCACGTACTTCATCCCCCAAAGTTCCATCCTTACTCATCACACTACCCAAGTACTTGAATGCACTCACATTCTCCATATCCTCACCATCCAACCTCACTGTGTATTCTGTAACTTCATTCCTCTCAAACACCATAACTTTACTTTTGTTTACATTAACTTTCAGCTTCCTCCTCCTACACACTGTCCCAAATTCATTCACCAAACCTTGCAACTCCCATTCATCTTCACTCAACAATACTGTATCATCAGCAAACAGCAACACTGGAAGCTTCCAAATCTCACCCTCATTCATTAGGGCCACCCCCACATCCACTGCCCTACCTTGCACCTCCTTTACAACCCCATCCATATATATCTTAAACAGCCATGGAGACATCACACACCCCTGTTTCAGTCCCACATTGAGATCAAAGAACTCACTCAGCTCACCATCCACTCGCACCGTAGCCCTAGCTCCCTCGTACATACTCTTCACAGCACTCAACAATTTCCCCTCCACTCCATATATTCTTAATACCTTCCACATACCTTGCCTATCTATTCTGTCATAAGCTTTCTCTAAGTCCATGAAGGCAGCTTACAGTTTCCTTCCCTTCTCTAGATACTTCTCCACTAAACATCTTAGAACAAATATCTGATCTACACACCCTTTTCCCTTCCTAAATCCCCCTTGTTCTTCTCCAACTAGCTCCTCTGTCATATGCCTAACCCTATCAATGAGTATATTACCATATATTTTACCAGTCACACTAAGAAGGCAAATACCCCTATGGTTACCACATACTTCTCTCTCCCCTTTTGCTTTGTACAGAGGAACAATTATACCTGATTTCCAGTCCTCTGGAACCCTTCCCTCTTCCCAAGCCAATCTACACATCTTCCATATCCACTCCACAACAATCTCACCCCCATACCTAAGCATTTCACCACACACTCCATCAATTCCTGGGGCCTTTCCTAGCTTAATCTTCTTCATCGCTTCCACTACTTCCGACCTACTGATCTCTTCCTCCCTCCTCTCATCTCTTCTTCTCCCAGCCATTCCCCAACCACTTATACTCACACTGCTCTCACTCTCTACATTCAGTAAATCCTCAAAGTGCTCCTTCCATCTCCTCAATTTCTCTCTCTTCTCCACCAACAATCTATTATTCCTATCTTTCACTCCCCTACTATTTCCCCTTTCACACTGCCTTACTTTCTTTACCTCCTTCCAAAACAATTTCTTACTCTCCCTCCATTTCACACTCAGATTCCTCCCAAACTCTTCATCCACTTTCTTCTTACTCTCCTTCACCAGTCTCTTAACCTCCCTTCTCCTGCTCACATATACCTCTCTCTTCTCTCTCTCATCTTCTCCCCTACCTCTACTCGCCAACCATTCACCATATGCCTTCTTCTTTTGTTCCACAGCTCGTTTCACCTCATCATTCCACCATGCTGTCCCTTGCACACCCTTGCATCTCCTCCTCACTCCACAAACCGCCTCACACGTTGCGCTTATCTCTTCCGTGAATATCTTACATACGTCTTCCACCCCTTCCATCTGCTCTAGCTCATACCTTCCCAATCTTTCTTCCACTATGCTCTTATACTCTGTCCTTTTCTCACTATCTTGCAATTTCTCCACTCTTCTCACAGGAGCTGCTTCCTCCTGTCTTCCCCTTCGTCTCCTCAACCACTTTCTTTGCAGCTCTACCTTGGCCATCACTAAGTGATGGTCCGAGACTCCATTCCCCCACCCTCTCCACACCCTTGCATCCAACACTTGTCTTCTCATTCGCTCATCCACACACACGTAGTCTATCATTGCCTTTCGTTCAACAAGTTCACCATCCATCCTCCTCATTACTCTCCATGTATACCGGTGGATCATCTTATGACGAAAGTAGGTGTTGGCTATTGCCAACCCCTTACCAGCACAGATGTCCACCAAAGCACTACCATTCCCATCTACTTCAGCTGGCACACCCCACTGACCAACCACTCCATCCACTTGTACATTCCCAACTTTGCCATTCATGTCTCCAATCAACAGCACTCTCTCGCTCCTCTGAAACTTGTCCATACATGCTTCTACTCTCGCCCAAAACTCATCTTTCACTCTTGCCACTCGATCCTCTGTTGGAGCATACACACATACAATCGCCCATGCTTGTATACCTACTTTCATCCTCACCCATACAATCCTTGCACCCACTGTTCCATACTCTCTTATATTCTCCTTCCACTTCTTGCTTATCATCAGACATACTCCCTCTTTTGCCCTCTCATTCCCACTGACTCCCGCACATATACCTACACCGTATTCCCATTCTCTTATCCTTTCACCTTTCCATTTAGTTTCAGTCAATCCACATATATCCACTTTTGCATCCTCAAGCACCTGGACAATCTCTCTCTCTTTCACTTCATCATTCACTCCTCTCACATTCCACGTTCCTACCCTCAGAATGTCCTTTGTCCGTTCCTTAGTTGTCAACGTATGGTCCGTCCGGGTCCGAGGCGCTTTATTTGCTTTTTTAGTTAGTTCTTTTTACGGGGTGAGGCACTAACCCACCACCAACCCTTTTAGTCGCCTCGTACGACAAGCAGGGATACTGGGGGAGTATTCTTGAAACCCCCCTACCCCCAGGGGGTAAAAAAAAGACAGGGAGAAAGTGATTTGCTACCGAATGTTTAATAACGTGGTTAATTTTGTGCACACACATTGGCAAAGTCCCCCCCTCCAGACACACACACATTCATCAACACAAAAAAGCCACGCCTAAAGTGCAAGAAAACATTTTCATATGAATAACAGTCGCTGGCAGAGACGTTAGCCCACAAGAAGAGTCGCTGGCTACAAAAACGGAAAAAGAAGTAAGAGGATGCTTGATTCTTTATATGCTGAGAGAATCACTTAAGTATTATATCATGGCCGGAGTCAAACGATTTTCTTAGGTGAGGAACAGTTTAGGACTATGCCACAGAAAATTACAACAAACGACACATGACGGGGGATATGTGAGGCAGGAGAGAGAGAGAGAGAGAGAGAGAGAGAGAGAGAATCAGGCAATAACCCCACTGTCATCACCACTACCACCTAGCAAACTAAAAAAAAAGCCAGGGCAGGAATGTTATCGGATTTCGTATCAGCCAGAAGCGGGTGTACTGGTCTGGTACTGGTGTGGCAAGTATGATACTGGTGTGGCAAAGGTGGTACTGACTGGTAATGATGGTACTGGTGTGGCAAGGGTGGTACTGGTGTGGTAAGGGTAGTACTGGTGTGGTAAGATTGCTACTCGTGTGGCAAGGATTGTACTGGTGTGGCAAGGGTGGTATTGGTGTGGCAAAGGTGGTACTGGTGAGATAAGATTGGTACTGGTGTTGTAAGGGTGGTACTGGAGTGGCAAGCGTGGTTCTGGCGTGACAAGGGTGATATTGGCGTGGCAATGATGGCTTTGGGGTGGCAAGGATGGTTCTAGGAGGGCAAAGGTGGTACTGTGGTGAATGTGGCAATTTGGAAAGTGCAAGACAGTCATCCTGAATTGTAAACACTTATACAGTAACTCGGATATAAAATAAATTGATAATAAAATGCACTTGCGATGGGATAGATAAAAAAAAAATAATCCAGTTTCTGAGGAAGTTGGATGAATCGATATTGAATGTACGGAGTCAGAGTGGATCTATGCATGATAAGACGAGAATAATGGATGGTTCAGCAGTAAGACAGGATGATGGATGAAGAGTATAAATATAAATGACTGCAAGGAGGATGAATTCAGAGTTTGAGAAGATGGATGAACAGCTAATGAATGGATGCACTCAGAGTGGATTTATACATGATGCGGCACAAGACAGATGGATGAATGAACACTGTGACAGGACGATAGATGAATATATAATGAATGTATGTAGTCAGTGTGGATGTATACATGATGCAACATAAGACGGCCGGATGAATGGACATTGTGACAGGACGATGGATGAATATATAATGAATGAATGTAGTCAGAGTGGATATATACATGTTGAGACACAAGACAAGTGGATGGTTGAACAGTGTGATAGTACTATGGATGAACAGTATGGAGATAACCAACTGGAAATTAGATGGATACAGAGACTGAGATGATAGATTAGTGACAACAGTGTGAGTGGATAGATGTATGACGAATTATAAGTGTATGATGGAGGGATGGGTACAGAATGTGACACGAATATGGAAACTGGAACTTGTGCAGATATAAAGGATTACAGGATTATCACACGTGACAGCAGTACAACTGGAGACTTGGTAGGGAGGGGAGAAGGGTTATCTGATTTACGTGTGTGTGTGTGTGTGTGTGTGTGTGTGTGTGTGTGTGTGTGTGTGTGGATACACTCTTCCTGATATTGTCTTAGCAGTTAAATAATCTCCAGTATAATCGGGTAGGAGAGTAATCCACGTGGAACTGGGCGGGAGGCAGGTGGGATACAATCTAGGTGGGATTGGGAGGGAAACAGGTGAGGTATAATCCATGTGGGATTGGGGGGAGGCAGGTAGGGGTGTAATCCAGGTGGGATAGAGAGGGAGAGAGATGGCGGAACAACTGTGCGGACTGACCCAGTAATTTTGGACAAATTTAATGATTATGTATTTTAATTAAGTTACTATATCTGAAACTGAAATAAACAATCAGCCTTTATATCCAGGGTGCACTCTACTTTTTCTGACATCTGAAGCTCCATTTGTGTTTATAAATGACTATCTTCCAGCTGGGAATACTTTTATCGGTTTGGGCCAGTTTCACAATAATTTACAACTTCATAACAAGTTACACAATTTATGAATTATTGGCCAGAATAAATGTAGTTGAACTATCTGCCTTGAAGGACTTAAAATTATTTGTATTATTTTATTTAAGTATATCAGAGTCTTACTGTGCCTGTTTGAAGTGGCTGTGGAGTAGGTGAAGAAACAGAATAGCTAGTCAACAAGAGGAATCACATTTTAACCCAAGGCATCTCATCGACGTATGGGTATGTCACAACATTTTGTCACAGCTAGACCCGTCGACGTACTGGTACGTTGCGCAATTGCAAGGTTCGTAATTTGCACAATTTTTAATTTTTGCGTGTGATTTTTGATACGTATACACGGGACACCTTCCTCTATTCCTTTACAAGATGCCAGGCAGGGACAATGCCTTATCCCGCATGACCTCCCCCCCCCCTCATGCCATTGTCTCGGCAATTCACCTGTTACCAGTGACCTGGCCAATAAAGACATTCAGGGCCAGAGTGATTCCCCAGTCGATGACAATGTGGAGGACAAAGTTTACATAGCATTAGAGGAAGAAACAGTCAAAAATGATGATCAGGTAACGTCATCAAAAAAGGTCAGGTATGTTGATTTGTTAATGAGAGAAGAATGCTTATTATTGCCTATATTACTGTTTGAAAACCAATATACTCTCGTACTACATATAAATTAGTACCAAATAAATAAATAAGTACCATTTATGAGTGGTATGGAATAGTTACCCTCCCATAGAACTCGTTTTCTTTGGAGCCAGCCTGATCGAAAACCCAGCTAGGTAAGGAGGTACTGCTACCTGTATCGAATATTTTAAACCTCAGGTGAGCGATTTCTCTATGAATTTTCGATGTTTCTCACCAAAAGCGGAGGTTTGAGCCAAAAAAAAAAACTTCCAAAATTGGTCGGGACTGGGGGGACTCAGTGGTGGAAAATCAGTCGAGACGTGACGGGTTAATGCCCTTGGTGTTTTGTCGACTGTAGTGAAAGATTCACGAATATACAATCATTATAATAAGGATAGGCTGCAGTCATGAACCAAAGTTCTACTGCACTGTACTGCATATCGATATAAATAAATACTGTACATGATTAACACCATTATAGCCAGGATATTACATGCTGTGCTGCCTGGCCACTGATTTTATTACCTGTGGGCAAATACATCATGTGGTGCAATGATGATGATGAAGCAATGGATGTTCGTATCATGAAACAATTAGAAAGTCAACAAATGCAGTATAAATGCATACCATTGCTATGATTATTTAATTAACATCTAATTTTACCTCCAGTATCGCGCATACTGTATGAAACTCATTATGGAAAGTCTAAACATATTTCTCTGTACAAAAAGCAATACTCTGCAAACTGGTGCTTTTCGCTGAAGTAATACATTTTAATTCTCACCTTGGCAACCTTCCATGTCCCAGTTATCTATCGTATGAGCACAGGGAACCAGTTTATTTCTGACACTTAAATATCTTTGATTCATCATGTCACATCCTTTCTAGCAATAAATTTTTCTCTACACTGCATAGCTCGGCCCATTACCCCCTGCTATTCTCGATGCTCTTCTGTTCGGAAGGATCTAAATTCCATATTTCAATAACGAATGGCAGCAAACACTGTGCACTAAAACATGCAGAAATCGTGGAACACGTAGGAAACTAAGAGTAAGAAAATGGAACAGACTTTTACTGGGGCAGAAACTGTATGTAGTCTGATGCCATAAATTATTGCACCTCAGTTCAGACTACTCTGGGAGAGTCGAGGAAAATTTGGAAGGTTGATTAACTGATGCTGGTGACTACGTAATGGGAGCAAACTTGAGTGTGCATCACAAAGGCCAGTGTCGAGAGGGATGCTGGATTATTACCTCAGTCTACATATTATGAGGCAGACTGAATTATTTACAAAGGGATGCTGGATTATGATCTCAGTCCATATATTATGAAGCACACTGAATTATTTGCCAAAGGATGCTGGATTATTACCTCATCAGAGATATTATCAGGCAGACTGAATTATCTAGCAAAGCCAGACAGGTGTGTGACTTTAGCGACACCAGAAGAACATGTTCTTGCCTCTCCCCAGCGATATCATTTACCAGCCAACATAGTTATTTTTATATTTTATGCAGTGTATCACGCCACCAACACGATAAAGGTCAGCAGTAATTCTGAGGAACTTTATTATCTCAAGTGACAGTAATTTTTATATTTCATTCATAGTATCATGCCACCAACAAGGTAAAGGTCAGCAGTAATTTTAGGGGACAATATGTTTTTTTTTTAGACGATATGGTTCTCGCCAAGAAAGATCCACCATTGACATACTCAATCTCCTGACTCATACTATCCATCAATCAGTTGACCTACATGGAGAAACTCATGCAGTAGCCCTGGATATTTCTAAAGCTTTTGACAGAGTGTGGCACTGTTCTCTATTGTCCAAACTCCCTTGCTATGGACTAAACTCTTTTGTACCTTTGATTTCCTCATATCTCAGCAACAGAAAAATAAGAGTAAAAGTAGATGATGTATACTCCAATTTTCACTCAATTAACGCTGGCGTGCCGCAGGGATCAGTTCTGGCACCAACCCTGTTCCTCATTCATATTAATGATCTCTTATCTGTCACCCACAATCCCATCCATTCATATGCAGATGACTCAACACTCCATAGTTCATTCACACTCAGACATCCATTTACAAAGTCTATAACTCTCAACTCAGTACAGCCATCTCTTTAAATCAAGACTTTTCCACGATCAGTAAATGGGGACAAAATAACCTTGTCTCATTTAATGCTAGTAAAACTAAATATATACATTTTACTAGTAGTCAGGTGTTGCCAGAATCGTATATTACCTTCAGTGCTACAAGTATTCCCAATTCCAAAAGTATTGGAATTCTCTGCATTTCGCTTAACAATGTCCTCAGCTGGACCTCTCATGTCAGATCACTTGCTAAAACCGCCTCAAAGAAACTTGGATTATTGTACAGAGTCCGTAACTTCGTCACTGACGAGCAGTTAGCTATAATTTATAAGAGTCATGTGCGCTCTCAGCTTGAATATTGCTCACCCCTGTGGAATGGATGTGGAGAGGTTGCATTAAAACAACTAGACAAAATTCAGATCAAAGCTGTTAGAATTATTAATAACCCTGCTATTACTAATAATTTACCTCCCCTACAAGTAAGAAGGAATGTTGCCTCCCTTGCGTTATTTTACAGATATTTTTATGACAAATGCTCAGACGAAGTTGAGTCCATGGTGCCACCTCTCCATGCCTTCCATCGTGCTCACGGGCATCTGGTAGTGCTCATGACTGGAATGTCACTCCGCCATACTGCAGAAACTCTGCCTATCAGAATTCTTTCATTCCCCAAACTGCATCTCTCTGGAACTTGATTCCCCAGAGTTGTTTCCCTCCAAGCTTCAACCTACTGCTGTTCAAGTCTAACTGTTACAGATATTTTATGAACAGAGGACACCAGTATTCGGGTGCATGGATTTTTTTTAATCATTTGTTTTTCCTTCCTCTGTTCTGTTATTAAAAAAAAAAAAAAAAATCTATACTGGGTTGCAGCTGCTGATTCCTAGTAGTAGTCCACTGTGGATTTAAACCCAGGCAGTTGCTACTAAAAATGAAGAAAAAAAAAAAAATCTGTGCATGGTGTGTATGAACCAAATGGAGATTACAGACGGTAGGTGTGATACTGGGACGTGTGTGTTGTCCCACTCACATATAGGTATTTTACACTAGGTTTATTTGTACTATTATAATCTGCCTCAGTCATAGCAAGTATGTTTAAACCCCTTCACTACGATTATATACTCTTGTTTTATTCCTGCCAACTCAGACGACTTTATTCAGCTTTGGAGAAATTTTTCGATCTGGAGGAGTTATATAAAAAACCTTACGTAACCCCATTACTAACGGAAATCCTTTATGTTGAGGAAAGAAAAATAATAATGGTCTAAAAGAATCGGGGATAAATTTTGAAAAATTTCACAAAGTCAAAGGAGGGAATACCTCCTCACAAGCACTCAGATCCTGATATATTTTTGTTAACACATCAATTCCTGGATGTCACCAGCTATTGCCCTTTTATCACCATTAGCATAATCACTATCATCATCACCATGTAACCTTATTTAATATTAATATGTGGAGTGAGAATAATCCAGAAATATGAGTAACAAGCAGACATAAACATAGGATATAGTTTCTCATTAATAAGAACATAAGAACATAAGAAGAGAAGATAACTGCAGTAGGCCCGTTGGCCCATGCTAGGCAGCTCCTAAAAGAGTAACTGAACTACTAGGATGAGATAAGGACAGCAAATGGCCTTCTTAAGCCTCTCAACAGCACTATTGATCACTCCCTCCCCTCATCACCACCGCACTAACTCTCTGGACCACCATTTGCTACCCTTTAATAGACCTTATTCTCTCCTGCACTAAGGTTTACAATGGAATGAATTTCAAGATATGTGACTTGCCGTACAGTATCTCCACCGTTTGATAACTATTTCTCTCTCTCTCTCTCTCTCTCTCTCTCTCTCTCTCTCTCTCTCTCTCTCTCTCTCTCTCTCTCTCTCTCTCTCTCTCTCTCTCTCTCTCTCTCTCTCTCTCATATACAAATATTCCTTTTCTCTCCTATTTTCATACTTCGTCCCATCTCTCTCTCTCTCTCTCTCTCTCTCTCTCTCTCTCTCTCTCTCTCTCTCTCTCTCTCTCTCTCTCTCATATACAAATATTCCTTTTCTCTCCTATTTTCATACTCCGTCCCGTCCTCCCTTCTCCTTCACTCCCATTCGTTCTCCTGTTCTCTACTTCCCAGATACAAACTCTCTCCTTTTCTCTCTCCTCTCTTCTACCAGCCTCACTTTCTCATTCTTACTCGCATGTTTTCAGCTTGTAGCTTCCCACTCGTGTCAAAAAGGAGACAAAAAAAATAGGCTGTCTAAATTATTATGCCACACCCCACCTACGCTGGAGGAGACATTAAATGATGGGTTTGTCCGAGTGTGCGTGCATGGGTCCGTGCGTCCGCAACTGTAACACTATTGTCTATGGGTTATCACCTGAACTTATTGATGGATTTCCACCAAAATTTGTCAGTGATGTAGTACGAGAAGATGATAAACTGATTAGGTCAGCTAGGGCAAGGTCACATGAGTTCGGCTCAGTTTATATTTGTGTACGCGATATCTCCTGAACCCCTCGACGGATTTTGAACAAACTTTTGTCAATGATACCGTAGGAAGGGACAAAGAACTGATTAGGTGTAAAGAGGGGGGCGTGACAGGGGGGACATGAAGGGTGAGAATCAGAAATGATGGGAAAAAGAAACATATAAAAAATAAAGGATAAATAAGCACAAAAGAAACATGAATAGATGAACGAACAGACTATGGAAGCGTGGGGGAAAGAGGGAAAGGCAAGAGAGAGAGAGAGAGAGAGATAACTTTGGCGAAAATAAAGGGTATGTGGGGAGATAAAACGCAAGATAAGGGAAGTGATATTGCAGAGAGACTGAGAGAGAGAGAGAGAGAGAGAGAGAGAGAGACTCTCTTCTTTCGAGTGAGAGAGGGTGGAATAGTGACTGAGTGAAAGTAGAGTGGGTTGGTGAGCTTGTTCGAATTGAAGTGTGAGCTTTCCCTGTGGGTAATAAGCATACATACAAAAAGAGGTATTTTGGTATGTGAGCAGTTAGTGTGTGTGTGTGTGTGTGTGTGTGTGTGTGTGTGTGTGTGTGTGTGTGTGTGTGTGAGAGAGAGAGAGAGAGAGAGAGAGAGAGAGAGAGAGAGAGAGTGACATCCAGCTTCACATTCTTTCCAAAGACGCCACCCCCCCTCTCTCCACACACACACACACACACACCAATTATACCTGTCCAGAAATTAATCCTGTCTCAAATTTTGTCTCCTCGTACAAAATTCAATTCGACCTTGATTTCTTGAGGGAGCGGGTCTGAGGAAAAGAGTCTGGGTGCTCTCCCTCTCTCTCTCTCTCTCTCTCTCTCTCTCTCTCTCACACACACACACACACACTAATTATACTTGTCCAGAAATTAAACCTATCTCACATTTTGTTTCCTCGTACACACACACACACACACACACACACACACACACACACACACACACACACACACACAGTTTAAGGAAAAGCAAGGGAAAAGGAAAACAAGTCCTGAAAAGAGGAGAAATCAAAAAGAAGAAGAAGAAGAAGAAGGAAGAGGAAAAGAGGCAAAATCAATGGACCGAGGGCCTGATTAAGGAACACAAATAACCTTGAAAGGAATAAATGCAGGTGACACAACAATGGAATAGAAGCAAGGTGCTGAGAAGAAAGAAAGACAGAAAACAATAGAGGAACGCAAGGACGTGGCAAGAACACGAAGGTCGCGAAGGAAACAGGAATGGAAGTCGATGAGATAACAGAGATGAAGATGAAGTATGAGGGGTATGAAAGAGACACAAACAAATATCGCCATCACACAAGACGGGGATGAAACACAATCTACTACTATATGTGAAACACAAGGAACGCAAGAAAAGAAAAGCATGAAACAGACACAGAGAATAAAAATAAGTAACTCAGCTTATCAAAACTAACCGCCATCGCCTCTCCTCGCCACTACAGACCACCCACCCTCACGTACTCGCCCTCCTCATTCTCAGCCTTCCTTTCCTCCTAGTCCAATCGGCCTCGCTGTCGACCACTCTCTGTTAACCTCTCATTCTATGTGCTCAGCGCAACTAAAAAACTAAAACACCTGAATTATTCCTTTTATGCATCACTCTGAACATAACTAAAACACCTGAAATTATCGCGCATATGCACCATTCTTAAATGTATATTCTTTCTACCTAGTCTTCACCTGCAACAAAGCAATCGATATACTACACAGTACAGCGAAAGCCCACTAATCACTAATCAATAGCAACGCAGTTCAGTGCAACCCGACCTTTTCTAAGCCATCCAAGGGCAACCTAAAGTAACCCAACCCACATTAAATTCACCAAGCTCGTACTAATCTATAACCAACATAACTTTAGCTAAACTATACCAGTTAACCTAACGTAACCCAATCCACATGAAATTAACCCAACTCATCCTAGCCGAACGTGCATCCACTAACCAAACGTGCACCCAACCCAAATTAAATTAAACCAAACGTCCTAACCTCTCAAAGGTTATTAAACACTCAGAGGAGTGAGTGACAAGGCAATAACAACAACCCAACCAACTATTCCAGTCTGGATATGTTCAGGCGGAAGCACAGCTGCTATTGCACCACCAACGGGCGGGAGAGAAGAAGGAAGCAGAAAGGAGGGCGAGAAAAGGAAAGGGGGAAAGGGCAGAAGAAAGGACAGAAGAGAGGAGGGAGAAGAAAGGAAGGAGAGAAAAGAGTAGAGGAGAGGTAAGGGAAGATAAAATATATCTATATCTATATCTATCTATTTATCTATCTATACACTGCACACACACACACACACACACACACACACACACACACACACACACACACACATACATACATATATAGATAGATAGATAGATATAGATATATATGTAGAGAGGGTGTGAAAGGTGAAAGGAATGGTTGAGCATAAATTTAAGGAAGGAGTAGTCGAAGAAAGAGAAGGCAGGAGGGAGAGAGAGAAGGGAGGATCAGGAGGGGAAAAAATAAAAATAAAAAATGGAGGGGAAAACAAGAAAAATGGGGACAATAATAGAAGTCTGTGGAAGGTGATGGGAGAGAGGAGAGTATCAACAGGAGTGGAGCAAGGGACAGACGGGAAAGGAGAGGAAAACAGAAGAGAAGATAATTCTAAAGACGAGAGAGACAGGCAAAAGGAATGAAGTGAGGAGCAAATATAACACGATAAAAGAGAGGTCAGGTAGAAGAGGGTTGTGGGTAGAGGAGGGGGAGGTGTTGGAGTGAGGGGTTATTGACAAGACAATTGGCAGGTGGCAGGTATAATACAATTTCCGCCTCACCGTCCCCTTTGTATTCCCCAACTAAGCCCCCACTCTGCACCCCAACTAATGCAATCTTCACACAGTTATGTCGATGTTAACCACTCAGCTCAAACCTTATCTGTTGCTGTTTCTCTCAGTGTTGAGGATATTTATTGACACGATAGATATTACTGTTTTTGCTACTATCAACACTGCCAATACTACTACAGGTACTGCTATAATTACCTACAGCACTACTACCGATACTGCTATAATTACCTACAGCACTACTACCGATACTGCTATAATTACCTACAGCACTACTACCGATACTGCTATAATTACCTACAGCACCACTACCGGTATTGTTATTATTACCTGCAGCACTACTACCTGTACTACTATAATTAGCTGAGTACTACTACCAGTACTGCAACTATTACCTACAGCACTACTACCGGTATTGTTATTATTACCTGCAGCGCTACTGCCTGTAATACTATAATTAGCTGTGTACTGCTGGCGGTACTGCAATTATTACCCACAGCACTACTGCCAGTATTGCTAATAGTAGCCATAGCACTCCTACCTGTATTGCTATAATTGGAATATAGTTCCAGCACTGCTATTATTACCTGCAGCACTACTACCGGAATTGTTTTTATTAGTTACAGTACTACTTCCAGTTCTGCTATAGTTACCTGCAGCACTACTACTACCGGTACTGCTGTTATTAGCTTCAGTACTACTACTACCGGTACCGCTATTATTAGCTTCAGTACTACTACTACCGGTACTGCTGTTATTAGTTTCAGTACTGCTACTACCGGTACCGCTATTATTAGCTGTAATACTACTACAATTACAGATTATGTAACCATAAGTACCATATGGGATGGACAGATTCACAGCATCATTTAGTTGATGTAACTTGCAGCACTAACGAAAGCCCATGCACGATCCATCTTCCCTATATCAAAGTTTCCCACTCTCTCTAAAGAGCTAGTAAGGTGCTGCCTTAAGTGAACGTGTAAGGTGATGCTGCTTCCACCCCTGTGCCGTAGAGACTAGGAAGCTGCTTGCTTCACTGAGAGAGAGAGAGAGAGAGAGAGAGAGAGAGAGAGAGAGTGTGTGTGTGTGTGTGTGTGTGTGTATTGCTGTATCTCTACACCTGTATAAACATACGGCTTCCAGGCCACACTCGCGGCTCTTTAACTTAGATTCAGTAAAAATAATGTTCCCCCTACCATCAATACTACTGTAAATGATCTCTGATTATCAGTATTCATTCCTTAACCATCAGTTTAATTGTTTTTGTAATATTATCATCACTTTCCCTTGCGAGTTTCCACGGATCCAAAATTGAGTTAATTATAATAAAAACAGTTTGCAGTGACTTAACAGAACCATTTGTCTTCGGTACTTTGCCATGTCCTTAATTTGCTTTAGAGCATTGCGGGAGTCAATGGTAAAGAATTTCAGATTATGGCATGAGACATCGGGGACCTCTCTCTCTCTCTCTCTCTCTCTCTCTCTCTCTCTCTCTCTCCACATGCGGTCAGCTTGTTATCTTGCCTTTTCTCTCTCTGCCAGTACATTTCAACAACCAATGCCTCATTTTTGACGAGTTACCTGAGAGCTGTTCTTACATTTCAACATGACAGCTGCAATTTTCACACACTCTGTGAAAATCACTAACAGGTATATACATGGTTTGTGCCACAGGTAACTTACTCGGAAGGGACTTTGTCCCACGATTAATCATCGTCCCTCAAACACTCTGCCACATTGTTTCTCATCCCGGTTTTCAGAAAAGGAACAAAGAAGTGAGAAGGGCAGCAGGTGCATTGGCTGACCAATAGACTTAATACATAGACATTACAACACAATACAATCCCACAGACTAAGGTACAGAGGTTATGAGGATGACCTAGTAAAAAGAATGAAGAGACAAATCTTAGAGAAAACGCAGAAAGAAGTGGAGAGATAAAAAAATATGGAAAAAGAACGAGTGAAAAAAAAAAGGGAGCGAGGGAAGTGATATAGGGAAAAGTAAAGGTAAGTGAGAAGTAAGGACGAGGTTAAGTAAAACAAGGAAAAATGAAAAAAAATGAAAAAAAGAATCCATTATACAGAGTTACGAGCAACACACACACACACACACACACACACACACACACACACACACACACACACGAACAGTAACATTATGCAAGGACATTTTTCTTCGTGTTGTGGCGTGGGTCATAATGGAAAAAGTTTTTTTATTAGTCGATCAGGGAGGTCATAAACTCCAGCTAATGTGAGGGGAAGACGTCAGATTATGCACAGGCAGGTAATCTGACCTGACCTAACATGACTCATCCCTCTTAATGACGCGTTTACACAGCAAAATTGACCTCACAACCACACTACATGTCAAGCTGAGACACTTATGGTGTGGGGTGGGGGGTTGACGGGAAGCAAGAGAAATACAATGCACACGACCCAAAGACGGCACTTATGAGAGAGAGAGAGAGAGAGAGAGAGAGAGAGAGTTTACTCACGGGACTTCCTTTGTCGTAAGAGTAAGAACACACACACACACACACACACACACAATATTTAGTTCTTTACGGAATGTAATGCAGTTCACCTTAAATATAAGCAGATATATATTATCTACCTGGAATCTGAAGCGCCGAAGGTATCGGGTAGGTACGAATCACAGATAAAGAGGACAGGTGAGGATGGGTCAGAGTGGACGGTACATGAGTGTTAAGATATACAGGAACTGATAACCACACTGGGTAGTCTGGCTCAAACTAGGCAGCTATAAAATCTAACTTGGCCTAATCTCAGTTTCCCCTACAGATTCAGAATTGATAACATAACGAACTCTAACTAAACCATAAATGACCCAATCACGAATATTTAGGTGATGAACACAGTCAGTTCTGACCAGAAAGATAAAAAAAAACTTTTCAGCCTAAAAACTCAAACCAGATATATATATATATATATATATATATATATATATATATATATATATATATATATATGTATATAATTCTTTCTCAGCCAGTATGAATTAGAACATTTTTTGAACCCATAACAAATTAAGCAAGGGAAGGTACTTCTGGTGTAGTGTACTGTAATTACGTTTTCCCCTTCTTAATCCAGTACTTATGACTTTCCCCAGTGGAGGGGTTATTACCACGGTATTGTTCTTTCTCTCTCTCTCTCTCTCTCTCTCTCTCTCTCTCTCTCTCTCTCTCTCTCTCTCTCCATCTTGCTAAGGCAAAGGACCTGCCATGCAATATCCATAAAGGGGTCCTATCTGGTATATGGAAGGCCGTGAAACACTTAATCCAAGCTGGTGTATTCCTAGCCCTGACTCCAACCCCCTCACCCAGACACTCTGACTCCCATCCCCTTACCCACACCCTTTCACCCCGATCCCCTCACCCAAAGCCTCTCACTTCCACCTCTCCCTCTTCCATGATTCCTGGGTGATCCAACTGAATCTGCTTTCCCTTTAAACTCAGTCAGCATTGGAACTCTCTCTCTCTCTCTCTCTCTCTCTCTCTCTCTCTCTCTCTCTCTCTTTCTCAGGAACAAATATCATGGTAAGTCGTCCATGCATACTAATTCAGCAGCATCTATTCGTGCATCTTGTTTATATTGACATCTTGCTGTGTCCATGGCCACATCATGGCAACCCAGGCACAGGCACGATGCTGTCATCTTTATGTATATTTGTCTGTGTCTGCTTTGTTGCTAGTTTGTCTCTGTCTGTCTGTGTGCAATATATTCGCATTCGCTTATGTACTGTACTTATCAATACATCTGTCAGTTTATTTCTCTGTCTCGTAACATTCGTTTATGTACTTATCTATATTTCTGTCAGTGTATTTCTCTGTCCTTCCATGTATTCGTGATCATCTTTGTATAAGAAGCCATCATCAGCATCAGTCTGCCTGTCTGAATACATATCAAAACACTGACACACACATCACAATGGATACGCATGAAATACATGTTGATATTGCTTTGCAGATATTTATGTACAGGGCAGCAAGATAAACTCACTATGAGTAGATTTAGCGCGCGCGCACACACATACACACACACACACACACACACACACACACACACACACACACACACACACACACACACACACACACACACACACACACACACACACACACACACAAGTGGAAACTGTGGAGCGTGAACAAAAGTGAACTAATGTAAAAGCACCTGTTTATAAATTAAGGTGTCTAAAAAGCTACCCTGTCACAACTTTTCAAGTTCACTTAAAGTGCATCAGTGTGAACTAATGTATAAATACGCAAGTACGGATATTTACATCTCAACATCACACCACACATTTCTTTGTGGTCTAAGGATGACATTTCAAATTATACCCGGGGAGAGGTAAGGTCATGATATTTTGGTGTCACGTATTTGTACCTTTATATTATTTATATGATTAGCGTACTCTAAGGATCAGTAATAATCACAGCACCTTCAAAACTCCCAGACAGTTTTACCCTTTTGTTTTTGACACAGGTAATAACAAACTAAAATAGATAGGTTGAAGCAAATATCCTGACACCTGCAGTTATTACGTAAAATTACAATTTGCATTGGAAATATCATATACTTGGTTGTGGTGGTAATATTGGTCAGCCAGTCACATTTCACACTAGCTTGGTGGATCATGGCTGGAGTACGTCAGTGTTTATGTCCCAGTTGTCTGGTTACTGATTTTTAGTTATGATGGTAACTGTGGTAAAGTAGGCATGGGCTACCTATGTTTGGTTATTATGGTAACTAGGGTAAAGTAGACATGGGTTACTGATGTTTGGTTATAATGGTAACTGTGGTAAAGTACGTACGGGTTACTGATGTTTGGTTATAATGGTAACTGCACCAAATCAGGCTCGGGTTACTGATGTTTGGTTATACTGTAATGGTAACTGTGGTAAAGTAGGTACGGGTTACTGATGTTTGGTTATAATGGTAACTGTGGTAAAGCAGGCGCTGGTTACCTATGTTTGGTTATGAGAGTAACTGTGGTAAAGAAGGTACGGGTTACTGATGTTTGGTTATAATGGTAACTGTGGTAAAGTAGGTATGTGTTACTAATATTTGGTTATGATGGTAACTGTGGTAAAGCAGGCACGGGTTACTGATGTTTGGTTATGCTGTAATGGTAACTGTGGTAAAGCAGGCACGGGTTACTGATGTTTGGTTGTAATGGTAACTGTGGCAAAGCAGGCACAGGTTACTGATGTTTGGTTATGATGGTAACTGTGGTAAAGTAGGTATGTGTTACTAATATTTGGTTATGATGGTAACTGTGGTAAAGCAGGCTCGGGTTACTGATGTTTGGTTGTAATGGTAACTGTGGCAAAGCAGGCACGGGTTACTGATGTTTGGTTATGAAGGTAACTGTGGTAAAGTAGGCACGGGTTACTGATGTTTGGTTATGATGGTAACTGTGGTAAAGCAGGCACTGGTTACTCATGTTTGGTTATGATGGTAGCTGTGGTAAAGCAGGCACAGGTTACTGATGCTTATTGTGGTTAAACAGGCCTGGTGTATCACGCTGTTTATGTCCCAGCTGTTTGTTCCTACCGCCTCACTCGGAATTTAGTGCCGCTACAAACACGAAAAAAAAAAAAAAAAAACATTGTTGTTTTTACTCAGCATTTTCTTTTGTTTGACTTTTTACCTTGCCTAATTAAATTTCTTAGGAGTAATCTTTCCTCCTTTCTTGCCCAGCAAATTTTATCTTCCAACTAATGTTCATCTTCTCTGTATATCATTATCATTCTTTTTTCCTTCCTTTGATTTTCATTCATTGTTCATTCTTAAACTTACCAAACACAGGAACAACAAAAATCCCAGCTCGCTCCCGATTTCTGGGAACATATGAAAGGGCGAATTATTTTTTTTATTTAATTTTTTTGTATATCCGACTCCGGGCAAAGGCTTCAAGACTTATCCTCAAGGCCCAGTATTCCTCCTACACACCTCCACATGTCACCACTTCGGCGCTAACACCCACCGTCCATATTGAATGCATGCTAGAGGTGTCTCATACAGGACTGGTGTGTTAGAATTGTCGGGGGTATTTTTACGACATACCGGCGGGTCTCCTGGTAAGTTGGTAAAGTCTGCCTCACTAAATTCAAATCCTTAAACTGTTCCCTGCCCCAGCCGGGATTTGAACCTGGATCCATTAAGACTGCAGGCTGCCTCTCTACCGATTCGCCTGCCCCATTATACATCTGTATTTATGTCTGTTTCAACCTAACTACCAGTCTATCTGTCTAATTATATATAGTCGTCGCTGATCGAATAAACAAATGAAGCTGTTCCCCAAAAGTTCACAGATCTCCTCCACAATCATACCATCGCTAACCCACAACAACATACCGGTACAGGTGTTGACATAAACATATTTATTAATTACTGTACATTGGTGGTAATTAATTATCGACATTTTTCATGTTTATAGGTGAGCTTTGATCTGAAGGCTTTTCCATTCTGCAATTGAAACCCCAGTGAAACCATAAGTGTGTGTGTGTGTGTGTGTGTGTGTGTGCAATAATTATCCAACCTCAGTACCAACAGTACCAGCAAAACCTGCCCCAAAGAACGAGTAATTTGTAACATTACGAGTATTACATTATATTACTGTTACGTCCCCGTCACACACTGCCACAGGCTCCACCAGCAGTAGTTCAGTACAGGAAGGACGTTGCCCAACAAGTTGTTCTTCCAAGAGGCAGCCTTTCGGTGTACATTACACAAGATCAGCCCATGAGTCATAAACACTGGCTTCTTAATTAAGTTCACTGTCTTTATTTTCCAAATAATTACACTTAATGCTTGCCAACTTCACTGTTTTCACAAGCACTGGAGCTATACAATCTGCTCTAAATAACACTAAACTGACACTGAATTATACGCAAACTGATCTGAAACTCACTTAGTCCCATCTGCATCCTTATATAAGCTGTCTATGTACTAGAATTATCTACTACATTCTCGGAAAAGCAACAGTTGCCGACTTGGAGACATCTAAAATATCCAGAGTTTTCTTACGTTACATGACACTCTAAATGCTTTAGCATACAAACTATGATAAAAATACATAATTTAATAAACTGTCACATAAATATAACAATATAGAGAAAAAAGCATAAAATTCAATGCTAACTTTACAAAATACGTCCACTCACAAAATGGCAGGCTAACTGGCAACTCTGACACATAACTGAAAAATACAAGAAATACTGAGAACCTTCTGTACTTCCTATCTAGCAAATCTAGCTTCTCAACACTACCGCCTCCCTAGTCCTTTGTCGTCCCAACAGAACTATGAAATGTATACAAACATAAGCCTTAATCCAAACTAAATATTTCATTATACACAAAATAATCCCTCAACGTATCAGATCTTCTCCTATGCTGTGTCCAACGACGTCCCTACTCCTCCACACAGCCCACTCCTGGAATGTCTTGGTCCTCTTCCTGATTCACTTCTTCCTTCAGGAAACTGTCACCATCCGTAGTCCTCCTCAACATCCTCAGCTGTGGGTGAGCATTCTCAGAGACGTCCCAGCTGTACTGTCCTGGCCCATGGTACTGCCACAGACGATTCACATGTACCATATATGGACGAGACTTCATGCCTCCCCAAATCTGGTACATTACGTCTGATAGGCAGTCCAACACAGTGTAAGGCCCGTCAAAGGGGTCTGCAGCATCGTTGACTGTCCTTTCTTCCACTGAGGATTGCATAACCAAATTTCATCACCATCCCTGAAGCTCAGCTCACTTGCCTTGGCATCATATTTGTGCTTCATCACTTCACCTGAACACTTTAGAGCTTCTCACACTTGATGATGTACCTCATCCAGCCTGTCCTGATGATGCTTCTCATAGTGGGAGGTGTTTGTAGGTAGCTCCTCACCAGGTGGTCTTCTCGTACTGAGTCCCTGAAGTCATCCCAGTACAAGGACCAAGTTATACTTCATATTTTGTAATTTAATGCCAAACTTACTGTGAAATTACATCGCTGTCAGAGATTTATTGCTGGTACAGTACATTATTCTTCGATTCTGGGAACAATGGATGATCGTTTACTCGGTCATATATGAGTGTGTGTGTGTGTGGGTGGGTGGGTGGGTGTGTGCGTGTGAAGTAAAACACATCCCCACTCTATACAATTCCGAACGGGCGAAGTGACTGTGGCTGTCTACGTCGTACTACATACATACAAACTTACAAAAGAAATTCATTTAGTTTTTCCAAAGCTTTCTCTATGATAGGAAAAGATAGAAAATCACAAAAAAGAATGCTTAGAAAAATGGCGGACCAACAAGAAAGTAAAGCCGTTAGCACGAAACAAAGAAAACTTCAGAAGCGTAAGATGATTGGAGGAAGCCCATTGTGGAGAGTGATTAAGAAAACAAAAACTTGTTCAAGAGAAATGGAGAAATGAGAGGGGACAAAGATTATAGTTAATACGCAGCAAACACGCCATACTGAATTTATGGTCTGGGTAACAGTAAATCTGCATTAATGTGTGACTCAGTTACGCGCTGGGTCAGCGGGTATGACTGGCACTAGTGGGAATATGACACTGGAGAAGGGAAGGCACGAGTGGGAATATGACACTGGAGAAGGGAAGGCACGAGTGAGAATGACACTGGAGAAGGGAAGGCACGAGTGGGTTATATGACACTGGAGAAGGGAAGGCACGAGTGGGAATAACACTGGAGAAGGGAAGGCACGAGTGGGTTATATGACACTGGAGAAGGGAAGGCACGAGTGGGAATAACACTGGAGAAGGGAAGGCACGAGTGGGTTATATGACACTGGAGAAGGGAAGGCACGAGTGGGTTATATGACACTGGAGAAAGGAAGGCACGAGTGGGAATAACACTGGAGGAGGGAAGGCACGAGTGGGAATGACACTGGAGAAGGGAAGGCACGAGTGGGTTATATGACAATGGAGAAGGGAAAGCACGAGTGGGAATGACACTGGAGGAGAGAAGGCATGAGTGGGAATATGACACTGGTGGAGGGAAGGCACGAGTGGGAATATGACACTTGAGGAGAAAAGGCACGGATGGGAATATGACACTGGCGGAGGGAAGCCACGAGTGGGAATATGACACTGGTGGAGGGAAGCCACGAGTGGGAATATGACACTGGTGGAGGGAAGCCACGAGTGGGAATATGACACTGGAGGAGGGAAGGCACGAGTGGGAATATGACACTGGTGGAGGGAAGGCACGAGTGGGAATATGACACTGGAGGAGGGAAGGCACGAGTTGGAATGTGACACTGGTGGAGGGAAGGCACGAGTGGGAATATGACACTGGAGGAGGGAAGGCACGAGTGGGAATATGACACTGGAGGAGGGAAGGTACGAGTTGGAATGTGACACGCGAGGAGGAAAGGCACGAGTGGGAATATGACACGCGAGGAGGAAAGGCACGAGTGGGAATATGACAAGGGAGGAGGGAAGGCAGGCCAGAAAACAAGTAGTGCTAAAAATAAAAGTATGATTTCCTGTGGCATAGAGGTGGTAAAGGTACCTTTAATGAAATAGGGTGAGTGAGTTTATTACGGCTTGTGAAGAATCCATTACACACAGATATGTTAGTAGTTGCTGTGGTGTTGCTGCTAACGGTACCAAAGATATCACACACACGCACACACACACACACTCACACACACACACACACACACACACACACACACACACACACACACACACACACACACACACACACACACACACACACACACACACACACACACACACACAAGGTTGCTGTAAATTACACTGGGGGTTGCTGGCATCATCGATGTACAGTGATTTTACGATTATGGTAAATACTACTTTATTTCATGCATCAATACTCTGCGGTATCAAACTCACTCCCTTTTACCTTTTCCCTCCCCTCCCGTCTCACCTTTTCAGTTTCTCACGAGAAAAAAAGAAAAAGAGAAAAATGAAGATCATTCTGTAGTCTACACACGTTTACATTCGTCCACATCCTATTACGTACACATGCAATCATGTGCACATATTACAAGGAATGATTTGGTGCTAACAGTTCTGTTTATCTATTGCTCTACGCCTTAATCCCGTAAGAGGTGGCCACAAACAAATCGCCTTCATGTTGCCCTGTCCCCTGCCATTACAATGCACTGCTCCCAGCTCAAAGCTCCCTCTCTAAATTCAATGCCCTGCTCCCAGCTCAAAGCCCCCTCTCTCATATACCTCTCCACTCCATCCCTCCACCTCATCCTTGGCCTCTCCCTCCCTTTCCCCCTCCTCCACCTCACTCACATACACTCTTCTAGTCAGTCTCTCGTTCTCCATCCTCCCCACATGGTCAAAACACCACAATATGTTTCTCCTAACGCATCTTATCACAACTATATCCACGACACAACGCTCCTTCACTTCCTCATTTGTCAGTCTGTCTCTCCATATGACTCCACATGCTCCTCTCATCTCATACCCACAGTCTTGACCTGTGTCCCTTCAACAAGGTCCAAGCTTTACATCCATACGTTAGAGGTGGTATCGCAGTACTGTCATACAGTAACTTTTTCACTTCCATGTTCACTTCCCTGTTTCTTATCACTGCTTTCAAGGAACCAGCAACCTTTCTTCCTGGTTGTGCTCTTTCAAGCTCTTAACTCTCTAAATTCCCAGCCTTAAATTCACACGACCCAAGTACTTAAACCACTCACATTTACCATTTCCTTATCCAACCTCACAGTACATTCACTTACCTGATTTCTCTCGAAGACGATAACTTTACTCTTCCCTACATTACCTTTAGATTGGGTTCTTACACACCCTCCCAAACTCATTCACGAAGCATTGCAGCTTCCCTTCGTCTTCAATTAACAACAGTTTCATCTGCAAACAACAGTACAGTGAGTTTCTACACACTGCCCGCTCTCATTAGGGCCACTCCAACATCCACTGCCCTACCTTGTATCTTTTTTATAACCCCATACATATACAGATTGAACAACCATGGAGACATAAAACATCCCTGTTTCAACCAAACCTTCAAACAGAAAAATTCACCCAATTCACCGTCCACACGCACTGCAGCCTTAACACCCTCATACATACTCTTCACGGCCTTCAACATCTTCCCATTTGCTCCATATATTCTTAATACTTTCCACGGTCTTTGTCTATCCCTGTCATGTGCTTTCTCCAAATCCATGAAATCAGCATACAACTTTTTTCCCCTGTCTAAAACCTTTTCCACCAAAGACCTAAAAATGAATACCAGATCTACACAACCTCTTCCCTTCCTATAACCTTCCTATTTTACTCCAACTAATTCCTCTGTTATTTCCCTAACTCTGTCAGTAAGTATCCTACCATATACTTTTCTTTTTACACTAAGAACACAAATGCTCCTACGATTACCACACACTTCATTTTTCTCAATTCCTTTGCACAGAGGAATAATTATACCTGACTTCCAATCCTCCAAGACTTTACCTTCCTCCCAGAATAATCTGCACATCTTCCACATCCATTCATCTACTACCTCTCCCCTTTGTTTAAGCGTTTCATCACACACTCCATCAATTCCTGGGGGTTTCCCCATTTTGACGTTCTTAATTGCTTCCATAACTTCCATCCTACTGGTTTCTTCTTCTCTTTTCACATCCGTCCTTCTCCCAGCCATTTCCCAGCCACTTATACCCTCATTACTTTCATTGTCTATGTTCAACAATTCCTTAAAGTGTTCTCTCCATCTGCCCACTTTTCTCTCCTCTCTCCATTAGTAATCTTCCATTTTTATCTTTCACTCCCCTACTAGCTTCTTTAACACCCTGTCTAACTCTCTTTACCTCTTACCGGAACATTTTCTTACATTCCCTCCACTTTACATTCAAATTCCTTCCAAATTCCTCATTCACTGTCTTCTTACTCTAATATTATCAACTCTCTCTTCCTCCCTACATATACATATATCTCTCTTCCGTATCACAACTTTCGCCACACCCCTGTCTCTCCCCATTCCCTATATGCTTTCTTTTGTGCCACAGCCTGTCTCATCTCTTCATTCCACCTTGCACCCACTTCCATCTTCTCTTCACAGCACACAGCACCTCACATGCTGCGCCGATTTCTTCAGTGAATAACTTGCTCACACCTGCCGCGTCCCCTATCTGCTTCATATCGTATTTACCCAATTGCTCATCAACTTCTCTCTTATATTCTGCATTTTTTCCATCCTCTCGTAACCTTTCCACCCTCCTTGTAAGAACTATTTCCTGCTGTCCTTCCCTTCTTCTATTCCTCCACTTCATCTCAATCTTCACTTTCACCACCACCAAGTGGTGGTCAGAAAGTCCATTCCCCCAACCTCTGTATGCTCTTGCATCCATTATACACCTTCTCATTCTATCATCCACACACACATAAGCAGTTATTGCCTTCCTTTCATTCGGTTCACCACCCACCTTTTTCATCACTCGGCACGTATACCTGTGGATCATTTTGTATCTGAAGAGGGTATTGGCTATCACCAACGCCCTCCCGGCACAAATGTCCACTAGAGCACTGTCATTCTCATCCACTTCTGCAGGCACAACCTACTCACCAACTACTTCATCCACCTTCACATTTCCTATTATTCCATTCACATCTCCAATCAAAAAGACTCTCATTCCTTTCAGACATTTCCATGCATGCTACTACATTTGTCCAGAACTCTTCTTTCACACTGTTTGCATGATCTTGTGTTGGCACATAAACACAATTGCTCACATTTGTAGTCCAGCTTTCAATCTTACGCACACAATTGTTGAGCCAGCTGATCCTTACTGTCTTATATCCACCTTCAATCTCTTGTGCATGACAATACACACTCCTTCTTTTCCCCTCTCATTCTCACCCACTCCCGCGCATATACCCCATCCATACTCCCATTCTCTCACACTCTCACCTCACCATTTAGTTTCAGTTAATCTACATACATCCATTTTTGCACCGTCAAGCACCTGGACAGTCTTTCACTTCATCATTTGCACCCGTTACATTCCATGTCGCAATCCGTACCACGTCCTTTGTTCGGTCCTTACTCGTCACCCGTTGGCCATTCCTGGTCCGAGGCTTCTTGTTCGTATTTTTAGTTGATTGTTTTCCGGAGAGGGACACTATCCCTCCGCCAACCCACTTGTCACGTAAGGAACACATGTTGGTTAGTTATAAGGTACTAACAGTTACTAGTGATATTTAGCTACTTATATATTATCTCTTCTTCCTCGTTCCACATTCGTCATGAAACTGAATTTCAATTTTATCGCAATCATTGCATCCCATAAAATTCCTTAGTTTTTCTTATTTTGAGGGTTTCAGAGCTCAAAAGATGGACATTTAGCAGTTACATGCAGATATATTAATACCGCTGAAATAAGTCACGAGACGGGTGAAATACATTGTAGGGGGAGAACTTTAGTGAGAAGTATGTAACTCGGCAGAAACTCATTTCTGTAAGCGGAATGGGTGAAGCAGATACCTGTGAGAAAAAAATATATATATATTGCCAGATGGAAGAAACTACCAAATGAATGAATTAGCCACTAAATTTGTGTTTTTCTCTATTTCTTTCAGCTTACGTAAAACGTCTCACAGCGAAAGGGCTAGACAAAATCTTTTATTAACCTCCGCATAACGATGATATTTTACCTCCATCATGCTGCTCACAGACGATTATATTCAGCTTTGGGGAACCTCGTCTATCCGGCAGTGAAAGGATGAAATTACTCTGTGAGTGAAAGATTAGTTTTAAAAATGAAACACCAAGTAAACTACATGGTTGGCTGAATGATATGGGTGTTTAAGGCGGTTAATTCCAGTTGCTTTACTATTTGAAAAAGAGAGGATGACTGTGAAATGTGGACTCCTGTGAGCGTAGATACCCCAATCTCTCTCTCTCTCTCTCTCTCTCTCTCTCTCGTACCTTATTATCCAAAGCATCGGCCATTCTCGTAAAGTTATTAAAAGGCAAATATATCAGAAAGATCAGGTAAAATTGAATGAGTAAAGAGTGAAAGGGAAAAATGAGTGAAAATAAAACTAAGACGATAAGAGACAATCGACAGAACAAATAATTTAATAAGAATAACAGGAGGAGTAAGTGATATGGAAGAAGGGGTGGAGAAGGAAGACTTATATACGCAATAAGGTGTAGTAACAGGGCTTATTATGAAGGTAGTGGCAGAAAGAAAACGGGATATAAATGGATGAGAGAGAGAGAGAGAGAGAGAGTTTCACCTTTTTGTTTAAAGTGAGTAGGACATCAAAACCTCACGGTTCGGTGTATCTGTCCTTAAAGTCTGTAATTCTGTCTGTCTGTCTGTCTGTTTGCTTGGAAACTTCGCAGCGAACTGCGCTTCACCGTTTCAGTCAAGGATAGACCTACCCCCTCCATTGCTATCTCCCCCTTCCCCACCAAAACGAAAGCAGTGGAGCTTGGATAGAACCCACAAATAAAGGAAGGAAGAAAGAAAGAAAACTAAGTTTAATATGAATGAATATGAAAGGGTAGAAATAAGAGTGAAATGAGAGGGTGGGCTGGTTAAGACTGAAGGTCTGCCAACACCATATCGTCAGTATCTTGGGTGGCACGACAAACTGTGACTGACAGAAAGAAAAAGAAATGAACTACCAAAGAATTAATATGACAGGCCGAACCCATGATGAACATAAAAAAGGAATGAGAAAATTGATGAAAGGAAGCCCATAATGAGAGTGGCTACTGGATAAAATTAAATGTCCACCTACACAACATCCTCGCGCTTTCCACTGATCGCTTAGGGAACGATGAAGTAAAAGTAATATGAGGCTCTGTTCGTCTTGGATCACTGAATATAATTGGTTGTAAACACACACACACACACACACACACACACACACACACACACACACACACACACACACACACACACACACACACACACACACACACACACACACACCTAATCTCTACGTTGTCGGTAGCAGTGTGCATAACATTACTTCGGAGTGACTTAAATGCATTTTCCCAGACAACAATTTGGGTGGGAACAAAAAACTGCCAGGGAGTTGGCAGAAAACGAACAGACCAAAATATACGACAATGGACTCGACTGCAGCAACCTTGACCTTTAAAAGTACTGAACAACTATATGTATCAAAGACAGAGGAGTGTGTAAGTACGGGTATAGTAGAAATCCTGGGGAAAATTTAGGCAGGACAAAAAAGATTTTACTGCTATTACCAGGGAGACTATGATTGTGATTAACCAAACCTGCCATTCCACTGGTTGATAGGGAATGGTTGGTAGGTAGGTTGGCTGGTTGGTTGGTTGGTTGGCTGATTGGTTGGTTGGTTTATTGGGTGGTTGACTGGTTGGCTGAATTACTGCCTGGCCACAGCTGAGCCTTACGAGGTCTGTCCGAAGAGTATCCAGCCATTTGATGTAAATAGTCACCTTCAGATTACTCCCCTTGGGACTTCACACACTTCCCCCAGCGTCCCTTCCACTTTGGAAAAAAATCCTCTTTCAGGATGTCCACCAGCTGCCTCGTCGCATTCTCCTTAATCTCGTCCACGGTCTGAATTCTCCTTTTCAGTGGCGATTTTAGCTCTGGGAAAGGCCACAAGTTGCAGGGAGACAAATCTAGGCTGTAGAGGGACTGAGAGACCTGGGTGATGCGATGTTTTGCCAAAAAATAACCTGCACGAAACGTGAAGAATGGGCGTGTGCATTGTCATGATGAAACAGCCAGTCACCACTTGCCCACAGCTGTGGCCGTTTTCTTCTTACTGCATTCCTCAGCCAAGAGGAGCTTATTCGTGGTAAACAACACCTTCATGACCAAAAAATACCGCCAACATGGTCTTGACATTGCTCCGACTTTGCTGTGCCTTCTTTGGAAGTAGAGATGCTGGCGACTTCCACTGAGAAGACTGGGTTTTTGTTCCAGGGTCATAGCCATAGACCCACGACTTATCTCCGTTTATGACCTGTTTGAGGAAATGTGGGTCATTGTTTGCGGTTCGAAGCAAGTTCACTGCAACCACAGCACGAAATTCCTTCTACTCTTGTGACAAGAGCTGTGGAACGATTTTGCCTCCACACATTTCATACCAAGATCCTCCATCAAAATCTCTCTGTGCAATCCCTGGATCTTCTAATTCTCGAACTGTCAATCGCCTATTTTCGTTTATTGCAGCTCACACGCATTCAACACTTTCGGGTGTTCTGTTTGTTGAAAGCCTTCCAGAATGTTCACCACTTTCAACGGATTCCCGTCCATCCTTAAAGTATCTGTACCACAGTTTTATCTGGGATTCACTCACTGAACCATTCCCGAAAGCCTTCTGAAAATTTAAAATAGTTTCGGCGTATGAATGATCAAGTTTGTAGCAAAAGCTGATGCAGATTTGCTGATCTACTCGCTCGGTCATTGTGAATGTGATGGTCACACAGTTCCCAAACTCACTCAGCGGCGTCTGCCGGCCCACTTGGGTGTGGCTAGTCACGCAAGCACAGTACGGTCCCCTCTGAGTGCCTGTCAAGTTACAACAAGGCTACACGACCACTTCTCGAGTTGTTCACATTGGTTGGATACATTCTGAACAGACCTCGTATATTCACCCCAGTCCAGTTCAATAACACTCCGCCTTCATCAACAAACCCAATATTCACCACCTGGAGCGACTAGTAAGTGAAGACCAATGAAACAGGAAGGACGACTCTGAGCAAAAATTTTTGCTTTTTCTGGTTATGGATTAGGAAGCTCTGGTGCATTGCATGATATGTTTTTCTTAATTATTTCTGTCAGTATGGGTGCGTTACATAATTCAATATACTTAGGCTGTCAGAGACTCTGCCACACTCTCCCACACATTCGCTTGGACGTACACAATTCATGTTTTTCGATGTCCGTCACCCGATACCTCGCATTCAAAGCCTCAAGTACAACTGGTAATGCATGGACTCTAATTACACGAATGAATTCATCAAAGTGGCTGGCCAAATTTTTACATATACAGTATGTGTAACGAACTGGACAAAGCACTGTATAATATTACACCAAATAGATTCTTTATTCCTTCATGTCATGAAGTGTATGAAGCTGAAAGACCTCGTTCAGGGTTTTACGTTTTAACAAACAAAGATCATTTACATTAATGTTTTGAATTGCCACTCATTACAAAACAATAAGGAGTCTACCCTACACTGTTTTTGTTGTCCAGAATACCACATCAAAGTACATGAAATACCAATGTTCAGGCTCAGTTTACTGAAGTTACTAGTAATGATATTTAAGGCTGATTGCACAATATTGGCTGAAATAAAGTTACTGGACCAAAGTTCATTATTTCATATTATCAGCATGAATATTGTCATGGGTATTCTACTGACAGCACACAGTTGACCCACAGCATAAAGATGTGCAGTACAATACATTAATTACATAGAGTAATTTATCACCAACACTAGTTAATTATGTTTACAGATGAGCTTTGATCTGCAGGCCTTCTCAGCCCCTAAGTGAGCTCCTGTGTGTGTGTGTGTGTGTGTGTGTGTGTGTGTGTGTGTGTGTGTGTAGTTGTTGTTTTTCATGACTGCTGCCAACACGATATATCTCTTACATATTCGGCCATGAAAAGCATTAAATGATTGGTGGATTGGGGACACAAGTGTTCCCGTACGGTATATCAAACATACACACACTGGCTCCACCCACCCATCCTCCAAACCTATATCCAACCCCTTGAGTAATCAGCCAAATAGCAGTTTTTTCCTCCTCTGCTTTACTTCATATATATATATATATATATATATATATATATATTTATATATATATATATATATATATATATATATATATATATATATATATATATATATATATATATATAATTACATCGTCAGCATCACTTCAAGTAGCACTGTTTCTTTTTGTCTCGCCTGCGTTACTCCAAGTTGATTTTTTTCTTTTTTTTACTTCGTCTCAATTACTCCAAGTCGCATTTCTTTTTATCGCGAAAAAGAGAGTATTACTGCAAATTACTTAATATAAAATACAAAATGTCCACCATGCTTTTGGATGCCCATTTGCCTTGGCTAAAACAGTGAGGAGCTATAACGGAAAAAATGTAACATAAATGCTGTATACGAAAATACAGGTGAGAATGGATACATTCTCAAGACCTTCCTTCTCATTTTCGTTCCTCTTTTCCCCATCCTTCCTTCTTTCTCTTCCAACTTCTTCATTTTCTCTTTCCCAGCTGCTCCTCATTTTATCGTTCGAGTAACTATGCCGCCTCCTCTCTCTCTCTCTCTCTCTCTCTCTCTCTCTCTAATACCTTCCTTTTGTCATTCATCTCTCCCTCTTCTGTTTCTACTGTTTCCTAGTTTTTCAGTCTCTTCTACCATCCTCCACTATTTTCTTTTCTTTCTCCCATCCCTCTTCCTTTCATCTCTCTCCTTTCACCAATTTCTTTCTCTCTTCCTTAATACTTTTCATTCGCTCCTTACTCTTCCTTCCTTCACCCTTGCATCTTCCTCTCCATTCCCTCGTACACCATTTTAAGTCCAGTCTCTGCCAACTGCCACCTATAATTTCCTTTCCTCCTACCTATCTGTTACTCCTAATTTTATTTCTCGTCTCTTAAGTCTCACAGTCAAGTCTCTCTCCTCGTCTTTGCTTCCGCCTCCCTATCTTTCCTCATTTATTATCTCTTTCCAATTAGATTTCACATTCTCGTTTCTCTTTATATCTTTCCCTCCACCTTATTGTCTATCCTCTGTTATGTTCTTTCCATTATATCGTCCGTTCGTGGTCTGTTTAAATTTTCCTGGTCAGTGGACTTCATATTCGTCGTATAAATGTTTTGCTATGACCACCTCTCATCTTGTGCAAATGTTTTCATCGTGCCCTCCCTTCCATTGGCCCCTAACCTTCTCGCTCCCTCTCTTTCATTCTTGGCTCTCGCTATTTTGAACCTTTTGTTCAGTTGCACTCAGTCTCTTTTGCATTTCCCGTCTTTCCATCAACCTTTAATATAGTCAGCATTCTAACAGTCAGTTCCTTTCTCTTTCAAGCACTACGCAGGCCTTCCTCTCACAGCAGGTGTAGTTTTCATCATTCTTATTCCTCTAAAGTAATGATCTGTCTTTCTTACTTGCATAATCATTGGTTCTTATAGCCATACACTAAGGTACACAAAGTAAAGGCCACCATTTTCCTCTCGTAACAAAGATCCGTTCTCGTACAAAGAACTAGACATTGCAAGGTTCTGCGTATCTTTTCCTCGTCCCACCTTCAAAAAAAAAAAAAAAAATAGTTACGTTGTGACTCAACGTTCTGGAATTTTATAATAACGCCACTTGGAAATAATGCAAATGTAATCGAAGTGAGCGAGATGAAAGATATACCGAACTTGTAACACTGCAGTGACACGGAGGAGGAGGAGGACGAGGAGGAGGACGAGGACATAAGACAGAAAGAAGCAATACGAGGAAGAGACAGAATGAAAGTGTACAATAAAGTGCACATAAGCAAGAGGAAAGAGAGAAGAGAGGAGCGTCGGAATATAAAAGGAAGAAGGGAGTAACTGAGTTCGAAACGAATTAAGAAAAGAGTGTTCGTAGAATACTAAAGTAATGAGAGAGAAAGAGAGAGAGAGAGAGAGAGAGAGAGAGAGAGAGAGCGGCGAGGGGGGGGGGGGCAGGCATAAGTGAGATAGGAAACAGGTGACGTGAGTGGATGAGGAGGAGAGGCTGTTTAGACGGTGAAGAGGGAAGAAGCAGAGGAGAGGAGGGGAGGGAGTGATGGAGAGTGGAGATGAAAGGAGAGGATAAACGAAGTTAGGAGAGGAGGCAGACAGTGATGATAATGGGGGTGAGATGGTGAATCATTATGTTCGTAGTATAAAACAAGGAAGGAAATGAAGAAAAAGGTGGAGAGAGTTAAGAAAAAAGGGTGGATGAAAACGAATCGAAGTGAAAAGAAGAAGGCAAAAGTGGAGGAAAGAAGAAAAACAAAGACTATGATATTAGGAAACCAGGGAGCAGGGAAAGAGATAAAGAAAGAGTACTGTACAGAAGGAACGCAAGAGAGAAAAAATGGAAGAACATATGAGAGGAAAGAATATAGGAGGAAGAGAGGGAGGAGAATGAAAGAAAACTTATTACTGCACAAGATTTGAAAAGTCGAAGTTAACGGGAGAAGACATTAAAGAGATGATGAAACCAATGATACAGCAAAATTCAGATGAAAAATTCAAAGAGGTTATATGAACATATAAAATAGATAATTAAAAAGGTAATATAAATCAACTAGATTAATACAAGAAAAGGATGCTACAGAGAGACATTGGAGTAAAACGTCGTTAGAAACACTTAAATGGAGGAAAACGAAAAAGAACACTCAGTGAATGAAGACAGTGAATAATGATGAAATCAAACTAACTAGAAAACGAAGAAAAAATGCAAATTAGTAAAACTGACGAGGAACTAACATGGGCCACGGACGAGAGGAAAAAATGGAGTCAAATCAGAGAGTAGGATGGTTGAGACGGAGGGGATCACCACGCCATGCAAGGGTGTGTATTGGCTTCGTAAAAATAGCACTTCCCCTCCACACCACCTGCTCTTTATTCCATTACCTCATCCATTATTCTTTCATATCCCCACCTCTCTCCCCGAAGTTACCCCACCCCTCCCCTCCTCACCACCTGCCCTTTACTTCATCATCTCATCCATTATTCACAACCCTTACCTCCCCCTAACTTCCTGAACCATCCCCTCCCCACCATCCCTTTACCTCATCACCTCATCATTATCTTCACCATCCATCTTGCATCACATACGTAAGAACTAGAAGTGGTTTGTCACTCAACCTTGTTTCCGTGTTTGTGTGTGTGTGTGTGTGTGTGTGTGTGTGTGTGTGTGTGTTTGTGTGTGGCTTTTCCTTTTTCATGCTAGTCAGAATCTAAATAAAATCGAGATGTAAGGGTCCGAGGCTAGGCTACCGTCATGCAGCACATTTAACTCTATAAATGGGATGTCAATTAAATCCTTGCTTCCTCTGACGATTTTGTCCATTTCAAGATGGACCTTTCGTACTAAGGGAGTTATAAACTATTCCCACGAACGCCCTCCACACAAATACCTCTTTTTGTATTTTATTCCTGTCATCCCCACACATATAGTTTATACAGGTTCGGAATGACAACACATAGAGTTGTGCTACGCGTACGCACTGTGGAGGAAAAGAGATACCAAGCAAAATGTAAGTTTGATTGTGGAAGAGAAAAAGTGAGCGGGTTAAAGAAAACAAGAATATAGGATAAACATAAAGGAAAAGAGAAAATGGGGACAGAGAAAGAATGAGATATACTGGAGATGTCTCTAGAATACAACAGTTCAGACTGTGGGTTCTCTACGTAGCGGGATGTGAAGTTGTTACGGGCAGAGTAACTGGTGCACAGAGACACGGCCTGATTTGATAAAAAGAATAAAGATAAACTCAAATTTTTGTCTAATCAGTGGAAGCTTACAGTATATGAAAAATGTTTGGATAAGAAAAAAAAAATACTTTTTGTGCAGTAATGATAATCTAGTTTGTTGGAGGTAAGCTCCAGCTTAGTGCTCGCTATGTGCCATCTACTCGATTCACTGGAGCACTGTATTTACTGAGCTTTGTGAGTCACTTGCAGCAAACTTTACAGTAGCACACTCTAAGTAAATCCATATACCCTGCGCACATGGTAACCTACGTGTGAGGATATGAGGCGGCGCGGTGCGTTGTCCCAATGTGGCATCCAATATGCTAGTTGAAGTGCAAAGGCTGGCTATACGAGCAGCGAAGTGAATATAATTGGCCAATATAAAGATACACACACACACGTCCTATCAAGATCACTAGTTTTTTTTCTCCCTAGCGAGGAGGTGAATGACCATTGGTGAAAGACATGCTGATGGATAATATCGTCCAATAGTGTGTATATGTGTGTGAGTGTATGTGCCTGAAGCAACGCCAATATCTGCTCCATTGACCTTTCTCCAACGTTTTCCTACACTTCCCTCTTGCCAGGGGGTAAAGCAATTAGTGATCGCCACATACACCGAGTTAAAATGGTAGACGGATGGTACTGTACCACAGTAACACTACCCTACTGCGGTAATACCTAGAGAAACTTGTGGTGTGGTGAAATGAATCTCTAACTGTATAAAGCAGGGTAGTGTAGCATAATGTCTTGCTGTATGACGGTATTACAGGGACGCATCAGGTAATATTAACAATGCTTGACAGACATACAGACATGTAGTATGGTGTGGGGTGCTGGGGTGTACGGTAGTGTCATGTGGTGTGCTCGGAAAATTATTGGGTAGTCTAATATAATAGTACAGTATGGCATAGTATAGTATACTATAGCATAGTAAGGCATAGAATAACACAGTATAGCATAGTATAGCACAGTACTGTATGGTATAGCATAGTGTAGTACGGTATATTATAGTAGGTATGGTACAGTATGCTGTAGTGTAGTATAGCATAGCATGGTACAGCATATCACGTATGTTGTAGTATAATATAGTGTAGCACAGTATAGTACTGTATGGTGCGACGTGGACAGTATTACAGGATCAAAGTAGGCCATATCATTAGGGACGTGCTGTGTGCTATGATGCAACGTGGGGTGAGGTGGGGTGGGGTGTGGCGGGGTGGAGGTAAAGCAAGGTGCGGAGTACCGTACTTTTCTAACCAAAATTCTAATTACTATAAACAAGAGTAATGGCAGAGTGAAGGCAGGGAGGGACACAAGCAATGACCATGTCTGACCATAATTACCCCGGCATTCCGGACAACACGCAACAGATACGTAACGCAACTTCCCAGGAGCGTGCACGAAGGGCAACTATCACATCGGTACAATAAAGAATATTTAAGTTTTCATATATCATGCATAAGCAGTAATCTATTCTTCATAAATCGTTAAAAAAAGTAAATACATCACCCAAGCATATGACAAAGTAACAATAGAAAAAAATTTACTCTCCTATATGCATTAATAAGGCAAATAATTTTGTATGCACTATGCAATAACAATAATTTATCTTCGTCAGTCTGGCCTTAGCAATGGTACAACCACAGGCTGAAAGGATGAAAAGTACAACACAGAAAGAACACAAGAATAATATTATTTTCGAACCTCAGTAATCCATTCATTTGCATGAAATATAAAGAGATTATAAACAGCTACTCATTAGAATCTACATGCAATCTGAATGACCTCTCGTGCTTTATCTATTGCTCTCCTGCACGAAGCTGTGTGAAGAAGAGAGTTTTGGGGATGAGCCACAGGCGTCCGAGGTAATGAAGGTGCCAGACAACTTGGGTAATGCTTTGACAGCAGCCCTGGTAGGTGACAGGGTCAATGAGTCTTCACTAGAAGCTTCACTGGGTAGGGTTGGCTGTAATGACAATAAAAAAAAAAAAAAAGTAAATTGTCGCGGATAGGTTTGCCATATATATTTTAGCTCACTCCAGTGACCTTCACTGCCATTCTAATGAACTCTGTCACACTTAACCTTAGTAACAATGCAAAATTAAACTGAATTCTAATGCACGAGTTAAGTACCACATCCCCTTGAGAACGAGGACACCGTCAGCAGCATATTGGTTTCTGATATATCCCTCCGTCGACACCCACCAGCACCACCTTTAACTCTTTCACTGCAATGAATGATTAAATATCGCCCGATATATGGCGAAGCTTATTGTCTTCGTAAGTATTATTAATTTTTCTTGACATTTCTTTTCCTTAGATATTGATTATATTATACTGGAAGATATCCTAGGGTAACCCAAGTACTTGTGCCAAACATAAATGACCTTGACCTCTTTTTGAAAGTCATATACTCATCTGTGATGGAAAATATGCATATTTGAAATTGAAATATCTCAAGAACTAATTGAGATACAGCTATATGGTTGAAAAGTCTATGATAAAAAGTTTGCTGAGAATTGTGGCTGAATATTTTGCCATATAGCCTAATGGCAAGTACCGAATTCAAATTTACTCAGTGTTTTCTTTGTAACACGTTTTGGAGAAAGCCACAAAAGCTGTAAAGCTGTACCTTTACAGAAACATAACTATGGTCTCTCCTAATATCTGAAATGAATATGGTTACAGTTAAGCATACAGTTAGCCAGTTATTGAGACGAATGTAAAAATGTATCATACGTTCTTCCACATCTTTGTCTTCAGATCTTGTTGATATTACGCAAAAAGCTACCTTAGGTTAATTTAAGTACAGTATATTTTCCAAATATGAATTACCTTAAACTTCTTTTAAAGGCCACAGACCTGTCTCTGATGCCAAAATTTCATACCTTATATAACATAAATCGTTATAATTAAACTTCCTTAATGTGACTACACAACAAGGAAATAGGTAACTATACCCTGTTTTTTTTTTAATGAGGCGAAGGTGCACTTGACAGGTTGATGATGACTGGCTGAATGCAACATGTCCAAAAAATATTTGCTAACCCAAATTTCCCCCTCAGATATTTATTGTCAATTAATACTGCTAGATTATGAAATAATGTTGCATTCAACCAATAATCACCAACCTGTCAAATGAATCTTCGCCTCGATAAAAAAAACTGAGTATAGTTTGTAATTTTATTTTTTCTACCATCATACGATATTGTACGGGTTAGGAAAAAAATCGTAACGGAACTACGCTATTAAACTTGAATGTGTGAGTTCATATGGGGGGGGGGGATAGGAAAATCATGGTTCCTGAGATGAGGGTGGTTTGGGTAAGGAAAGATTGTGGTGTGTATGATGGCAAGTGAAGTTAACAAGGGTAGCCAGTTAGAGAGGAAACAGGGGGAGGAATGAGATGAATGTAGAGTATTAATTGTTAAGGGAGGCGATGTCAAAGTGAAAGAGTGAGAGGAATAGGGGTGAGAGGTACTGGGGTGGGAGAAAAGAGTGAGGGACATGTGGACAGAGGTGGAGGAATGAGATTTATGTGGGGCATAAGATGTGAAGGGAAGCGATAAGAAAGTGGAGTGGGAGGTTTTGGGGCGTAAGGAAAGGGTGAAAGTGGAGTGGGAGGTATTGGGGTGTAAGGAATGGGTGAAAGTGGAGTGGAAGGTATTGGGGTATGAAGAAATGGTGAAAGGGTATATATGAAGGGAAGAGAGGACAAGAAAGATTTGCTGATAATAGGTAGCTGTCATATATGAGAAACACCACAACACAGTACAACCAATAACTTGACATCTACCATTACTTTCCGTACATTTTACGTAAATGGCCAAAAACTAACTTTTTTACATGTCTAACCTGTCATTCATAAGATTTCTTCCTATCACTAAAAACTAAACATGTATACCGTAGAAATGAACTACCACAAGTAGTCATATCTCTCTCTCTCTCTCTCTCTCTCTCTCTTTCCAACGTGGCACCTCAAAACATATCAGACTTCATTTACCGTGGTAAGACTTGTATACACTTCTTATAGTGGTTTCTCTACATTGTCTCCTGTGGGAAATGATTGTTAGTTTTCCGGAAGTGGAACTTTACTTTGCTGGAGTGAATGGAAATATCAGAGATGAAGACAGTGGAAGGGAAGAAGGGAGAGGGACTACGAGAATAAGTTTATCTTATTTGTTTTTCCTCCCCCTGTTCATCTGATGTAAAAATAATAGAGAGGATGGGAGGGATGGTGATGGAGAGAGTCTGAGGGGAAAGTGGACAGTGAAGTAAAAGGGTAACATGGGGACGTGGAGGGAATTTGAGGAAGAAGGGAGTGAGAGATGGAGGTGCTTAAAGGCCATGGTAGGAAATGAAGAGGGGGAGAATGAACTGAAAGGAGTAATTTGTTGAATGGATGAATGGGAGTGAGTTTTACGGGGGAAAGTTTGCATGCAATGAGGAAGAATATGGAGAGTAAGTAATTGTTGGAGGAAAAGAGAGGATAGAGGAATACAAAAAGGAGAAATGTTGGGTCAAAGAGTGAAGAGTGTGGGGAGAGGAAGAAACTGTAAGAAAATGGAAGCATGAACACTGTGCAGAGAGGAGACTGGAAGAATGAGAGGATAGAGAAAAGATTATGGAGAGGAGGGGAGAGACCCTGGAAGAAAACATACAGTAGGACAGTTTCGAAAGGAGAGAAAAGCGTTTGACAATGGAAAAGGAAGATGTTTAGGAAAGTGAATGAGGTACAAAATGCAGCGATCGTCGTGGTTCATTACGAGGTAGATATTCACTGGATTTGACATGATCAGGCATTTCTCCCTTCTCCCCCTCCCCACTCCTCTCTCTCTCTCTCTCTCTCTCTCTCTCTCTCTCTCTGATGCAATACACCGTTCAGCATCAGACTCACGCCTCCTTCTCCCCCACTTCATCCCCCCTTCTGAGACTCTGGGGGATTATTATCACAAGCAATCAGGAGCATGGAAGGAGGCACGAGGAAACAAGGGCAAAGGGAAAGGAAAAGAAAGGAAGAAAAGGGAAGGGATGGGAATGGAGGAGAAGAGAAGAGAAGGGAAGGGATGGGAAGGGAAGGGAAGTGAAGGGAAGGGAAAGGAATGGAAGAGAAGGGAAAGGAATGGAAGGAAAGCAAAGGAAGGTGAAGGAAGGGAAGGAATGGGGAGAGAAGGAAAAAGAAGGGAAGGAATGGGGAGAGAAGAAAAAAGAAGGGAAGTGAAGGGACGGGAAGAGAAGAAGAGAAGAGAAGGGATGAGACGAGAAGGGAAGGGAAGGGAAAGGAAGAGAAGAGAAGGGAATGGAGTGGACGGGAAGGGAAGGGAAGGGAAGGGAAAGGAAGAGCAGAGAAGAGATGTAATGAGAAGACAGAAGAAGATTAGAGAAAAGATGAGAAGGGAAGAGAGGTGATGCGAAGGGAAGGGAAGAGAAGGGAGGAGAAAGGAAGATAAGGGAAGAAAAGGGAAGGGAAGGGGAATCAGAGAGGAGAGTGGCGAAGTTTACAGGGTCACGTGGGGGATTGTAGGGAAAAGGAAGAAGGAAAAAAGAAATAGGAGAAGCACAAGGTACGTGTTAGGAATGAAGCGAAAGAAGAAGGAAAGGAGAGAGTACAATAAAGAGAGACGTACGCTGGGTGGTAACCATATAACCAAATTTTGGCACCTGGTGGTTTAGTGGGTAATCATTGTGCTCCAATCGGATTGAGCCGGTGAAGGTTTATATCCAAGGGGTGGTTGGGGTTTGTTGCTCACGTAATGCCACTCAGGGATGAGTGAGGCTGGTCATTCTCATCTTAAATGTCAGAACCAACTGCTTAGCCTCGGGCTCCTACGCTCCTCATGGGGCAAAGTAGGATTTGATAATGGATGGATGGATGGAAAAAGTGCAGCAAGCAGATGTGAAGAAAGAAGGGAAGAATAGTAGAAAAGAAGGGGAGGGTGAGAAGGAGTATGGGAAGTAGGAAAAGGGAGGAGAGATAAAATGAGGCAGTAAATCAATAAGGTCACAGTAAGAAGTAGTATTATCTTAAAGTTAATAAGGCAACAATAATAATTTCACCTGGTATTATCATAAACTTAATAAGGTAGCTTTAACATGTGGTATTATAAAGTTAATAAACTGAAAATAACAAATAACACTCTTATAAAGGTAATAAGATAACAATAGCACGTGGTATCATAAAGTTAATAAGGGAAAAATAATACATGACATTACCATTGAGTTAATAACACGTTGTATTATCATAAAGTTAACAAGAGGGGCACTAAGTGGAAAGCATCTCTCCGACAAGGGCAACGTAATTTCCAACCCATTCTTCATAATGAGTTAGGTTTTCTCATCACTGATTAGCGTTTCACACAAAAAAAAAAAGTTTTCCGGATCCAGAGTCTGCCATACAATCCGGATCGGTCCCAAAAGTTAATCGGTTGTTCCCAGGGACATAGGCTATCTACCCACCAATTTTGGTTCAAATATTTCTTTTAGTTCTTGAATAATACTGCTAACAGACAAACGAACTAACAAACAAACAGGGGTGAAAACATACCATCCATGTCAGAGAGAATAAGGGAATTGACTTTAGCACCAGTCGAACAAGGCAGTACTCTGGAAGTGGATTGCAAGCTGGTGTCTGGGCGAACTGGGGCTCCTGTTTCATCAGCCCTCTGGACCTGTTCCTGACCATCTGCCTTTGCTGAATAAATTCAGCGTTTTCATTGACACAGAGAGTAGGCCAGCGTACTCTCATAATATCTCTACCTCCAACTGTCAACACCACGCTACATACACATTAGACAGTGAATCTTTTATTTACATCCCTCCTTAGTAATGGCCGCTGCATTATTATAAGTAAATTCGGTGGTATCTCGGGTTGCCATCACCAGCAGGGTAGGGTTCGCGGCACAGGGTCCTCGTGGTCACAATCAAGCGAGTGTGCCAACAGCGGTTCTTGCAAACACTGCTCATGCGCGACAGTTGACAAGTGCAGGTTCTGCCTTATATTTCACCAATATCCTTCGTCTTAGTACCGATCTGAATTCCATTCACTTTTTCCTCCAATCACTATCCCCTCTAGGCCAGTCCTTTACAGAAAGCAAAATCTTTCATACTACTGACATAATCCCATTTTGTTTTCCTGGTTACCATTTCACATACTTCCATAACACGGGTGGCACTTGTTGTTATATCAAATTTGGATTTGCAGTTGACACTCTTTTGAACTTAACTTTAGCTAATTTTGATTATTCATTATACAAACTAAATTATCTAAATATTACCAACATATCTGTGTAGTTTGTCGCTCCCTCAATGCTTCTTCTGAACCCAGGGTATTTGACTCCATATCCACACAGTTGACTAACCTTAGCTTCACCCTTAGCACTGAAATTATCGATTTGGGTGATTTTAACATCCACAATATAGAATGGTTATTGCATTCTGCCAGGACTGATGTTAACTCCATATCCGCACAGTTGACTAACCTTAGCCTCACCCTTAGCACTGAAATTACCGTTTTGGGTGATTTTAACATCCACAATGTAGAATGGTTATTGCATTCTTCCAGGACTGATGATACTGGTCTAGAATGCGAGCTGTTTGCAGCATCATTTAATCTCACGCAATTGGTAAAACAATGAGCCAAAATATCAGATAATCCTGACCATAACGCCTGTCTCGTGGACCTACTCCTGACAAATAATCCAGATCAGTACAGTATAGAAGTACTGTCACCACTTGGATCCTCCGACTACAATCTCATCAAAGCCTCATTAGTCAGTTTCCCTAAACCTCCCCTTCCTGAAACTGTCAGAGTGACGAGATGGCAATTTGATGCCCTGGGATGAATTTAGAAATTATCTTGCTTATATTCTATGGCAATCTTTATTCTCCAGTGACATCAATTCTACCCAGTTCGACATTAATGACTTAATGCAGTCTGGTACGGAAATGTTCATACCCAGTACGCACTTCACTAAATGACTGCACTCCCCAAATTGGTTTGACAGCAATTGTGCCAGAGCAACGACCCAAAAGTCTTTAGCATATAACTTTTACTTACAATAAAAAAGAATCGGAATAGTTCAGTCAATTTAAAATTGGTAGAAACACCATGCAGTTGCAGTAATAAGACTCGGTAAATCAAACTTTCTTCAGACCGAAGTATCCAAACTATTCATTATCATCTAAACCTGTGTTGCCCGATGAGGAGCGTAGGGTCCCGGGGCAAGGCAACTTGATCCTGACATTTAAGATGAGAGTGACCAACCTCACTCATCCCTGAGAGCAATTATCTATCTATCTATTGCCAGACGCCTCAATCCCGTTTGGGGTGGCCACAAACAAATCGCCTCCAAGTCGCCCTGTCCCCCGCCATTTCACTCCCCTGCTCCCAACTCACACCCCCCTCTCTCATATACCTCTCCACCCCATCTCTCCATCTCATCCTCGGCCTCCCCCTCCCTCTTTCCCCCTCCACCTCACTCACATACACTCTCTTCGTCAGTCTTTCACCCTCCATCCTCTCCACATGGCCAAACCACCTCAGTGTGTTCCTCATAACGCTTCCTGTCACATTACATGAGCAATAAACACCAATCACTCCTCCGATGTAAAATGGCACAGGTTCAATCCGGTTTGAGCACCTTAATTACCCGCTAAACCACCAGGCGCCATACTTTGGTTTCATGGTTGACACCCAGCGTAGTAAATGGTTCCCTGGTGTACAAGAAACCATTTGGCTTTTCACTTAGTGTAGAGTCACCCACCGACAGAGGACTGGAGAAAGAAGGAAAGAGGGAAATAAAAGGAAGGAAGGAAAGAAGGAAGGAGGAGAGGAAAGGGGAGCCTACCAAGGGCAACACTACTGTACATCGCGCTAGTGGATGGTGAGCATCCCCACCTACCACTAACATCCAAACTATTAAATAATCATAATGACAATAGAATATTCTGGTCAACTCTCAGTTCTTTCAGTAACTTTAACAAGTCGTCACCCATTCCCTCACTGAAATCTTCATATGGTAACACTATAAAAGACCTGCGTGATATAGCAAACACCTTTGCCGGTACATTTGACAGAAATTCTACCTTATAGGAAGTCAGCCCTAAAGTCCCTGACCTAGAACTTGACTCTCCCGAATATGCTCCACATAAGATACAGACAAGATCTCGTTATGTAAAATCACTCCTAGACAATTTACCAACCAACAAAGCTCTAGGTCCAGATAAAATCCCTCCAATTGTTTTAAAAAGGTGTTCCCAGGCCTTGCTCCTGTTCTGGCTAACTTATTCAGTCTATGCATATGTACATCTTCGTTCCCTAATTCTTGTGAAGAAGCCAATATCCACCCAAATCTGAAGAAAGGAAGTTCCTCTGACTCCTTTGATTTCAGACCAATAGCTATCACACCTTCTTTTGGTAAAGTATTTGAGATTGTAAATAATAAGGACAGTGTTAACCATCTTGAATCCAACAACTTAATTAGTGATAGATGGTAAGGTTTTCGCCATGAAAAATCCACTGTTGATATACTTAGTCTCCTGACTCATAGCATCCACCAATCAATTGACAAACATAAAAAAACTCATCCAGTAGCCCTGGATATTTCTAAAGGTTTTGACAGAGTGTGGCGCTGTTCCCTGTTATCCAAACTTCCTTGCCATGGCCTATCATCTTTTGTTTCTCTAATTTCCTCATATCTCAGCGACAGAAATGTAAGAGTAAAAATAGAAGATGTATAATCAAATTTCCACTCGATTAATACTGACGAGCCACAAGGAGCAGTTCTGACTCCAACCCTATTCCAAATTCATATTAATCATCTCTTATCTGTCACCCATAATCTCATCCATTCGCATGCAGATGACTCAACAACTCACAGTTCATTCACACATAAACACCCATTCACATACAGTAGTTTAATATCTCTAACTCGCAACTCAGTACTACAGTCTCCATAAGTGAAGACTTATCTAAGATCGCTGAATGGGGACAAAATAACATTGTCTTATTTACGCTAGGAAAACCACATGTGTATCATTTACTGACGGACAGATATTGCCTGATTCCTTTATTACCTTCAATACTGCATAAATTTTTATCTCTAAAAGTATTGAAATCCTCGGTGTGTGACAACAATGTACTTAGCTGGACCTCTCATGTTAAATCACTTGCTAAAACTGCTTCAAAGAAACTCGGATTATTGTCGAGAGTCCATAAATTCTTCACTGACGAGCAGTTAGCTATATTTTACAAGACTCACGTGCGCTCTCAGCTGGAATATTTCTCTCTCTTGTAAATTGGATGTGGAGAGGTTGCACTAAAACAACTGAACAAAATTCTGAACAAAGCTGTTAGAATTATTAATAACCCTACTGTTACAAATGACCTACCTCCCTTACAAACTAGAAGAAATGTTGCCTCCCTTGCTTATTTTAAAAGATACTTTTACGGTACATGGTCAGGCGAAGTTGCATCCATTGTGCCACCCCTCCACGCATTCCACCGCGCAACACGGGCATCTGGTAGCGTTCATGACTGTACTGTCACACTGCCATATTGTAGAACTTCTGTCTTTCAGAATTCTTTTATTCTCCGAACTGCATCTCTTTGGAACTCGCTTCCCCAGAGAGGTTTCCCCCCAGACCTCAGCCTACGGCGTTCAAGTCCAACTTTAAAGATTTTTTATGAATGGTGGACACCTGTAATCTAGTGTATGTGTTATTATATTATTCATTTCCTTTTCCTTCCTCTGACTGTTATTTAAATAAAAATAGGGTAGCCGTAACACATTATATTACAAAGTTAAAAATGTCACGATAGCACGTGGTATTATCATCCAGTTAATAAGGTAACAACAGCACGTGGTATCAGAAAGTTAAGGCGCCGTGCTGATTCACCAAACGGTACCACATCAAAGCAATGGATGGAAGGAAAGACGAGAAAATATTCACAAGACGACCGAAAGGAGGCTAAGTATGTGACAGAAATGGAGAAAGTGAAAGCCGCTGAGAAAGGTATGAGAGGGGAGCGAAGGATGAAGGGGCAAGAAAATGCTAGAGAAATAGCGGATAAAAGGGAGGGTAGGAGGGAAAACTCCTGACAGGATAAAGGTGACAGCAAGTGAATAAGGAAGAAAAATTTAAAGGAAGTAAAAAAGCGAAATATCAAGTAAAATGGTGGAAAATAATCAAAACAAGAAGAGGGGGGGGGGAAGAAGGAAAGATTGACGTTTTAAGGGAAGGATGGAAATAAAATATTTAGAGGAAAAACTGAAGGAACGGCGATAAGATACAAAAAAGATAAAAATAGAAAGATAAACAAGGACGGAAAGATAAGAATGAGGAAAAATGGAAGGAAGGAAGGAAGGAGGAAATGCATGAGGGACATTTTTTACTTTGTTTTGCAAAGCCGAGGCAAATATTGATGAGGTGCAGGGTCCGGGGAGGAAGATCAAGAGGTTAAGGAGACAGGGACGGGGGAGAAGCAAGGAAGGAGTGAGGGAAAGGAGGAGGGCGTGAGAAGAAACAGTAAGATGAAGAAGGAGGGGAAAGACAAGACAAAGGACTCCTTTGATAGCCACATTCATCCTTTCATTATTATAAAGGAAATGAAATAATCATTTACTTGAAAAGTACTTACACGGCTCCTCTCTGGTTCACAGGCCTTCCCAGTACAGCCAACTGCCCAGTGTTCTGCCCTGCACCTCAGTCATATTTTCGGCTATTTCAAAGTGTCGCAGGTACACCATTGACTGGTAGGCTACTCTTGCGCTGTGTGTCTCCGTATGTATGCAAACATGTATGTATGTAAGCATGTATGCAAGCATGTATGTATGTAAGCATGTTAAGTAATGCTTGCCTTGCACCTGCGTCATATTTACGTCTATCCTGGCATGACGTAGGTACGCGATCGACTAGTACTTTTTCAGTGTTTATTCTTGTGTGTGTGTGTGTGTGTGTGTGTGTGTGTGTGTGTGTGTGTGTGTGTGTGTGTGTGTGTGTGTGTGTGTGTGTGTGTGTTGTTTATCTTGTCCCTGTGTCATATTTACGGCTAATACAGCACGACGTTGGCACGCAATCAAAAAGGAATTTTATTCTCTCTCTCTCTCTCTCTCTCTCTCTTACTAAACCCTTTTGTTCTGTATTTGTTTTTCGTTACACTTTTCACAGTACAAGGTATTTTTTTTATTTCTGTTCTTTTAACGCCACTTTATTTTTATATCTCCACCTCTTTTTTTTTCCAGGATGCCTTCGATTAATCTCTCTCTCTCTCTCTCTCTCTCTCTCTCTCTCACACACACACACACACACACACACACACACACACACACACACATACCAGCTGAGGGTTATGGACCTGCGTTCGAATGACTGAAGAAAAGTTTGAAAAAAAGGGAACACAGGAGAGGAAAGGAAGGAAATGAGAAAATATGGGGAAGGCAGGGCCAACAACAGAGCGGGGAGAGGAAAGAAGAAGGGAGGAGGAAACATAAAGGGAAAATGAGGCGAGGAGAGCAAGGATAGAGATGCAGGAGGAGAAAGGAGGGAGTGAAAGGTGGGAGACAGGAGATTGTTCAGATGGAAGCAGGTACACAGAGATAAGTGGAGGGCTGGAGGAAGAAATATGAGAGGAAAATGAGAAAGTAATGTGAGGGAGGAGAATTGGAGGAGGGGAGGGAGTAGTGGGGATAAGGCGAGGATGTTATATGATACATTACGGGGTGGGGGGGGGGCAGTGCGAGAAAGAAGGAAAATTATTAGGTGTGCGAAAGGAGAGAGGAAAAAAAATGATTTCTAGGAAATAAAGGGAAAGAGAACGCATAGAAAAAGAATGAAAGAAACAATGAAATGACGAAGAATAGACTGAAAGGAAAAAATATATATATAGGGAAGAGAAAATGGTACATAAACAGGATAATATGGATAGAATTATGGCCGCACTTTGAGCGAGAAGGACTTGAGAATAAAAATATAATGAAAAGGGAACGACTACACGAGAACGGCAGAAAAGGCTGGAGATGAGTGGGAAGAAAATGAAATTAGGTGGAGAATGTGAGAAAATGAGTAGGAGAGAGGGAAATGAAATGAGTGATTGGAAAAAATGAGAAAACAACTTTAGTTCAAAATGGGATGAGGGAAGTAAGAAAAAAATGAAATAGCTTGGAGAGTTTGGAAAGGAGATGAAACAGAGAAAAGGAAAGAGACGGGAATGGACAAAATTTTAATAATAATTGAGATATTAGGAAATCAATGAGAGGCAGAAACAAAACAGTAACGTAGACGTAGACAGTAATGTAGAAATACTAGCCTGAAGGAAATTAAAAACTGAAACAATCAGTGAAAGCAAAAGGAAACTTGAAACAAAGCTATCGAGAACAAAATAAGATACATAGTCAAAAATTCAATACAACAATTTCATCAACACAATGAGGAAGAAAAAAAACGAAACTTGAGACGAACAAAAGAACGAAGAATTAAAAGAATATAACAAATAATTAACAAAATTACCTTTAAAAAATACAAACCTAAATGTAATTAAAGTTTAGGTTATCCAGTATCATTGTCATTAAAAAAATAATCTGTTTGTGTGTGTGCGTGCGTGCATATGTGTGTGTGTGTGTGTGTGTGTGTGTGTGTGTGTGTGTGTGTGTGTGTGTGTGTGTGTGTGTGTGTGTGTGTGTGTGTGTGTGTGTGTGTGTGTGTGTGTGTGTGTGTGTGTGTGTGTGTGTGTGTGTGTGTGTGTATGCAGCTTTTGAATGCGTCAGATTGCTCTCGTGGTTTATGCTTTTCAGGTGTGTGTGTGTGTGTGTGCTTCCACCATTTAAAACAATTAGTTATCCATTCACTCTCTCTCTCTCTCTCTCTCTCTCTCTCTCTCTCTCTCTCTCTCTCTCTCTCAATAAACCCCACTCCCCAATACACACAACTGGCAAGTCGATATGTTTTGTTTCAACGCCACACATTTTCCAGTCGTACTGCACGCCATTCACTCTGTAAAGAAGGACTCCAACTCCCCACCCAGTTGTCACGAAACTTCTCTATATGAAACTGCTGGGGACACATTGCACTGTTTCGTGCTTGATTATAGGGTAAGAGGGAATCCTATAGGGCTGTATCCTATTCTCACTGTCTCATGTTACTGCGTCACTGTTACCGTTCTCTCTCTCTCTCTCTCTCTCTCTCTCTCTCTCTCTCTCTCAACACAAATGTTGCACATCCACTAGGTCCCAAAAAGTCACCATAAGAGGTAAAATTTCAATCTTATTTTTCTTCTTAAGTTTCTCTTTTTCCCAGTACCCACCCACAGTGTCCCGAGAGAGAGAAAAAAAAGCGATGAAAGGTTAGGACACATCTTCGGCGGAAAACTGATACCACCACCAGCCTTGGTTTATGATATTTTCATTAGTTTCCGTTTTGTGGGGGTGGGCGGGGGGAGGAAACTGAGGGATAAAGAGAGGGAGGGAAGAACAGGCGAGAGGGAACGGGGAGATAATAGGACTATAAGAGAGAGAGAGAGAGAGAGAGAGAGGTCCTCACCTGTTGTGTGTGTGTGTGTGTGTGTGTTTGTTTTACCAATTGTTTTTGTGTGATTTTTTAATGTGTGTTACCAATTGTTTTTGTGTGATATTTAATGTGTGTGTGTGTGCGTCATTTTCTCACCCTCTGTAGCTTCTCTGCAGTTGCACCATTTATCTATTTTTGTCGCGTATTCGCAGGTGGCATAATTGATTAATCTGGCTGAATTAATCACACACACACACACACACACACACAGATGTATGTACAGGCATTGCAACACACTATAACACGACAGACCGCACAGAACACCCCCCCCCCCTCTCTCTCTCTCTGACCTCACCTGCCGTCACAGCACTCACAGTAATTGGTATCATTTCCCTGATGCTCACAATCACCACATTCATTTAGATCAGTGGCAAATAGCCTGCATAATTGTGAATCTACATGTGCAGAAAAAGGGACAAGACAGCAGACAGACCTGAAGGCAGATACACTAAAATTACATGAATAAAAAAAAAAAAAAAAAAAAAAAAGAGGAAAGACATCACACATTGCAGTCTGAAATCAGGAGAGCGATATTTTCACAAAGTTCATTATTTCGAAACCAAAGTAACGATGACCCACCAAAATCAAGGAAGAAGGTTAACAACAGTGATCATCTACACGGCGCCTCAGTTAACGAAGTCACACGGAGCAATAATTTAGTCTAACGACACTACGCGACGTCAGGTATCTCTTATCAAGGGTAAGGAAATGCCACTTAAACTAAAGAAGCAAGTTTTTAAAAATTGTGCAGAGTAACGCGTTGAATGAGTCGTCGCAGAGAACAGGTGGGTGAGCCATGAAGGTGTGTGGTGGTGTGGCGGCGGAAAGTAAATATATGCACTTGGAAGTCAATTGTGGTGGGTGAGGCTGGACTTTGTGAGTCATCAGGAATCGGGGACAAATTGCACTGTTAGGTAAATGGAAGAGTGGGGAGAGGAGAAGGTTTCACAGAATTGGATATAGGTCGAGAGTAATCCAGAGCTACTGAGAACAGTTTGAGGGAATGGGAAAATGTAGAAGGGAAACGACTTAGGAAGAGGAGAAAGGCAGCTATCAAAATGAAGAACTATTTTGAACGTAAATATCTATAACAAATAAGGGTAAAAAGTCAAGAGGTACGGAAAGAGTGAAACGAAGCAAAAAAATGGTGGAAATGAAGGAAGGGGACTGTCATGCTAACGAACAAATTTGTGTGTGATTGGTAATGAGGAACAGTTTAAAAAGTTGGGAGAGAGGAGGACTGCAGGAGGTAGACAAGAGGGGAGATGGATGGCAATGACAGAATTGAATATTTGTGTATGGGGATAATGAACACAGAGAACGAGAAGTGAATTATGGAGGAAGGATGAAAAAGGAAGATAATGGATTAATGGAACTAAAATTGATGAAGAACAATAATTAATCACAGTTTTTAATGTGATATAAATGAAAGAGTGGGAACACAGCTAAGGGACAGTTATATATCCATGTTCACTGGTATATCTCTCAGTATTATAATTATGTCTATCTATTTGTCTACATTGCTGTCTATCCATTAACCATATTTACTATAGCTTCCAAAACATGTATATACGTTTTCTCCCGTCCGTTGACATAATTTTTGTGTTTCTTAATATTATGATGTGCATTTATTTGTTTATTCTTGCTACCTTCAATCATTTTATTTAGCAATGAAGATATTTTTGGAAACCATTTTTAGTCTGTACAGCCTCGTCATTATCAACCACTTCATTACAACACTGCTGTTCTGTGCCTGAATAAAGTAGCCCAGTAGTGGCAAGAATAATTGTAAAGTAGGTCACCAGATTAAAGGGGGTGGTTAGACGGGGTTACTGTTGCCTAAATCTCTCTCTCTCTCTCTCTCTCTCTCTCTCTCTCTCTCTCTCTCTCTCTCTCTCTCTCTCTCTCATCTTAGCTGCTTTTTTTTCTATGACCGTGTTTCCCATGTAACTCCTTCCCTCCCCTGACTGCAGTAATGGCAGCGCTTATCAACTGCTTCTGATGAATTCCTGCATTAGTGGAATTACCGGGAGACGGGCCGCTAATTCTGCTGGGTTGGATTACACAAGATTGGTTTATGTGTTGTGGGTTAGGGAAAAATACTGTACAATCCGCCGCCTGTAGTTCATCTTCACCCTCACACTTACTTTACCATCACTCTCATCTTCATTTATCACATCAACACTCTGACCTTCACCCTCACTGATCACACTTACCATCACCCTCACCATCATCCTCACCTGCACCTTCACTTGTCACACTCACATTCATCCTCACTCTCACTCTCAGTTAACAGATTTAACTTCACTTATACCTTCAATTACCACATGTTCCTCCTCACCATCTCCGTCAAACAACGACAGCATTCATTGCGTTGTTATGATATAAAAACTCTTAGAACCCGTGAATATGAGGCAGCTGAGGTCACCTTCGTGAGTGTAGACTTGTCACAATATGGTGTTGTCACAATATGGTGTGGTCACAACATGGTGTTTTGCCTGAAAGACCCGCACAACGCGGCCTGAACGTGTATAGCAGAGTTGCCAGCCTATGACAAGGATTTGTAAGCCTCCTTCTACTATTTATTATTTTTCATTAACTCATCACCAGGTTTCAATCACCATCACCACCACCACCAATCATGCCTGTTCACGCAGTCATTGACACACCAACACATATACCTTCCCCAGCTCGTGTGTGTGTGTGTGTGTGTGTGTGTGTGTGTGTGTGTGTGTGTGTGTGTAAAGAGAGAGACGACACCATCATGTTCCTCCTCTGCCTGGCCATCTTTTCATGCTACACACGCAGCCACCAGCCAAAAATGTGCAGTGTTGAAATGTTTTTCTCTTTTTTATTATCACCTTTCCTTGCCCTTTTATTCCTTGTGACAACACAATTATACCTTAAAATGTGTTATTGATTCACAGGGGAGAGAGAGAGAGAGAGAGAGAGAGAGAGAGAGAGAGAGATCATATACATTAGCCTGACATCGTGATAAATATGAAAGAAAAATTAACGCAAGAATAAAAAAAAATCTAATACTATAGAAATTCAAGATGCCATTTCATCCATCCATCCATCCATCATCCAATCCTAGGTTGCCCCATGAGGAGCGTAGGAGCCCTGGGCAAGGCAAGTTGGTCCTGGCATTTAAGATGAGAGTGATGCCATTTCAAACAAAAATAATAATAGAATAAATCCAACAATACAGAACTCAGGCAAGACAATAAAGAACATAAATTTCTTACTGGTATCTAGGTACCTTTCCAGTTCTTTTACATGATTACGTGCGGCGCTTTGTTGCATTGCCAAATACATACTGGATTCTACCTTCCTTACATTTATTTGAAAAATTTCTCTTACTTTACTCTGTATCGCCTGTCTTTCTTTTTCTTATGGGATCACACACACACACACACACACACACACACACACACACACACACACACACACACACACACACACACACACACACACACACACACACGCTTCCTTCCGCTCTATCCCTCTGAAGCACATATTCTCTCTCTCTCTCTCTCTCTCTCTCTCTCTCTCTCTCTCTCTCTCTCTCTCTGGTGTAGGTACTCGTACAATGGCAGCAGTTCCACCCAACGGCCTTCTCCTCCCTTTACCCCCACGCCTCTCCTCCCCTCCCCTCCCCTCACCAACTCTCAGGAGGGCTGTTGGATCGGAGTATCTTGTGGTGGTGGTGATGGGGAGGGGTGATGATGAAGTTGGATGGGAATGAGGTGGGGATGTAAGAGGTATTACCCCTGTAGCCTAATATTCTACCGTATATTATCACTGTCCTTCCTTCAGACAAATGGAGGCGTTGGTTGCAGCTTTTACTGGCCACTTAATTATCAAGGTTCTTTCCTGGGCTCAAAAAATCGTTTGGATGTAGCACCAGTAACCATAAAAATGCGTCATCGGTGTGAAGGGTTTAAGTGATGGTGGTGGTGCGGTGTATAGGGCAACTCAGTCACCTACAGTGGACATTACCAAACACCTCATGGGGGTGCTGGAGGGGTGGGGGCTCAGGGAAATACTAAGCCTGAAATCAAAGTATGAAACCTGAGAACGGAAGCAGCTGACTGAGAGAGAGAGAGAGAGAGAGAGAGAGAGAGAGAGAGAGAGAGAGAGAGAGAATCCCACTTTTATCAGTCTGCGACGCACGGGGCTGAATAATTAGACTTGAGCAGGAATGATATCCATTTTTTTTTCTTTTAGGTAGCAGGTGGTAAAGGTTGTACAAGTTTGGATGAAATCATGTGCGTGTGTGTGTGTGCGTGTGTGTGTAGGATATCACATCGATGACCTGAAAGATAAAATTATTAAAGGTACAATTAAGGTACAAGTCAAAACAAGAAGCTTAAACAGATGACAAAAAAATTTTGAAACCACAGAAAAATAAAACAAATTATGGGTATAAATAATAGTAAATTTTGTTGAAGAGTGAGCAGGAAACGGAAGAAAATTGGAGAGGAAAAAAAATAAAGGAAATCGACAATGAACAAAGAATTTATAAAATGAAAATGATGTACAGAAGAACGAAATAAACGAGGATACTTGTTAAAATTAAGGGCCGACCAACACGACATGGCGGGCCTTTCATTTACCTCTTGGGGTACAATAATGTGGAGTTAAGTGTGACTCAGTACGCCCTTGACCAAAAGGCAGGAGTGGCCTCTGTGGAAAAAAAGAAACTGGGGAAGGAGGTGCAGACAATTATAAAACTCTGAAATAAAAAGTACTATTGGCCACGCCACAGAGAAGACAAATCAACGTATCGTTCATGAGGCCACGCGGAACTGTACTAAGAATAATAGTAAAATAGATTGTATCGTAACTTTTCTTACGCAAAAACCACCAACCACTTTTGTTGTCAAAAAACTCATAATTCCCGAGTTATGCAAAGTGAGGGTGATGGGTTTGGGATGTCCTTCTCTGACTTACGTCCCATAAGAGACCAATGAGTTTGGCTTTATATCTCCCTCAGCCAATGTGTACCTGATAAACAGACCCAAGATGACAAATGACTTACTATGCAAACCATAGTCTCCACTTTCTCCTGCAGGCAATAAATTCCAATCCAACACACCAGGTATTAAAGGATAGTGTGGGTGTTGGGTGTGTGTCTGGAAATATCCATAAGTGGGTACTATAACGTATAGAGTACAGTGGCTGTTTATCGGCATATACATTTTTTGGTCTTAACTTCTAACAACCCCCTTTCTCTTTTTCACGATTTTATTTCCCTGCTTTCCTTAATGCCATCCTTTCACTTTCTCAGCACGTCACTCTTCTAAACCAAACACCTCTTTTCATTCCCTAGCACTTGGCAATCCCCTTCCGGCCTTCCCCAACATTCATTTCTCCCTCCCATAGCTTTAGCTCACCCGTCCACTGGCTTCTGAAGACACTTTCCTTGCCCTCTCTTTCTCAACATTATTCTTTCCCCAGCATTTCATTTCTCTTCATTCCTCAAACTTCTTTCTTCATTTGCATCTGATTGTTGCAGATACACATTTTGTTGGTGTTAAAACACACACACACACACACACACACACACACACACACACACACACACACACACACAAACCATTTTGCTCCATATTTGTTAGTTTTCTTTGCCAGGAGGTGGTGGCTCAATCGGTAGAGAGTTGGCCTGCAGTCCTAACAGACCCTGGTTCAAATCCCCGCTGGGGCAGGGAACAGTTTTAGGATTTGAATTTCACAAATTCAGACTTTACTCTTCTGCCAGAAGACTAGCCGACATGTCGTAAAAATACCCCCGCTTATACCAATACACCAGTCCTGTATGAGAGAGCCCTAGCATGTATTCAATATGGACGGTGGGTTTTGGCGCCGAAGTGGTGACATGTAGAGGTGTGCAGTACGTAGGAGGACTACTGAGCCTTGAAAGCAGGCTGTGAACCCTATGTCCAGAGTTGGTCACACACAAAAAAAAAAAAAATAGTTATGTTCCATAATTAGTGATGGATTGTATCCTTAATAGCATTATACTTGGTGGATGCTGTTTTACTGATTTATTCCTCATAAAATGAACGGCTCTTATTCAGTCATAAAACTTTGAAAAAAAAAAAAAAAATGGGTCAGTGCGTTTTACGTGCGCATCATCAGCTTCTTCTACACCAGCTGTTTTAGTTTTATTTTCGTGAATAGTTGCCAGGTATTTTATGTGTTTAAACTGGCAACAGTTTCTGTGATAGCAGTTTAGTTGGAAACAACTATTTTTTTCTTATATTTTTTACACCTGTATGTTATATCAATTACCGGTGTTCAAAAATGAAGCCCTCTCCCCACTAAACACACACACACACACACACACACACACACACACACACACACACACACACACACACACACATTCCTCTTGATGAGGTATATATTAGAAGCAATGCCAGTTAACACTGTGTCAGATCAATATTTCCACACAGTAAAATATATATCAACCACCACAGTAGACTGAAACAAAATAAGAATTTATTAGTAAGGTACTGTACTGAATTAAAATATGTCTGGAAATGTTTTATTCTTTTACTGGAAATGTGTAATTCATTTTAAAAGGGACTACAGTTTAATGCTGTATAGTGCGCTTTTCATTTATCTGTGCAACACAAAAATATTTTAATTTTTTTACTGATTACTGTTTAATAATCGAGTCTCTCTCTCTCTCTCTCTTTATATATATATATATATATATATATATATATATATATATATATATATATATATATATATATATATATGTGGTAATAAAATACATGAAATAAATACTGAATGTGTGAGAAAACCGGAAATAAAGAGTAAATGACTGAAAGAGTACGGCTAAAAAAGTAGGAGAGAGAAACTTATGACAGTGGTTAATGATTTTATGAAAATTTACAAGATCGATTTAGTTTATAACAAAAACTGTAGAGGAATGAGTGACTGGAAATGAGGAAGAGACACAGTAAGAAACATAAGGGTGAAAGAACAGTTAATGAACAAAAAGTAGAAAGGTTAAAAAAGATAACAGAAACGGAAAAACTTGAAAAGGGAAAGGAGAACAGAGGAGAGAGGAAAGAAATGAATGCAAAAGGAAGGGTAGAGAAGTTTAAGTAGACTAAATAATAAGGAGAGAGAAGAGATCAAGGGAGTTTTGAGTAAAACAAGACAGAACATGGAGGAAAAAAAGGGAAAGGGAAAAGAACTGCCTAAGAAACAAAGGAGGGTGAGGGAAGAAGCAAGATTGTTGGAGAGAACGTGAGGAAGGGAAAGAGAACTGGAGAAAATGCAGAGCGGAAAATGTTGATTCAAAGAAGGATGAAGAAAGTGGGGAAGAAAGCCACTAGGAAAGATGGGGAGTGAAGAAGGCGGAGAGAAAGAAAGGGAGGAAAACAGAGGTTGAAAAGTGTATGGAGATAAATTTTGCTAAAAAGAAAGGTGAAGCTAATAACGAAGGTTGAGTAAAGGATAGAATGGGGATGGAGTGAAGGTTTTTCATATACAGAGCTGGTGTTTTTATTTCAATGGTAACAACCATTTTTAAAGACCTTGAGCTGGACATGGGAACTGTCAATCTATTGGTTTATTGACCTATCTCTCCATACTTAGCTGCAAATATATATGTATCCATTTATCTGTATCTATCAGTACCTATCTAGTACTGCATAACTAGTGAGGGGAAGAATAGTACCGGTAGCACTCCTGAACTGAATATCCTAGTAAGTAATATAAATTACTGTGAAGGCAAAATAAATGACCAGACTGGTGAAGCAAATTACTGTCTGTGTGAACTAGTTATTATGAGGCTGAAATCAGTTACTTGGTACTTGAGGGGAAGAACAGGGTGAAAAAGTTCCTAAGTGTTAAACATACAATTATGCTAAAAAAGAAGTAAAATAAAATAAATATTGTTCATTACTAGGCTGGTGATATAAGAACGGCCCTTCAGTGCTTCAAAGAAATACAATATGGATGAATGTGGAAATTACTCTAACAAATAAGGCAAACATATCTCTGAACATATGCACCAAATAACATGGGTAGTTGACTAGACTGCTGGGTTGGCAGGGTAAGGTACTGTGAAAATTTAGCTGTATCTGGGAGGCTGGATGATTGTGAAATATGGCAACGTGTTCACGTAGACTCTCTCTCTCTCTCTCTCTCTCTCTCTCTCTCTCATGGCAAAGTGGCTACCGCTCTCTCATTTCACAGTCACTCCCTCTGACTTCTGTGTCTCACGCTGTTTGCTTTTTCCTGTGGACAGAGGCATTTTTACCGTCTTCCTGTCTGTTCATAGTCGCCTGACCTTCTTTCTCTCCGTTTTGCACACGGAGAAACATACATACACATACCACAGTCATATACTCACATACGTATACACATACAGAAGTCATATACGTGCATACAGTACACATCCACACACCGGAGTCACATACACACATACACGTAAGCACACAATTACAAATAGAGCCAAAACATAATTGGTAAATTTTGAGAGAAGTGCGAGGAGAAATTAAAAAAAAAAAAAAAAGGAGAGAGAGACAGAGAGAAGGAGGACAGGTGGAAAAGGAAGAGACAATGAAATAGGAAGTGGAAGAATGTAAGAAAGAGTGTGGGAGAAGTATCATTATAAAAGACAGAAATTAAGTGAAAGAAATACAAAGGACAATAGATACAAGGGGAAGATAATAAAGGTGCGTGTGAGGGAAATGGTAGTGTGGGTCACGTATTAAAAGGAAGAAAAAGTGGAGTAAAAGTGTAGAGAGGCAGGAACGTGTGTGTGTTGAAGGGTGAGAGAGAGAGAGAGAGAGAGAGAGAGAGAGAGAGAGAGAGAGAGAAGGTAAATGATGAAAAGGCAATTCAGGTCCACAAGCTATCAAATAAGGAATAGGAAAATTACATACAACAAGGACGAAGAAGGGAGGAAAAAGGAGAAGTAAAAAAAATCAAAACCCGCAGGAACAGCAACGTCAATTTATCAGTGAACCTGGTGGGTGAAGGAGGTGACAGGCTAACTATTCATGTTGGGCACGACAGATTTTTGTCTAATGTCAAGGGTAAGTTCTTGCAGTATCAACATGTTAATGTTAGATGTGTGTGTGTGTGTGTGTGTGTGTGTGTGTGTGTGTGTGTGTGTGTGTGTGTGTGTGTGCTTACCTTACATGTATAAATAAGCCTTGTTTATAAAAAAAAAAAGAGACATTTCACAATATATACATAACGGGTGTAACAGTAAAATACATAACACAAATTCCCACACATAAATGTGTGTATTGCAGTGCTGCCGCCGCAGCCACTGTACTGTGGAGACAAATACCTGACATTCCGTGAACTGGTGTACAACATGAGCAGCTTTTAATGAATGTAACTATACTAATAATTTAGAAATGTGACCCTGTTACTGTACCTCCCCCCCCCTCTCTCTTTGTCTGTGTGTGTGTGTGTGTGTGTGTGTGTGTCTCTCTCTCTCTCTCTCTCTCTCTCTCTCTCTCTCTCTCTGCTTAAAATGACCACTTACTTTCACAGTACTATTAAAAATAAAGCTAATACATTGGAATGTTGCCGCCACAGCCACTGTACTGCGGAAAAAATACTTGACATTCCATGAACTGGTGTCCAGCATGAGCTGCTTTTAATTAATGTAACTGTACTAATATTTTAGAAATGTGACCCTGTTACTATACTCTCTCTCTCTCTCTCTCTGTCTCTGTCTCTGTCTCTCTCTCTCTGCTTAAAATGATCACTTACTTTTACACAACTATTAAACAATAAAGGTCATAGCATGCAGACTAAAAAAAAAAAAGAGAACTAACGAACTAGACTGAAAAAGTAACATAAGAGAAAACAAATGAAGACACGCGACGGAGGAAGTCAGTCAAAGATGATGAAGGTACGATAAAACAGAAAACCAGTTAAGAAAAACTGCACATGAGGAAAAAGAGAGAGGAACAAATGTATGGTATGGCAAAAAAAAAAAAAAATAAAAAAGTCAAATGAGAGGGTAAGGTGGTAAAGACTGAGAGTCGGTCTCCACGCCATGCAAAGTTGTGCACTGGTTTGGTAACAATAACACTGCGTTAATGTGCCATCTCAAAAGCCCTTGGCCACACGATACCACTGGCCGCCAAGCATAAAACAAACTGCCGCTGGGAAGCAAGTAAATAATAACAAAAACTATAAACAAATAATCATTTTGTGGATAACAGAGGAAAAAAAGGAGGGACCTTAATCCACGTGAGTGAATGAATTTTGATACTATACTAAAATCTCCATTTTAGCCACTCCTGGGTGGTTGTTTTACTTCTACACTAGTAGGCATTACATTTCATATTCCAATAGACAGACTGAGAGGAAAGAGTACCGGGGTTAACACTGAATAAAGGAGGGGCATTATACCTGTATTTCCTAAGCAAATATTATGGCCACGTGCGCCGCCGTCAGCCTGGTGTTTCCCAAGACAAAGGAAGAAGGGAGATGAATATGGAACTTCCGTTTCTTTTTCTTACCCAAACAAATCTATTTCCTTTACGTCTCCCCCAACCACTGTGTACCTCATAAATGCGGTTGAGGGAGATGAATAAGGCACTTCCATATTTGTTCTCATACCTAAACAAGCATCTTTCCTTTACATCTCCCCCACCCACTGTGTACCTCATAAGTAAGGCGAATATTAATGAATGATATATTGTGTAAAACATTTCACCCATAATTTCTTCACCGTCCATTATATGTCAAGCCATTTCATCCGTGTGTGTGTGTGTGTGTGTGTGTGTGTGTGTGTGTGTGTGTGTGTGTGTGAACCCCTTCAGCCATAGGACGTACATCTATTTCATATTTTCTTCTTGCTATCTCCAGACGTTTTTATTGATAATGGAACAAGCTTTGCTCCCTGGAAGAGTTAGATACACCTCTTATTAACCCCCAGAAATCCAGTGGTCCCACTTAATCTGAAAAAGATCATGTAGTGATGGCAAGAATATAATATAAAAGCTGTCCACTGATTCAAGTGACTAAAACAACCCTTACATGGCTTCAAGACTGGTTGGGAAGGCAGGCAGGCATAAATATCTGTGACCATTAAACGCTGTATGAATGACCTTACGTTACTCACAAATAATGTTTACAACTATTCAGGGGATACCACATACAGACTACAGTACATACTACATAACCATCAGCGTTATATTTACCAGGTATTAAACACAAAGAATGACACATGTTGAAAAGAGGGTAGGTGGAGCAATGTGATATTAAATAAAGACTGATAGGTAAAAAGACAGGGAAGTGGTACAGAGTGGAATTAAGGAGTGTGAAGAAGTGAAAGAAGGTGAACTCACAAAGGGAAATTAAGTGAAAGTAATGTGATGAATGGGAGAAAGAAGGAGGGATGCAATAGTACATACTGAAAGTGAGGAGACAAGATGGCAGGGCGAGGAGGAAGAAGGGAAGGGGACAAAGAAAGAATAGATCAGGGCAGGTGTGGGAACAGTATCGTACAAGTGGAGAGGGAAATCAAAAGAAAGATTATTAGAACTTGTAGAAAACTATCTGGACGTTGCTACTCCTCACCTTGCCCTAGGGTGAGAAAGGAGGTCTGGATGGTGATGAGAAAACTATAAAATTATAGGTGGGTAGAGTCCAAAGAGGGAACTGAAGAGAAAGGGAGGGTAGATGTAGAGAGATGGGAAGATTAGGAAACTGAAGGGGTGGACAGGGAAAGGAAAAGAGAATGAGCTGTGCCGAGAGGTAAGAGGAGGCAAGAGAGATGGTAAAGTTTCGTTTCGTTTCGTTTACAGAGGCTCCAACATGCTAGCATGCGTCGGTGTTGGTCGTCTATTGGCGGCTTTCCATGCTGCTCGATCTCTGGCAGCCTCCTTATTCAGTCTTTTATTCGTGAGGTGACACTCTGTGACCACGTCCCAAGTCTTGATCGGTCTGCCTCTCGCAACCCTGCCTTGCAACCCTACCTCGCAAACCCTACCTCCAACGTTTAAACGTCTCAATTTCTGCACCCAAGACAAAAGAGTGAAGTGGGTGAAAGTGAATGTAACAAGGGAAAGGAGAAAAACGAAGGAAAGAGTACGAAATGCAAGTGATGGAGAGGAAGGAAAATGAACACAAGTGGAGTACAAATGCACCTCACCCCACCCCATCCCCAACTCACCACCCCTCGCGGCTCATCACCCTTTTCCATGTCAGCTTTACCATGTCACCCATCACTGCCAAGGACTGGTAGATTTTCCTTCCAGTTATGACGAAAGAATTACCCACCGGATTCCATAATTAGCAAAACTAGGAGAGAAATTTTTCAAGTTAAAGGGACCGAAATCATGAGGTGCCAGAGCAGAAAGAGAGAGAAAAAAAATGAAGCTTCGTAAAAATGAAAGATTTGCTAATCTCGAGCTTCCGACTTCCCTCCCTCTCTCCCTCCCTCGCTTACTTACTCCCTCACTCCCTCACTCACTCACTAACTCACCCACTCACTCACTCCCTTACTGATACAAGAGAAAATCACATCGTAGTCAACTGTCAACAGATATTTGGCTTGACATGTCCTGTGTATTCTCACTCACTCACTCACTCACTTCTTAACTCATCAACTCACTCACTTGCTCGCCGATACAAGAGAAAATCACATTGTAGTCAACTGTCAATAGATATTTGGCCTGACATATCCTTTGTAATCGAGATTCACTGCTTACTTTTCCTTTTCTCTCTTGCAATTTTCCCTTCTTTTCTTATCTCCCTTTCCATTCTCTATCTCTCCCTTTCTAATTATCATTCTTTCAATCTTTCTTGTCTTCTTTGCCTTTCTTATTTTTCTTTCCAAACTCTTGTTTTATCCTCTCCATACTCTATTCACGCATCTCCTTCCTGACTCCCTCCCTTCTACTCTCTCTCTGCCTCTCCCTTCTCTCGCTCCTCTCATTCTCCTCCCAGTGTTTCCTCTCTTCATTCCAACCGAAGCACATCCTTCCACTCAGCTCATGTCCACATACAAATTTCATTCATTCCATCCTTGTGCGGTTAATTTTGTGATTCTTTACTTTTATACACACACACACACACACACACACACACACACACACACACACACACACACACACACGCAAGCACGCGCGCGTCCTCTCTCTCTCTCTCTCTTTTTCCTCCTCCTCCTCTTCCTCTTCCTCCTTCTTTTCCTTCTCCTCCACCACTTATAGGCTTTCCTCACTCACATTCAGCCACTCAACTACACATTCAGTTATTCTCTCACCCACCACTCCTTTTATTAAATCAGAATACACACAAGAGAGAAAGAGACAGATTTAACAAAATTCTCACAATGACGTGAAGCTGGCTGGATCCTGGACGAGAGTTAAGAGTCACTATCTGGGGCAGAAAGAGAAGCAAAGGAACGTTACTGGTACGAGTTGCGGACTGAAGATGGAGGGTGTCGGGAGACGAGGATAGAGAAGTGCCACGTTGCAAAAGGGTGTAATAATGTAAATAAGGGTGAGTAGACGATGAGGTGAGAGAGAGAGAGAGAGAGAGAGAGAGAGAGAGAGAGAGAGAGAGAGAGAGAGAGAGAGAGAGAGAGAGAGAGAGAGAGAGAGAGAGAGAGAACCGATTGAAAAAGTAAAAAGTAGGATAGACATGGTGGGAAAAAAAAAATGCAGGAGGGAGGGTGAGAAAACTTGCAGAAGTGGGAGGAGCAAAGAGGAGAAAATAGAGAAGGTATACCGCAGTATCAACAAAGGATCTTTAACATATTCTTGCCACTTTGTTCAATGTCACCCTGAACGTCCCTCTTGGCAGCCAACACTGTTGAGGGAGGCGAAGAAGGAGCAAAGAAGGCCACGGTGAGTCTCGCTCAAGCAGGTAATTAGTGCCCTTGTGATAGCATCTGTGCCAGTGTCAGCCTCAATTAGGTATGTAATTAGTGGCCCTGGTGGCGTGATAAGGGCCAGGGTGAGCCTCAATTAGGTATATAATTAATGCTCCTGGTGATAGGATCAGGCGAAAGTGAGCCTCAATTAGTAGGTCATTATTGCTCCTGGCGGTGGGATAATTGTCGAATGTTTTGATATGAAGCACATCAAACACTAAGTGGCTTATGATTATTGATGACCCTTCCATGTCTTCACCAATCTGGCTTTCTTTTGGATCTTATTTTAATTACTTTCACTGGCAATTGAATTATTGATCTCAGAGTCATGGCATCTAATTCCAATAGTTGCAGTGAATATTATGAAGTGTGGAATATCGCCAAAACAATATACTACGCTTACCAAGAGTCCGACTGGCAAGTCATAAAAACACTCACTTAGAATGATAATATTTTCTTAAGTTACCAATTCGGATTTTTAAAACTCTTATTTGTTTCTAAGTATTTCTACAACGCCGCAGGATTTCAACAACAGTACTTTTCTGTGGTTGGGACCCACAAAGAATTGATATTCCTGGCACTGTTGTTGAATTGAGGACGTTTGTATTTTTGTAAACTCTGCTTCAGGCAAGACTTCCTACAACACACGATCACATTGAATTTACAACTGAGACTGCCACGGTGTATTGCCGTACATATACTGTTTGTGAATGTTATATTAGTTATACCGGATATAGTCGTATGACTGTTCAGAAGTCTTTGTGGTGGAATATCTGTCAAAAAAGAATTTTTATGGTTCTTTTCAATTTTACAATTGATATTTCTTTGATTTCCCCACCACAAAATATTTTGGTTTCCAGTTCTCCAGTACATGTAGTCAGTTACTCCTCTTCTCCTAAACTTGCCTAAAATTTGGAATTCATTAACTCTTTCTCCTCCAATATTCAACACATTCAGTTCCACTTCTAACTCGGACCTCCAAATGAAGTACTGTCAGTGTTGCATCAATCAATCAATCAATCAATCAATCAGTCAATCAATTCCTGTGGCACCCCACGGGATGCATACGGCCTCGATGAACTCTCTCCGCCAATGTTTATCTCTTGCCATCTTCTTCAGGTCCCGCCAACACTCCTCTCCTGCATCTCTTTTCATTGTTCTCAACCAGCTTTCCCTCGGCCTACCTCTACCTCTTCTTCCTCTAGCAGTCCACTCTGGCACATTCTGTATTAAACTGCCTTCTTTTCTATATATGTGCCCCAGCCACTTCCAGTGAGACAGTCTTACATATTCATCAACTGGTTCCACTTTCGTAAAATCCCTTACTCGTTCATTTGTAACTCTGTCTTGCCACTTTATCCCAAAGATCCTTCTCAGTATTTTATTCTCAAATCCTAATACTTTCTGATCTGTTGCAATTGTTCTGTACCATGACTCATGCCCATAAATTAAAACTGGTCTAACCATGTACTTGTAAATTTTTACTTTAGTATGTACCGAAAGCATATTATTATTCCAAACAGATTTCAACATTCCAACAGCTCGCCAAGCCAGTCTAATCCTCTCCTCAGTTTCATTATTTAATGATCCATTAGATGATACAATCTTTCCCAGATATTTAAAGTTTTCTACATTCTTCACCACATTATTCCCAATTACACAATCAGTTTGGTTCTCCACGTTCATATTAATAATTTCAGTCTTTCCACAACTTAATACCAATCCCACTTTTTCTCCTTCCTACACCAGACAATCAATCACCCTCTGCACCTCATAAATACTTCCGCAAATCAGTACAATATCATCAGCATAGTCCAAATCCATCAGCTTCTTATTTTCTTTCCAGTTAATTCCTGCAACCTTTCTCATAACATAATCCATAACCAAAACAAACAGCAATGGCGAAAGAACTCCTCCTTGAATCACTTCTGACCTCACTTCAAATGAATCACTCAAAGAACCACCCACCATTACCTTACAAAAGTACCTTCATCCAGGTTTCTAATAATATTTACAAATTTTTCTGGTATACCATAGAATCTCATAATTTTCAACATAGCTCAACGTGAAACACAATCAAACGTCTTTTCAAAATCCACAAAACACATACTAAGTGGCATTTTCATCTCATTAGCTTGTTGCATTAGATGCCTTACAGTAAAAAGCTGATCATTACAACCTCGACTCTTTCTAAATCCTGCTTGTTCTTCTCTTAAAATTTTATCAACTACTGGCTCTATTCTGTTCAACAAGAGTTTGGAAAAGACTTTTGCAACTACAGGTGTCAAAGTTATCCCCCTCCAATTGCCACACACACTTAAATCTCCCTGTTTTGGTATTTTATAATCACTCCATTTATCTACTCTTCTGCAATTCCACCATTATCCCAAGCCACATTAAAAAGTTTCAAAAGCGCTTTCATCAACTCATCATTTCCCTCCTTAAGCATTTCAGGAAATATTCCATCCTCTCCTGGGGCCTTAAAATTCTTTAATTCCTTTACAGATTTTGCTACCTCTTCCAAGGTTATATCCCCTGTTTCTATCTGCAAATCTCTCTCGGCTGGCAAAATGTCCTCTTCAGCTGGGATTGGTCTATTTAGAACAGATTTAAAATGCTCTTTCCACCTTCCTTTTATATCCAAATCTTTAGTCATCAAGTTACCATTTCTATCTAGCAATTCAGAAAAGGAAAGAAGCGAAGTTAAGAAGTGAAGAACATGTTGATGGCCAGGCAGTTGAAGTACTTAGAGCAAAGTACTGGAGTTTACATTCTGAAATAAAAAGACTCGTTAGACGTGATATGAGGAGGCTATATGATGAAAAGGCAACAGAGACAGAAATTAAATTAAGTAAAAATGACTGTAGGTGGTGGCGACCATCATCCATTCACTTGATGTAATGCTGCCTACTTCTTCTTAAGCCTTTATCATTCTTTTTCTGTGCATTCTCTCGTCTCTTCCTATTTCTCCCATCTTTCCTGTCACTTCTCATTGCTTTTCTTTCCTTTACAGGTGGCTTTACATTGAGTGACAAGCCAAATGGTTTCCTGTAAGCCAAGAAACCATGTACAACGCTGGATGGTAACCATATATACCCAAACCATAAGTGTTCCCTATGTATCAACAAGTGGGTTGGTGGAGGGGTAGTGCCCCTCCCCGTGAAACAAATACCACCCCTTACGGGATTATGGCGTCTGGCAATAGATAGATAGAAAAATGACGGTCAGAGCACAACAGCAGCGTATCAGGCCATAAAGGAGTTAACTGCGGCTGAAAAGAGAAAGAAGGAAATACCTTTACGAGATAGAAATGGTAGTGTTGCGTCACTAGATACATTCTTCTCATCTACCTGGTGTGACTAAACTCCATTGTTGTGAATCAGCTGCAGAAGCTTGAGAACCACTCTGCTCTTACTAAATGGCTGATTTGGAGCTTTGTCCATCCATCTACCATATACTGCATCTATCTATCTATTTACGGAATCTATCTCTATCTATGATATTGATCTATCTATCTATCTATATATATACCGGAATCTATTTATTTATCTGTCTCTATCGATCTCTTACTTAACATCGCATCTTGTGAGGGGTGGGCCCAACAAAAAAGACAACCAGGTATATCTTCGGTACTCAGTATAAGATCCCTCCTCCCACTACACACTACCATCCTTCATAGACTCCCCGGCCATGTACTTTGTTCACCTTTTCATCTCCCACTCACCTCACTCATATAGCAGTATTCTCTCTCACGTCCTCTACATATGGCTTATCTATCTTGATGTGTTTTTCATGTCTGCCTTAACCTTCAAACTACATTGCTTATACTTGTACACAGTTTCATCAGTTTCTCTCCACTAGTTCCACCCATAATTCTGTCTTGTTCCTGTAATCATAACAGTCAATGATTCTGGCAAAACATAACTTATACTTGTCTGTTAAAACACACAAAGTTCGGTTTATTTACTGCTTTAAAACAAAGGGTCTTTTCTAAGTTTTCCGGTCACAAACTTTCACGAAACTACCCTCTTGTTTTCGGAAACGCATTTTCCGAAAATTTTTTACTATTATCTTTCTTACTGTTACCAGATCTTTCTCTGAACAGATAACGTTTCCTTCGACAATAATACTCATGATAACTTATGCATCCTATACTGTCTCCGTGGATTTCATGCGCCTTCCTGTTGGATCACTGCGAGTTAAAATATATTCTCATATTTCTCTTCTCTCATATTCCGCGGTCGAATCTCTTCACCTTAGTGTTGCAGCGCTGACTACTGCTATTAACCAAACTTGCTATAACTTTTCCTTTATATTAATTTTTAAGCCAACAATCGAGCTTCATATTTAACTAGCAGTAGCATTTGCTTTTAATCGGTAAACTAAAAAGTGTGTAATCGATCATAGTTCAAAATAGCATTACCATCTCCCTGCCATTCCAGGCACAATATACCACCAGATAGTTCTTTCCCAGTTTGAAATATAGCAGTTGCACAACACATAAAATGCATCATTGGCCATATCCAGTGAACCACATAATCGTGGTAACGACATAAAGCGTTGTTATACTTGTATTCTCACACCAGCACAACATTTTAATACAACAGAGATGGACAGGTAGTGTTGACACACAGACTACGCAGATTAATTTATAGGTACAGATAGACAGATAGGTAGACACGTATTATTTAGAGGCAGACTCTCATCCCTTTTTTTATCCAACTCTCTAATGCAAGAGTTAACCGTTACTCCCAGTCCTTCATTTATGCAGCAGGTCAGCTCTGGAACTTACTCTCTCTGCCTGTATTTCCTACTTCCTATAATCTCCGGTCTTTCAAACGTGTGTCCAGGCATCTCGAAAGGAATAGATCTTGAATTTGGCTCTGTTCTGTATTGTTTTTGTTTGTTTCTCGGAAGGAACGGTTTTGCTGGCTCCTGGCCTTTGGTTCCTTCGTCGTTGCGTTAAAAAAAAAAAAAAGACAAAATATAAAATAGAGAGATACAGATACTCGTTCAGATATCCAGGAAGACTGACAGAGGCAAATGCATGCATACGCTGATAGGTAAGGTAGGTGCTGCTCAAAACATCTCGGATTCTAATCCACAAACAGAATAGGCGGAAGACACAAAAGTGAACCGAAAACGGCCTCTATAAACACAGTGTATTCTAAATTAATTAAGATTCGCCATATATATGGAGAAGCTTATTGTTTTGGTTATTATTATTATTATTATTACTATTATTATTATTATTAATATTATCATTATTATTTCTTTCTTCGATGCACTTCTTTTTTCTTAGATCTTGATGATGTTATAAAGGAAGGTGCTCTAAGGTAACCCAAGTACTTGTGCCAAATCTAAATGACTTTGACCAATTTTTGAAGGTCAAATACTAATTTTTGGCCCCAAAACTGCATATTTGAAAATGAAATATCTCATAAGCTACTTGAGATACAGCTATGTGGTTGAGAATCCTATGATAAAAAAGTTTGCTGAGAATTTTGGCTGAATATTTTGCCATTTAGTCTAGTGGAAGGCCTAATCCAAATCTGTCCAGTGTTTTCTTTGTAATATATTTTAGAGAAAACCACAAAGCTGTAAAGCTGCATAGCTGTGGTCTCTCTCAATACCTGACTGGAATATGGTTACAGTTAAGCATACAGTTAGCCAGTTATTCAGACAAATGTAAAATGTACCCATGCTTCCAAAGGCAATCAATACCACAAACAGGTATGGCGAAGCTTCCATACTATGACTACATGATAAGTGCATAGTTATTATCATAATGTTAACAAGATATATGACAATTATAAGGCCACTATCAACTTTGCACACGACCAGATTCACAGCGTCAAAGCCACACCACCAGGCATACGATCACACAACAAAACGCATGAGAAAGGAAGGAAAGGAAAGGAGGAGAAAGGGAGGAGCTAAGGATATGGGTGGGGGGGGGGAGTGCAAGTCTGCAGATCAGGGAGGGAGATGGGAGGATAATGGACAGAAGTTATTTACGGACAGGGAAAAGTGAGGGGAAAGAGGGAAGGAGAGGGGAAGGAGAGACAGATATGAGGGTCAGAGTTAGTAGAGAAGGAAGGAGGGGCGAAGAAAAGGCATAGTTGGCCGGGGAAGCAAGACTCGCGGTAAACTTTCGTAAGAGGAACGTGCTGGTAGACTCCATACAACAGTTTACAATTCTACATGGGTTTACAGTCAGCAGTGTGTGTGGGGGGAGAGGGAGGCTGTGACATCAGTGGAAGCATATGGAAAGGAAGACAGAACAAAAAAGGACGACAAACAAGGAGATGGAAAGTTAAAATGGAGAAGTATGGTACATGACCGAGGAAGCCTTGCAATGGCGGGAGGATGTGGTAAACGTTGTCACGGCAACACAAAATGATCTGTGGCCAACAGGGGGAGATAAAAAAGAGATAAGGCCGAGAACTGCAGCGCTGAATCCTCCGTACAGTGTTCGACCCCAAGCTGGCAAGTGAATGGGAGGAACAGGGAAAGTAAAGTTTAGACAGGAAAAGAATAATATAGGGAGGAGGTTAAAAAAACGAGAGGTAAGAGTTTGGAAGAGAGGGGACACCAAAGCACTCTAGCTGCTCACTCCACGCCTCACTGATCTTCACATAATATCTCAAGCACTTGTTCACTGGTCGTCAGAGATATTCAATCGCCAACTTTCCCGTGACGCAGATTACTTCCAGGGTCCAGGCCGTTTTTACCGCCAGTTATCACGAAAAATGTCACAGCAACTTATTTAATTGGCTGACTTCGAAGGAGAATTTTAATTCAATGGCCCGAGGTCGTGAAGGAAAGGGAGAAAATGCTTGAAGAAATTGAAAATATGTCAAGTATCGACGGTAATGTTTTACAAGTGGACCCACACCAATTTTTTTTTCCATAAGGATTTCAGAGTGCAGTGTTTTATAGTGTTTTCATTTGTATCTGATATACATTCATTTCCGGCGGAAATCTCGCGTTTTCGAAATTCTCTCCCCCTCCCACCCAGCCGAGCAGACCAGGGCAGGAAGTTGGAAAAAACGAAGAAAACGAATAATTTCCATCATAAATGATTATCAGAATCAAATGAAGAACACTATAAAACACTGCATTCTGAAATTCTCATGAACACCAGAATCAATGGGAATTACCGAAATCTACCCTACTTCGCCCAACCTAGAATAAACGTAACGTAAAGTAACTTGAATAAACCTTGAAATTACCAAGTTTCGCCTAGAATTTACCTAACCAAACCCAATCTGGAATTAACCTAACCAAATTTAACCTAGAATTAACCTAAACCAACCTAACCTAGAATTAACCTAACCTAACCTAGAATTAACTTAACCTAACCTAGAATTAACCTAACTTAACCTAACCTAGAATTAACCTAACCTAACCTAACCTAGAATTAACCTAACCTAACCTAACCTAGAATTAACCTAACCTACCCTACCCTAGAATTAACCTAACCTAACCTAACCTAGAATTAACCTATCTATCTATATACCTAGGCTGCTTCCCCCAAGGAAAGGGAGGTAGCCGAGACAGGGCGACACACTCCGCATTTACTCATCCATTCAAACACATTCATTCGCATCTTAGACCCAAAGGGGCGAACAGACAGATCCTCACCGCACCACACCGCACAAGGGTCAACTGCGCAATGCAATCAGTGACATCCACAGCAGGGCCCGACAGCAGAACTGGTTTACCCCTGCCACATCTTAACAGACCCATCCCCTTACCCGCACCTGACCTGACTAGCTGATCAGATCAAATGCGGGAGAATATCCCCTCAGGGCTGCGTCATCACATAATCATTCACAATTTCTCTCCATTTATTTCTGTCACGCACAGCCACTCTTCCTTGCTCAACAGACATCCCTCTCGCATCCAGCGCTCCCTTCACACTGTCCATCCATCCTATTCGTGGTCTTCCTCTCAGCCTTACACCTCTCACATCAGATCTAGTTATCTTTTTCACCAATCGCTCATTATCCATTCTCTCCATATGCCCAAACCATCACAACACCCTCTGCTCAACTCTACCAGCCATCTCCCGAACAACTCCAGTTCTCCTTCGCACTTCATCATTTCGCACCCGATCCATACGCATCACTCCACACATACTCCTCAGACACCTCATCTCCGTTACATTCAAACTTTTCCTCTCTGCTACACCCATATTCCATGTTTCAGCCCCATATAATGCAGTCGGTACCACAACACCCTCACACAGCCTTCTCTTTACATCCATTCTAAACAAACGACATTTAAACACTTTTTTCATTCCTCCCATCACCTTTCCTACTTCATTTATTCTAAACTTCACTTCTGCATCAATTCTTCCATCCACAGCAACATGTGACCCTAGATATTTAAAACAATCTACCTCCTCAAGCAACTCACCATTCAAAAGTATATTCATCCCCCTACCATCTATCAATCTCGTACACTTCATCACTTTACTCTTATTCTCATTTACTTTCAATTTCCTCCTTTCACACACCCTTCCAAACTCCTCTACCAACTGTCTCAATCTCTCCTCTGAATCAGTCACCAGAGTAGTATCATCTGCAAACAGCAGCTGCTTCAGATTCCACTCTCCACCATCAACATTTACCAGACTCAGACCACCTAAAACTCTTGCATTCACCTCCCTTACAACACCATCCATGTAAATATTAAACAACCAAGGCGACCTCACACATCCCTGTCGCAGCCCCACTCTCACGGGAAACCAATCACTCACAGCATTTCCCACTCTTACACACGCTCTACTATTTACATAAAAACTTTTCACCCCTTTTAGTAACCTACCGTCAAGTCCATACAATCTTAAAACAGTCCACAAAGCCTCCCTACCAATTCTATCATACGCTTTCTCTAAATCCATAAATGCCCAAAACACATCCTTACCTTTCGCTAAATACTTTTCACACACTTGTCTCACAGCAAACACCTGATCCACGTATCCCCTCCCTCTCCTAAAGCCACACTGCTCATCACCAATCACTCCCTCTGTACCCTCTCTAACTCTCATAATTAACACTCTACCATACACTTTGCCTACAACACTCAACAGACTTATACCCCTAAAGCTAGTACATTCATACTTATCACCCTTGCCATTATACAACGGGACCACACAAGCACTTGCCCAGTCAATTGGCACCATACCTTTCTCAAAGCACACATTCAACAATCTTACTAACCAGTTAACAATAGTCACTCCACCACCCTTCAGGCATTCCACAGCACACCCATCCATACCTGCAGCTTTCCCTGTTTTCATCTCCTTTACTGCCTTCTCCACTTCCTCCTTCGTGATCAAAGAATCATTCAACTCTCCCAACACATTTATTCCTTGCACCCTTCCATCTGCTACAATCTCAGCCACCCTTTCCTCCTCTACATTTAACAATCTTTCAAAATACTCTGCCCATCTCTTCCTTACTGCATCCATCTCAATTAACATCCTTCCATCCTCTGCTTTTACTCGTTCTTCCTTCCCAGACTCTCCCTTTCGCACCCTTTTCACCTCCTTCCAAAACATTGTCTTATTCTGTTGAAAATTCTGTCAGTCGCCTACCCCACCTCTCATCTGCTGCCACTTTAGCATCACGCACAGCCCTTCTCGCTCTATTCCTCTTTTCCTTATACCTTTCATATGACATCTCATCCTTCCTCTGCAGCCACACTTCATATGCACGTCTCTTCTCAGCCACAGCCATACTTACTTCCTCGCACCACCATTCACTTCCTTTTCTTACACCACCACCCACACGTCTCACACCACACACCTCTTCTGCATGCCCCACCACAGCACTCTTGAACAACTGCCATTCCTCCTCCACGCTGCCATTTTCCCGATCTTTCACTGCGTTCCACTCATCTTTCAATTTCTCCTGATACTCTATCTTTTTCTCTCTTTTATCCAACTCACTCACTTTCAAAACCTCCCTGCCACACCTAACCCTCCTAGCTCTCACCCATCTCTTACCTACTCTTAACTTTCCCTCCACCATGTAGTGGTCAGACATACCTCCACCCTCCCCTCTCAGAACTCTCACATCCAACAATCTTCCTATTACATTCCTAGACACAACCACATAGTCCATCAAAGCTCTATCAACAACCCTTCCACCCTCCTGTCTCACCCATGTATACTTATGAATATCTTTCTTCTCAAACAGCGTATTCCCAATCACCATCTCTCGCTCAACACACATCGCTATCATTCGTTCCCCATTTTCACTTCTTCCAGGCACACCATGCATACCAACTACGCCTTGAACTGCTACATTTCCCACTCTAGCATTCAGATCTCCCATCATTACCACATTCACATTCGCTCCAAAACTCTGCAGACACTCATCAACATCATTCCAGAAAGACTCCCTCTTGTTCATCCCCTTCACTACCAGGCCCATATGCACTCACAAACACCCACAACTCACGTTCAAATTTCGCTTTCACCCACATCAGTCTCGATGACACCTCCTTCCATTCAATCACACATTGCTTTACTTCCGGACTCACTAACAAGGCCACACCTTCTCTTGCCCTTCCTCTATCAACACCTGACGATCTTCCATTCACACTTCCAAACATAGATTCCCCCTTCCCTTTCATCTTCGTTTCACTCAAAGCTAACACATCCAGCTTTCTTCTCACAAACATTCTCCCAATCTCCTCCCTTTTTGCCTCAATCGTACTACATCCACGCACATTCATAGACCCAATCTTCAGGGTACGGGGATAACTCTATCCCCCATTCCTTTCTCTGGCCTGTCTCTTTTTAGGAACTAAAAAAACAGAGGAGGGGGTCCCTAGTCCCCTCACCCCGCCCCTTTTAGTCGCCTTTTACGACACGCAGGGAATACGGTGGCAGTATTCTTCCTAACACAACCTGGCCGCAGAGTAGTAGTACCACCCCATAGTGGGACCAGGTTATGTACCCCCCGCCACAGGTTGCTTACCGAATAACTGCGCGTCCTCATCCGATGAGTCATCAACGGGTGTTGGTGATGTGTGTGGCGGCATCTCCAAAGGAGTTTCTCCTCACGAAAAGTTAAGTCAGTATCGTGAGTAGGATACTTAGGAGGATTCAGTGGTGAAACTTGGGAACGCCGCAAAAATTCAATTGCGCTAATGTCTTTTTCATAAAAGACTGACCCCCCACTGTCAAGGCTGAAACAGGACTTTAAAAATTCAAATTTGAATTTGCTGCATCATGACGTGGTCTATGAAGTACGCTATTGGGTGACAGCTGTGACTAATCTGAATCTGACTGGATGATAAATGTTTGCCAAAATGGCTAGCTTCTGACGCAGGCACAGTGAAAACTCACCGGTCATTTTCGCATGGTCTACACAGAGGACACACCTTCCCACGACATAAAGTTCTCAAGAATTAGGGAAAAATATTAAAAATCAGTATCTCGGAAACTAAACACCTCCGCTGGGTGAGACCTATATAGAAATCAGCTACACAACACGATCTACAGTATAAAGTGAGTGCGATTCATTGCCGTTTTGTGGGTCCACTTGTAAAATAATACCGTATCGATTCCCCCCTTCTCTTATTATCAATTATTGGCCTGGTGGTAGTTACGCAAATGGGTTTAAAATGAACAAACGGTAATGGGTTTTGAGGAGAGAAAAGTGTTTAGGCTCAGTTTTTCCAAAGTATACTGTCCAAAGTTTAAGAGTAGAAACTGAGGCAAAAGAGACAAGAAGGGTGACAGGGGAAGCCACAACACAGTAATATTGAGGCAGAAGAGACAAGAAGGGTGACAAGAGCAGGCATAGCGTAGATATACTGAGGCAGAAAAACAAGAAGGGTGGCACGGGAAGGCACAGAGTAGATATACTGAGGCAGAAGACAAGAAGAGTGGCAAGGGAAGGCACAGAGTAGACATACTGAGGCAGAAGAGACAAGAAGGGTGGCAAGGGAAGGCACAAAGTAGATATACTGAGGCAGAAGACAAGAAAGGCTACAGGGGAAGGCACAGAGTAGAAATACTAAAAGTGAAAGATTTTTAAGGCCGACGGCACAGATGTGTATATATATCCCATTGGAGCCTAGTGTCCTCAATATTGGACAAAGCTGGAAATTTTCAAGTCTTAATAAAGTAGGTAATCCCCTGGTAGGGACCTATGAGCTTCGCGACTATGAGCCGATAGGCGGAGGGCGGTACGCTTAGTACCCGCCCAGGGCAATGCCTCGCCCAGTAACTCTGGGATTCAATGGGATATGCTTTTTTTGATGACACACGATCAGAGCCAGTACTTAATGAGTTTTGTTAATATTAATTGCAATCGCTGCCCCTAATGATGACCTAAGGAAGTCATTTAGGTATCTGACGGGAAAGGTAATTGATTCTCTACTGACTGGTAGAGAATCAATTGTGTGTGAGAGAGAGAGAGAGAGAGAGAGAGAGAGAGAGAGAGAGAGAGAGAGGGGGGGGGTTGAAAGTCATACACATCGGACAGACATGTATTTGTAGCAAGGGGACAGGTTTAGACGGAGGGAAGGGATGGGAGGGAGAGGGAAGGGGAATGTATGGAGAGAGGAAAGGGGAAAGACGAGGAGGGAAGGGACTGATATCGAGCGAGGGAATGCGAGGGAGAAGGAGGAAGGGAGCTAAGGTGAACGAAGGGAAGGGAAGGGAGGAGGAGAGAGGGAGCTGATCTGGAGGGAGGGAAGGGAAGGGAAGGAGGGAGGTGGAAGGGAGCTGATGTGGAGGGAGGGAAGGGGAGGGAGCAGGAGGGAGGAGGCTGATGTGAAGGGCTGGAAGGGAATGGATGGGGCAGATGTAGAGGGAGGGAAGGGAAAGGAGGAGGAGAGAGGGGGCTGCTGTGGAGGGAGAGCAGGTGAGAGAGGGAGAGTACGGGAGGTGAAGGCAGTTTAGGGCAGTGTGTTGATGGCGTTTATACTAACTTCATCCTGGCTAAGTTTGTCACCTGCCAGGTTGAGAGGACGGTAGATCTCTGTCTGCCTGTCTGTCTGTCTGTCTCTCATGCACTCACCTCACCACCACACTTTCCCTAACCCGAACGTCCAACTGTAGTACGGGTATATCCAAGGAGTGGTGCATCTGAGAGCCTTAATATCAACAAAACCTTCCCTGATGACATTACACACGCACACATACACACACACACACACACACACACACACACACACACACACACACACACACACACACACACACACACACACACACACACACACACACACACACACACACACACACAAAAGAAGCTAAAATATTGTGCTTGAAATGAAAGCTAATCTTACAATATCTTACAAGTTTCCAACTGTAACATTATCAAATCTGAGAAATTTGATAAAAACTGTGTGTGTGTGTGTGTGTGTGTGTGTGTGTGTGTGTGTGTGTGTGTGTGTGTAAAACCCCTTCTCTCCTATCCACACCTTGGGTCCATCCCATACAAGGAAAGTGGAAAGTCAGAGAGGTAGACAAAAAAACTGGTTTTGCAGAAATGGGTGGTGGCCATTTAACCGAACCATACGTGCTCCCTACGTGTCAACAGGTGGGTTGGTGGGGGGTTGGTGCCCCTCCTCGTAAAACCAATAACTCAAAGTCAAATGGCCACCCCTTGCGGGATTGTGGCGTCTGGCAATGGATGGATGGATGGATATTCTCGAACACACGTAGAAGTTTCGGGGGGGGGGAGGGGCCGGGCCCTCGTGGACCCCCCTGGCTGCGCCACTGATAACTGGGATGGTGCTGTGTCTGTGGCCGTCCATTCTGGCTCTGGTGCCAGTAGATTGTGGTGGCGAACAGCTTGGCGGAGGCGGGGAGCCTCTGAGAGAAGCAGGTGTTCATGGCGTGGGTCACTGTTTTTTGCCGAACCGTCGGAGTTGGTGAGCATGAGAAACTGTGATAGACAGAGGGTTCAGATGGGTGACGTTCAAGCCGAGCATGATTCTCACTGTCCTTTTCTGAATTTTTTTCGGGTTTGTTTCATCGTGTAATTTCAAGGCATGAGTACCAGACTGTAGAGGCGTAGTTTAGTTGGGGAAAGATGTACATAGCGCACAGATGTGTAAGGTCTTGGGCAGGAGACACTTGATTTCTTCAATGTGGATAGCATGTGCAGTCTGTAGGAGGCCCTAGTAACGCTTGTATTTGTGTGGGTGTCCCGGTGGAGTATGTCACCAATGAGGATGCCCAATAGTTCGGTGTGCCCTACTTCTGGGGTGTGGTCTCCAAGTTTGAGTGTTGGGGGTGGTGTAGGTGCTCTGGCTAGATCAAAATGACTACTGGTTTGCTGTTGTTAATGGTAATGTGTCTGTCATGTGTCCAGGCCTGAAGAGTGTCGAGATTGTTTTAAAGGATAGTGTAATTTGGTGCAGTATTATCGATGCTTGTTGCTATGGTGGAGTCGTCATTGTACTTCCAACGTTGTACATAAAATTATTCTGTGCATGGGACGAGTTGTGTATGCCGGAAATAAATTTATGAGAGTTCAGCCCACTGTAAGGGTGAGAAAAGAATGTCCTGAAAAAAAATATTTTATAAAATGCTCGGTGTCTGCGCTTCAATTAAAATTACGCTAAATACCTGACACAGCTTACAAAGTTAAACCTCACATCATCTTGCAAGTAAAAACGTAATACGCCGTACACCCTTGAGGGAGAGAACACACACACACACACACACACACACACAGTAACTATGCTACAATTTTAAACATTCACCTGCAGTCATGTCGCTTAAAGTCGTGTCTTGTTCTTCATTATCCTTTTGAAGTAAATGTGAACTGTTTCTATATTAGATTCTTAACTAGCCCAGCTTTGACGACGAATATTCTGATATTTTATCGCAAGTTTCATTTGTTTTTTTCTTTTTCTTTCTTCGTGTTCTTATGTTCATTTCATCGTCATGCGTTGATGATTTTTTTTTCCCAACGGTGAAGTGCACGTGTTGTTATTTTTCTTGATTTTTGTATTATTTTCAGTTCTTTTGTTTGCGATCCCCGACTCCTTTCACCATTTGTAATGTGTTCTCTATCGTCTCTCTATTTTTCAGTCCCATAATTGATCAGTTCCCTTGCTCTTTATTCTTCCCGTTCAGGTGTTGGATAAATGACCCAGCCACAGCAGTAAAACAGTTCAAAAAGTGTTGTGTGCTTTATCATATCCTCCTTCACTGGTCATGAGTTGTAGGAAAAACTCTCTTGTTATTGTCTTCTTGTTTCAGTTTTCCACTTGTCATCGCTGACAGCTTTGATGTTTCTCTTTTTTTTTTTTTCTTTTTTTAATAACCATTTGTGCTCATTCATTTACATTCTTTCTCGTTCTCTCTGGACGAAGTTGTTCACTAAACAATGAATCAATATAGTTTTTCCTTTTCTTATCTGTTAATGTCGTCGGTATGGAGGTCTCACCGAAGATGAATAAATGCGTCCGGCGGCAGCAGGAATAAATCAGGAAAATTGTCATTGAGTTGGAGCTATGATTTCAATCGTTTGTATTTCATCTTGCGCTTTTCCCTGCACTTCATCATCGTCGCTTTATAACTACAAACTGATTCCCGTTTCATTCGTGCCTAATGTTTTCTCGTGTATATGCACTCCTCATGTCTCCGCCAAACTTTTTCTTTTCCGTTGTTCTACGAGATTGGTCTTTTGGTTGTTTTTCTTGTCAGTCTTATTTAATGTGGAACATCCTTTTTCTTTTAACATAATGATTTAGTTAATAAGTTTTCTCTTTGATTCTTAACATTGCATGTTATTTTGTCCATTTTTTCCCCATTTTGACTGTTTTAGGTTTTCTCTCATCCTTCCTTTTACCTTTCCTTTATCCTCTGCAAATTTTGTGTATCAACAGATCGTTCTTTTTCCTCTCTCTCTCTCTCTCTCTCTCTCTCTCTCTCTCTCTCTCTCTCTCTTCTCTCTCTCTCTCTCTCTCTCTCTCTCTCTCTCTCTCTCTCTCTCTCTCTCTCTCTCTCTCTCTCTCTCTCTCTCTCTCTCTCTCTCTCTCTCTCTCTCTCTCTCTCTCTCTCTCTCCGTTCCACTTTCTTTTCGTATACTTTTTTCGCCTCTTATGTTCTTTCTCCCACTCATTTCTCCATTTATTTTTTCATATTCATTCATCTCCTTACCCTGTCCCTTTTCCTCCATTTTCTTCCTTCTGGGTTCCTGGCTTTTCCTTTTCCTTTAACTCCTTTTCTCCACGCCTTCCTTTCCTCTTCCTCTCATGCCTTCCTTCTCATAACGTCAAGAAAATTATAATAATTTTTAATAATTTTAGGAGACTCAGCCTTTCTTTCTTCATCGCTGAAACATTAATACTTTGTGTGTGGGGAGGAGGGGACAGTGATTGTTTCATCCAACAAACACACACACACACACACACACACAAGTAATCGAAAGCACAGACTTTGCCTTGCAATGGACTAACGACTTTTGTTCCTCTGCTTTCCTCATATCTCAGCAAAGAAAAGATAAAAATAGATAATGTATATTCCAATTTACAATCAATTAACGCCAGCGTGTCACAAGAATCAGTTCTGGCACCAACACCATTCATAGTTCATATTAATGATCTCGTATCAGATGTCACCGTTCGTTCGTTCGTTCAAAGATTCCCTGCACGTATAGTGCAGGCTGTACAGTAGCCCGGTCAGTGGGTTATGGGCTGGTTAAAAAACAGTAAGTGGCGAGGACAGGACTGGGGATTGCCCAGCACACACGTCCTGTCTCCTGACTGGCTTTGTGGTGTGTGTGAGATGTCACACAATCCCATCCATTTATAGGCAGATGCCTGAACAGTTCACAGGTAATTCACACTCAAACACCCATTCATAAAGTTTAATATCTCTAACTCTCAAGTCAGTACATCCATCTCCATAAATCAAGACTTAACTTAGATCACTGAAGGGGGAAAAAATGACCTGGTCTCAATTAATGCTAGTAAAACCAAGTATATACAATTTACTAATAGACAGATATTGCCAGATTTCTATATTACCTTCATTGGTACTAATATTCCCATCTCCAAAAGTATTGAAACTCTCGGTGTTTCACTTAACAATGCCCTCATATGGTCCTCTCATGTCAGATTGCTTGCCTAAACCGCTTCAAAGAAACTTGGATTATTGTAGAGTCTGTAACTTCTTCACTGACGATCAGTTAGCTATATTTTACAAGACTCGTGTGCACTCTCAGCTGGAACATTGCTGACTCTTGTGGAATGGATGTGGAAAGGTTGCACTAAAACAACTAGACAAAAATCTGAAGAAAGCTGTTAGAATTCATACTAACCCTGCTATTACAAACAAACTACCTCCCTTACAAGTAAGAAGGAATGTTTCCTCCCTTCCATTATTTTACAAATACTTTAATGACAAAATTTAATGCTCAGACGAAGTTGCATCCATTGTGCCACCTCTCCATGCCTTCCCTCGTGCTACACGGGCATCTGGAAGCGCTCATGACTGGAATATCACACAGCCATATTGGGGAACTTCTACCTATCAGAATTCATATATTTCCCGAACTGCATCTCTCTGGAACTCGCTTCCCCGGAGTTGTTTCCCCCCAAACTTCAACCTACAGCTGTTCAAGTCCAACTGTTATGGACTTTTTATGAAAGGAGGACACCAGTAATCTGGTGTATGGATTATTTTTTTATTTGTTTTTTTTCTTTCTCTGTTCTGTTATTAAAAACATACAGACAGACATATACCTACATTTTCCTACAGTCCACACATACACTGATACTGTTCAAACACAAGTAAACATTCACAGATACATACCCTACTGAGACGCGAACTTATTAATGCACCCAGACAAACTGAATATGACACATGTAAGCAAACACACATGGCAAGAGAGAGAGAGAGAGAGAGAGAGAGAGTTTGGTATTTGACTGTGTTGGAATTCAAGAGTTCAAACATCGTTCTTTGCTGCCAGTCGCGATTCTCTCTCTCTCTCTCTCTCTCTCTCTCTCTCTCTCTCTCTCTCTCTCTCTCTCTCTCTCTCTCTCTCTCTCTCTCTCTCTCTCTCTCACACACACACACACACACACACACACACACAAACAAACACACACACACACTTTTTATTTAACTCAAAGAAGCAGTTTTGTTTTTACTGCTAGAAACCCTGTGGTAAAAAAAAAAAAATACACAGGCCTGGAATAAAATACCACTTTCCAGTGTATTAGAAGGTTTGGAAGCTATATTTATTTCTGTCGGGTCCCAGAATTGCTTGCAGCTCTTCTCAGATGCTTTGAAGTGCACGAAACTTTACCGTATATTGTGAAAGTGGTCTGAAGTGACGGTGCTGGAGAGGAAAGTAATAGTTATCATTATAAACCTTTGGCAGTCAACTTCCAGCAAAAGGCCTCTTCTCCACTCAAGCCTGTTACTTGTTAGCCTGTTGAGTTTAAGTCTTGGGTATTTGTATATTCCACCCTTACATTATATTACTTGTTAGCCCGGTGTGTTTAAGTCCCAGATATTTCCATATTTCATCGTTACATCATGTTACTTGTTACCTTTTCCTTTGCCTCCATCTCTCAGCTGCTTCTCTGTTAGTATATCTAACCATGTCACTTGTTCTACTGGAGACGTGACCCACCCAATGCTACTTGTTTATAACAATTGTAGTGACAGTAAGTCCCGACCATAACCACATCTACTGTACTTTTTATGACAACTTTAGTGACAGTAGGACTCGACTCTTTGGTAGGTGGAGGAGCTCACCATCCACTCAATGTCGTGCTGCTGCTTTGGGTGTCTGCCCTCTCCTCTCTTCCTTCCTTCCTCTTCTTTCTTTCTTTGCTTCATTCTTTCCTCCTCCTGCTAACAGGTGGCTTTACACCCCCTCTTCTGTCTTTCTTTTCTTCATTCTTCATTCTTCCTTCTGCCTATGGCTGACTCTACACTGAGTAACAAGCCAAATGTTTCCTGTATACAAGGAAACTATTTACTACGCTGGATGGAAACAATATGACCAAAAGTATGGCGCCTGGTGGTTTAGTGAGCAATTAAGGCGCTTCAGTCGGACTGAGCCAGGTGCAGGTTTATATCCAAGAAGTGGCTGGGGTTTATTGCTCATGTAATGCCACTCAAGGATGAGTGAGGCTGGTCACTCTCATTTTAAATGTAAGAAGCAACTTGCCTAGCCCTGGGCTCCTACGCTCCTCATGGGGCAACATAGAATTGGATGATGGATGGATGGATGGAAAACTCGACTATGACCATATCATCTGCTGTCCATTTCATGACAACTGCAGCGCCAGTAAGACTTGACCATGAGAAGGAGGAGAATTTAAAAGAGGAAAGTGAAAAATGAGAAGGAGGAAAAGATGGACAGAACGAGGCTTTAAAGATGCTGGGTTGTGGATACAAGAGGAGATGAAAGGAAGAGGAAGAGGGAAGGAGACAGAAGCGAAAAAGATAAAGAGAGTAATAGGAGTAGAAGAGGTGAAAGAGAGGAGGGAGAGTCATAAAAGGTAGTATAGGGAACGGAAGAAGAGGGAGAGATAAATAGGGGGAGAGGTATGAAAAAAGGAGGAGAAAGGGTAAGATAACGTGAACGAACGAAAGATGGGCAGGAGGTAAAGAAAAGCAGAGAACAATTCATTGAGAGAGAGAGAGAGAGGGGTGGGGTAGACACATTATTATCCCTTATTACATTATCCTTTCTTTAATGTACGAATTTGTGTCGTAAGTTTGTAATAATCTTTTGTATAACTGAAACTCTTTTACATCATAACACACAAACCAGTAGCATGTCCTAGTTTTCCCTCACATTTACTCGTATTTTTGTGCCAACTGTGCTCCCATGCATAATTAATCAGTCATAATCCATACGTAGTTAAGTTCGAATAATATGTGAAAAAACTGCACTGTTGGATATGATTCACCTGTTTTTCCACCAGTTCTCTCTAAATATCGTATTTGTTGTTTCAAAATATTATATATAAATACAACAATGTCTTACTCTCGTAATACAGTTAGTGTATGTTAATGAAATACATGTATATAAATCAACCCTTTCAGTACCATTACGCCATTTATAATCATTGTTGTTCTGTCCCTTCTGAAATCCTTTACGTATAAATTATACTGATGTCTAATCACTGTTGTCCTTGAAATAGTAACATCACGCACCCATCTGTGTTGCTGAGGAGAAAGTTCATGTGGGAAAAATGTACTAACCTAATAATAAAAAGGCACACTACAGACACACGACTTAATTTGGTATTCACTGCTACCATCCTTCAAAGTTTAACGCATCAAATTTAATGAGAAACTAAGAAAGCACTAAGCAAGAATAATCAACGTGTGCTCTATGATTGTTATATTATCAATGACGCATTAAATTATCAAAGTATGTCACCAAAGACGTCATTACATCTCGGATGAAAACAATACAATCTTGGAACTCCAAACTGTCAGTAAATATTTGAATCGGTCATCAGTCATAGCTTCTGCAAAACATGATATCCCCAACGTCATGGTCAAAGGTCACCAGACGAATTAGAAAAATAAGTAATGTAGTGAAAGTGAAGTAATACACGGTAGTGGCAAGAAGAAAATGTGTGTGTGTGTGTGTGTGTGTGTGTGAGAGAGAGAGAGAGAGAGAGAGAGAGAGAGAGAGAGAGAGTCACAAATTCTAACTGTATATATATATATATATATATATATATATATATATATATATATACTGTATAGTAAATTGAGCAGCACAGTTTTGCTGTACTTGTTAGAAGCTGGAGGTACTGGTGTAAGAAAATGAAAATAGACGAAAACGAAAAAGTGCAAGAGATTTGGAATGTATAGAGAAAATAACTCTAAGGAAATGCTAGACCTTCTTCAGATAATAAATCCTTTCGGCTAATTTAATCCAGTTAAACAAATAAAAGTACTGTACAAATGAAATGGAGATATAAGAAATACTCCGATGTTTCGGCAGAAATGTTTTGAGTAATTGATATGTTAATTCGTACCGGATATGATGATCCGATTTTTGTTAACTTGGCCTAAAATTACCATCTTTCTCTTTAATTGTGACCTTTAACAATAGATAACACTAGAATATGATGCTAGTCAGGAAAAGGTGTTATGAACAGGATTAAGAACTGTTGTTTTCTCTTCTCTGCCTTAGTGATACTTGAACTGTAAAAAGAAAAATATCTGAGTCATGTTAGAGTAAATAGAATATGATCAGTGAGTAAATTCATAATAGATAAATATATAAATGAATTAATAAGATAAAAGCTAATTATAAATATACACAAAAAATGGTGCAGCTAAATATCACTAACACTCCTCAGGAACACCTGGGTCTGACAGACCCGTGTGAGTGTGTGTGTGTGTGTGTGTGTGTGTGTGTGTGTGTGTGTGTGTTCTAGTTCAGTAACTTCTACGTACGTGCGATGCTTATTCTTCTCAATGGCTCCTTAATTTTTTGTGCTCATGCAAGGTTTCTGAGGGTTACTTATGGCTCTCTCTGTTTTTGTTTTATATCCCCCAGAATTTGCATTTCGGGTCTGTGAGACCCATGTGTACCTGAGGAGGTGGTGGGATCCACTCGTCCCATCATGAAGGACCTTCATTCCTCAAGATGTGATACAAGTGTTAGGCTCAAAATTTTCTTTTTCAAGTTTGGCTACTGGCAAAAACGTTTGTATTTTTTGTCATTTTTTTTTTTCAAATTTTTTATTAATATATAGAGATAAGTGAAGCAGAGCTTATTTGCATTATTTTCAAATGATAAGCCCTTATTAACTGCAAGAGATTCAGGAATTCATTAAATGAAACATGTGTAAAAATACAGCATTTTTATATGCCTGGGTCTGACAGACCTAGGTGTTCCTGACATGAACACAGACCAGTAGGCTGGCTGTTGCTGAGCAAGGTAGTTAATTGAAAAATGTGTAGTGTTTGAATAATGTGAGATTTTCATTGTCTTCTTGCCCATAACCTCGTTTTTAAAATGACATTGTGTAAGTTTGTGTTATTATATGCTAGAGAAAAAGATAATAAAATGGGAAAACAAAGTTCTACTTTCGTCGCGAGGTTCGGGCAATAAGAGACTCGCAGAGGGATATCATGTAAATTGGTCTCTTTGTCAATACTTCAAAAGATTTGTATTAAATGGCTGAATGTGTGTGTGTGTATGTGTGTGTGTGTGTGTGTGTGTGTGTGTGTGTGTGTGTGTGCAAGAATGCAGAATGTCACTTGGAGCACCGGGAAGTCTTTCACCGCTTTCCATTTGCTTGAGTGGACATTTCCACGGATATTGGATGTCGGATTTTTCCTTTAGGAGAGAGAGAGAGAGAGAGAGAGAGAGAGAGAGAGAGAGAGAGAGAGAGAGTGATGATGGCGATGATGATCATGATGCAGAACATTAAAAGAGGAATGATAAATGGAAAACATAAAAGAGAAAGTAAGGAAGGGGAAAGTCAGAAATAACATGGCAGGTGAGAGGGAAGGGAAAATTAAAGGAGAAACATTGAAGATAGGAAGAAAAGGGGAATGTAAAGGGGAGAGTCGGTAGTGTGTGTGTGTGTGTGTGTGTGTGTGTGTGTGAAATAATACCTTTTTGAAGTAAGAAAGAAGGAACCAAAGGCCAGGAGCCCGCAAGGTTCCATCCTTTCAAAAAAAAAAAGAAAAAAAAGATAAAGAGCCAAATTCAAGAGCCATTAATTTCGAGCTGCCTGGATACATTGCGTTTGAAAGACTGGAGATCAGAGGCAGTATGAAATTCACACAGCGGGAGACAGTTCCAGAGTTGACCTGGTGCATACGTGAAGGATTTGGAGCAACGGTGCTCTTTAATTAGACAGTTGGACAGAAAGGCAATGAGAGTTTGTTGATTGACGAGTGCTACGCGCCCTCCGTAGTGGTAGACGGATGAAAGCAGACGGTTCAGAAGAGCAGTGATCATTAAAGTAGCTACAGAGGAGAGATAAAGATGCACCAGTGCGAGGAAGAGACAGAGGTTGTAGGAAGCCAGTAAGAGGAGTAATAAGACGAAAAGCCTTTGATCCATCTTTGATGAAAAGAGTAGCGTGTGGGGAGCCTTCCCACATTATGAGAGTTGTACTCTACATAGGGGGGAACAAAAACTGTGTATATAGTCAACAACTGTGCAGAGATAAAGAAGGTAGGGAGTCAGCTTAGCACACCTAATCCCTTGGAGGCAGATTTTATAAGAGAGGTAGTACGACCTTTCCAAGATCAAACCCGCGAGAATGAAACCCCAAGTATGTTTAAAGATGATGCAGGATTGAGCTGGACATTGTTAAAAATAGATGATACTCCTGTGGAACATCTTGTGTGGTTAAAAGACGTAAGCCTGAGTTTTTGATGCATTAAAAACAACAAGATTAATTTTACCCCAATCAGAGATATGAGCCAAGTCAGACATTATGTGTGTCATAGCTTCATTCCATTTTGTTGAAGTAAGTGCTGAGATGGACACCGTGGGAATGGAATGGAAAGGTGAAGGGTGGAGTCATCAGTGAATGAGTGGATAGGGTAGGATGTACAGCTTAGGGCACTGATAAGTAAAAGAGAGTTATTGATTGGACAGAGCCCTAAAGAACACCGCTATTGATAGCCCTAGGAGAAGAATGGTGCCCGTCTACAGCAGCAGCTATAGAATGACCAGAAAGGAAGCTAGAGAAGAGGAGAAAACTTAAGAGGGGAGCTTGTAAATTAAAGATTTATACCACACTCGATCGAAAGCCATTGAAACGTGAAGTGCAATGGCAAAGTTTTCGCCAAGGTCCCGAAAGGAGGATGACCAGGTGTCTGAAACTTAGGTGAGGAGATCTCCAGTGGAGAGTCCCTGGTGGAACCCATATTGATGATCTGAAAGAAAGTTGTGATAGGAAAAGTGCTTTAAACTGTTTTTGTTAATATAAATAAAACTGCCAAGGATGAGTGACGGAGGGAGGAAAGATGAAAGCAATGACAACCTCTGGCATAATTCCACACACATTCTCGACATCAACAGTGGATTATTATGGAATATCAAAGGGAGTCTGTTGATGTAGAAATATAACACAGGAGAGGAAGGAATATTACAGCTGTCTGAGTGCAAGTACCAGAATCCAAATAGCTTATATTAAAAAAGGAGTAGCGTAAAATATCCTTCCATCATAAGGAATGTCAAGAGTATTTACAACACACTCTACTCCAATCCATTTAGCACAAAGTCTATGATAATTACTTAAAAAAAAAAAAAAAATTATTTACTACGCGGTGAGAACAATATTATCTTTTTCGACTCAAGGCGACCCATTCGCCAAGATATGTGAACATAACTACACACCAGTCCACTGTCGTGGTTGGTGGGGTGGATGACTGGATATAAAACTGTTCAATCGGGCACCTTTAAATAAGCAATAACATCAATGCGTCATCCCCAGTAAATGATGTCCTTTCATCCATCAGCGCCATTATGGAATTAGGCTGCTTTTCAGCGTTTCAAAGACACACTATCTGCATCATCTGCACTTCCAATGAACCACGTAATTGAAGCAATGACACGAAACAGGTGTTGTTCAATTGTACCAATTGTATCGACTGCTATCACTTTCATAACAGACAGACACAATAAACAGCTAAAGAGAGAGATAGCCAAAACAAGCATGCTAGTACGCTATAAATCTACAGATCAACTAAGTGGAGAGGTATTACATGGAGAAACCTTTGAGTGTTGGTATCGTATGAAGGGATGGAGGAGGAGGAACGAGGAGAGGTACAGCAGTAAAAGAGGGCAAAGGAAGGAAGAAAGGGAGCATGGAGAGAAGAGGAAGGGAGAGAGGGAGCATAGAGGGGAAAGGAAGGGAGAGGGAAAGCAGGAAGGGAAGAAAGAGAAAGGCATTAAGGTTAGAGAAGAGGAAGATATTGATGTGTATGCACTGAAGGAAGAAGGCAGGGAAAAGGTGGAGGCTGGAGGAAGAGGCAAGAAGAAGAGAAAGAATGGGGAGGGAATGAGGGAACAAGGGAAAGGGTGAAACAAGGGCGCTGGGGGAAGGCAACGGAAGAAGGGGATGATCTGAGGGAGGAGAGTGGTTGAAGATGGGATTGAGAGAAATTAAGAGATAGATGATGGAGAGGTGAGAGGAATGAGGGATGGGAGAGGGGAGGGGAGAGGCAATGAAGGGTGGGCAAGAAGGAAAGGCAGAGGATCGGGGTGGATGAGAGGTATGGATAAAGGCAGCGATAGAAGAGAAAGGAACAGAAGATGTAACTGATGACGGAGGGAGGAAAAAGTAGCAGGGGATGAATAAAAATGAAGTGGCGCGGAGGGAAGAGGGGTGCAGAAAGGAGCGAGAGAGAGGGGAGAGAGAGAGAGAGAGAGAGAGGGGGGGGAGAGAGAGAGGGGAATGAGGTATGGAAGGGCGAGAGGAAGGGGAGATGGAGGAGAGAGAGATGCCAGGGTGAGTGGAAGGTAAGAGAGAGGGTCAGGGAAGCAAAGTGTAGGAGGTAAACTTTGTTAAGGAAAATCGACGGTGCCGGTAGACAACACACAGCATTTCGCACAATGTTGAGAGAGAGAGAGAGAGAGAGAGAGAGAGAGAGAGAGAGAGAGAGAGAGAGAGAGAGAGAATGTGTGTGTAATAACTTCCTCTAATAACACAACTATAACAACAACTACTACCCACTACTATTACTACTACTGTTACTACTACTACTACTACTACTACTACTACCACTACTACTACCACTACTACTACTACTACTACTACTGCTGCTGCTGCTGCTGCTGCTACTGCTACACTGCTACCAGTGCTACTGCTACACTACTACTACTACTACTACTACTACTGTACTACTACTACCACTACTACTACTACTATTACTACTGCAATAACGGTAACAGTATAAAAAAAAAAACCAGCCTTACAATGTCTGCCAGCGTGGGGGGTACATCAGTATTTGTTACTGAGGCAACAACACCCGTAATAATGGCCAAAACACACACAAACATTGCCTACCTAATGACTTGGTAATGTTACCATTGTTTACACACTTTTTACCCTCGTACATTTCAACATTTTTACCTTGTTAGAGCAGGAATTATGGACAGAGTGGGAACAAATGAGAACAGATTAGCATACTGGAAGTGTGCGTTGAATTATCTGACGGAATATTAGTTCTTTCTGTACAAATATAGAAACACAGACTTAATGTATTTGTATTATAAACATTATGTATACGTACATACATACGGTACGAACATGAATATGATAAACACACACACACACACACACACACACACACACACACACACACACACACACACACACACACACACACACACACACAATACTCCAACATGATACACCATGCTTTTAGCGGCGGAATGAACTCATGGTAAGAGGAGAAGAGGCTTATAAATGTGGACTAACACAGATATACGAGTACATGTTACAGGTGGAGATGACAGGCAGAAAAGAAAAAGTTAGAGAATTTAGAAGTTAAGGGGCAGAAGGTAAGGCAGATATTAAACTTGAAGTAGATGTAAAACCTTGAGGTGTAAATGAACGTTTGAGACAGATGTACAAGTTTGACGTATAAAATACATAACGCATTAAAAATAATCTGAAAGTAGAAGTTTGTGGCAATGTATAAGTATGGTGAAGATGTACAAATATGCTGTAGAAAGTATAAGCTGCATCCAAAGGAAGAGAATCAGGTTAAGGATCATTATGAAGGTCCAGCCGAGTTTTTTTACCGCACCAATAACACACTGTCATCAGCACAGAGGAAGGTCTTGGCTATACTGGTATACTAAACAAGTGACCTTTGCGAGTCTGTATATTTCTTATGATTACCTAGGCCATTTAGTATATTTTTATTATTATCATTATTATTATTATTATTATTATTAGTAGTAGTAGTAGTAGTAGTAGTAGTGGTATAATTATAATTATTATTATTATTATATTCCAGCCAATATCAACCAATAACAGTTATATGGCAAAAATTGTCTATAAAATCAGGAAAATACAGCCGGGGTGACTATAATTTGCTACGATGATTATGTAACTGATTGTGTGTAACTGGACCTGAATCATAATTGCTGATGCTATAGCTACCTCCCTTTCTTTGGGGGAAGCAGCCTAGGTATATAGATAGATAGATAGCTGACGTACTGCTATAAGCTGGTTCAGCACTTCATCAACCTGTTAATGAGTCTGGTGTGTTAAGAGGCGGGAGCCCAATCCCCTTGATAATTGAGTCTCAAGGACGTGACAATACGTGAGCTGAGGTGAGATGAGGTGATGGTAAGGTGAGGGTGATGTAAATGAGGTGAGGAAGTGAAATGAAGTTGACAAGATACATGGAAAAGTGTGAGGTGAGAGAAGAAGTGAAGTTAGGTGAAAAAAGAATGCAATAAGGAGAGATACAGTAAAGGTTAATAACAGAACTGAGATAAGGGGCAGATATGTAATGTGAGATGAGTAATTAAGAGGACAATATAAAACACAGCACTATAACATCCAAATTAGAATAACTTAGTTTGTGCTGGTATCCACTGTCCAATCTAATCTTTTAAAACATCACACAAATATGCTTCGTTCAGTTTCAGCTTAATAGGAAAGTCGTTTTAAAACACATAAACCTGCAGCTGCCGCTTCATGAAAGTGTTTTCCCACTTGATTATGCCTGGACTTGGTATGATTAATTATGCATGTGATATTGGCGCTGGTAAATTCAACTGAACCACATTACGCCAGTATACTAAACTGACCCAAATTATATATATTTTTAACTGATACAATATTTTCAGAAATGTTGAAATTGGACGAGTCATGCCCATCAATATAGCTTTTTCATGCAATCTAAAACTTAATTATAGATGCAATACGTATCTGATTAATTATGCAAGGGAAAACAGTGTGGGTAACACTGTATGTTAGGATAAACGAGAGGACAAAGAAACAGCTTGTGTGTTATGTTGTAGTCACACATC
>NC_136970.1:15303638-15338638 GCF_032717465.1 Coenobita brevimanus | reverse complement strand
ATGAAGTCCTATTCTCTCTTTTGCAGTGACCACATCAGTTATAGAAGTTACTTTTGGATTAAAGATACATATTATAGTAAATAAGCGCATGACTAATGCTTTTCTTTCGTTCATTTAACTGCAATCTTCAGTGTGTGTGTGTGTGTGTGTGTGTGTGTGTGTGTGTGTGTGTGTGTGTGTGTGTGTGTGTGTGTGCGCGCGCGCGCGCGTGTCCGTGTGCGCTCACGTGTAATTCACCGGGTCGGTCAGGATCACTTGATGGTCGTGATCGTCAGCTTTTACCCTCCCGGAAGGGAGCTGAGAGCTCATATAGTCCGATCTAAGGGCAAGGCTGTGACCTTCACACACGCACACACCCGTCCCCTTGCTCAAGGGGGACAGTAACCACCCACTTCGTCAGTGAAACTTTTCACAACCTGAGCGAGGCGCGAACTCCCGTCCACCAGTTGGCAGGCGAGAGCGTTACCACTGCACCAGCGAGGGTGTGTGTGTGTGTGTGTGTGTGTGTGTCTGTGTGAATACGTGTATTTTTGACCACATGTGTGTACGTGGGTGTGGGTGTGGGTGTCTGTGTCCGTGAGTGTGAGTATGTGTGTGCGTGTGTGTGTGTGTGTGCGAGTATGTATGTATGTATGCTTGTATGTATGTGTATGTGAATGTTTGTGTGTCTGTGTGTGCGTGTGTATGTATGTGTGTGTGTGTACATGTGAGTCTATACGTGTCGGTGTTAGCACAGGTGAGTGTGTATGTGTGTCTGTGCGCGTGGATGTGTGCATGGTTGTTTGTGCGTGTGCATATATATATATATATATATATATATATATATATATATATATATATATATATATATATATATATGTGTGTGTGTGTGTGTGTGTGTGTGTGTGTGCCAAGGTTACAAACAAACGTGCTGCATACGAGTGCGTACCCGAGTATGTGTAAATCGATAAGTATTATTTTTATAGAGTGTGTGCACTCGTGTACCATGTGTGTCTAGCTGAGAATGAATATGAGAGAGAGAGAGAGAGAGAGAGAGAGAGAGAGAGAGAGAGAAATCTCCAACATTTATCCTCCCTCTCCTTTTCTGTACTGAAGCTATAACAACAGAAAACATATAAAACAGCAAGTACGATTTACTGCAAGAAAGAATGTTCAAAACTATATAGGATAATAGCTGGAGAAGTATAGGTCATTAAATTTGTGTAAATCTGTAAGACAGTGATAGTCAGAGGTAACAATGGTAGCCAAAGGAGGTTGAATGTAAAAGAAAGGCTGCATGAAAGGCATCGGCTGAAGGGAAAACAATAACAATTTAGAGATAGGAGGAGCAAAAAGAAGCGGCAAGAGAATAATAAAAGCCGAAGATGGAGAGAGAAAGAGAGGGAGAGTAAGGAAGGAAAGCATATACTCAAGATGGAAGTTGGTCATATCAATGGTTCTTGTGACGGCGGATCGCTGGTCTGTACAAAATATAACTGACCTGAAGAAAACGTGGAGATAAGAGGAGAAATATAAGTAGAAAAGGTGACAAAGAGGGAACAAAATGAAAGGGAAGTAGAAAGTTAAGAGGGAGGGAATCATGGAGAGAACAGATGGAAACAAGAGGGAGGTTAGGAAGGAAGAGAGGATAAAAGATAAGGAGGAAGGGAGAAAGAAAGAAAGAAAAAAAAAAGTGTCGGAGAGAGAGAGAGAGAGAGAGAGAGAGAGAGAGAGAGAGAGAGAGAGAGAGGGAGAGAGAGAGAGAGAATCCCACTTTCATCACTATGACCCACAGGGCTGGAGAAGCCTTGAGCAAGAATGTTATCGGTCTTCTATACCAGTTGGTGAGGGTTGTGTTACGATGGAACATATTGTGTGTGTGTGTGTGTGTGTGTGTGTGTGTGTGTGTATGTGTGTCATTATTAAACCACCAGTATATAGTTACCTTATGTTTACAAGTCCGGTATATTCGACTATTAAATTTACTTTCACTCTAAGACATCTGTTCGTTGCTTTGATACAACCGCGTCCCTTACATAACCCCACCCTAACTTTGTTGCCCTCTGCCATTTCCTAACCCCCTCCCTTACCGTAGTTGTGCGTGATACACCCAAATTTTCCAAATTTGCCAATATACTTTGGAGGCAAGCAGGTAATTATATCAGTGAAATAACCCCTTGCTTCCCTATCGCGGCTGGGACGTGAACGAAAAATTACGCTGGGGGATGGGGAGTATTCTTTTTGTGGCCAATAATGGAAGGAGGGGAAGACCTTGGGGAGAAATTTGAGGGAAAGAGGGGAGGGAAATATTTTCACGAGGAGGGATTAGTGTAAGGGATTGTGTGTGTGTGTGTGTGTGTGTGTGTGTGTGTGTGTGTGTGTGTGTGTAAGGGAATTGGTCGAGGTAAAACTTACGGATAAAACGAAACTGAGTGCTAGACAGTGTAGGGTGATACAGAGAGATATTTGGCTCATTTGGAATAAAGTGAGAGTGACAGTGAATGAAAGTGTTATAGATGCGGCGTTATAAGAACACAACACAACCACAGTCACCATGTTGGGATATCGACATGAACCAGGAAGAAGGCACACTGCCAATAGCATGACGTGGGTAATTGTGCATGTAGTTTCTACAAGAACGGGTCCGCCGTGTGCAAGAGACAGAACGGTGTGCTTGTTATGAATACAGAGAAGAGAGGAGAAACTACAGTACTTTTTGAGGGGTGTAGAACTGGCAATGACGAGATTTGCTTTAACTTAATATTGCATTACTCACTGTGGATGACTTGATTTGGTATGCAGCACCTACGCCGCATCTCTCCGCGTTTGGCCAACCTTGGCCACAACTGGCCGTATCTAAATAGTATCTTTACATGCTGAGAATAATAATAACATCATTCATCAGACCCACCCCGGAGTATGCATCAGTGGTCTGGAATCCTCATCTCAAGAAACACATAGATAAGACTGAAAAAGTTCAAAGGGCCGCTACAAGATGGGTACCAAGCTTAAGGGATCTAAGCTACGAAGAATGACTTGAAAAACTGAATCTGCCAACACTATAGGAGAGAAAGAAAAGAGGAGACATGCTTATGCTATATAAATGCATATCAGAGAAGGAGAAAATAGACATAAATGAGTACATAACCAATGGAGAAATGTCAGCAGGAGGACACTGCAAAGAACTGCTTAAAAAGAGGGGTGATAAAGACATAAGGAAATTTAGTTTCTCATATAAGGCAATTGATCAACGGAATGCGCTACCAAATGAAATACTGTGTGCCAAAACAATTAATAAATTTAAGGATATGTATCAGGAGAAATTGAAAGATGAGTGGAACGCAGTGAAAGATCAGGAAAATGGCAGTGTGGAGGAGGAATGGCAGTTGTTTAAGAGTGCTGTGGTGGGGCATGCAGAAGAGGTGTGTGGTGTGAGACGTGTGGGTGGTGGTGTAAGAAAAGGAAGTGAATGGTGGTGCGAGGATGTAAGTATGGCTGTGGCTGAGAAGAGACGTGCATATGAAGTGTGGCTGCAGAGGAAGGATGAGATGTCATATGAAAGGTATAAGGAAAAGAGGAATAGGGTGAGAAGGGCTGTGCGTGATGCTAAAGTGGCACCAGATGAGAGGTGGGGTAGGCAGCTTACAGAGAATTTTCAACAGAATAAGAAAATGTTTTGAAAGGAGGTGAAAAAGGTGCGAAAGGAAGAGTCTGGGAAGGAAGAACGAGTAAAAGCAGAGGATGGAAAGATGTTAATTGAGATGGATGCAGTAAGGAAGAGATGGGCAGAGTATTTTGAAAGATTGTTAAATGTAGAGGAAAGGGTGGCTGAGACTGTGGCAGATGGAAGGGTGCAAGGAATAAATGTGTTGGGAGAGTTGAATGATTCTGTGATCACGAAGGAGGAAGTGGAGAAGGCAGTAAAGGAGATGAAAACAGGGAAAGCTGCAGGTATGGATGGGTGTGCTGTGGAATGCCTGAAAGGTGGTGGAGTGACCATTGTTGACTGGTTAGTAAGATTGTTGAATGTGTGCTTTGTGAAAGGTATGGTGCCAGTTGACTGGGCAAGTGCTTGTGTGGTCCCGCTGTATAAAGGCAAAGGTGATAAGTATGAATGTATTAGCTTTAGGGGTATAAGTCTGTTGAGTGTTGTAGGTAAGGTTTATGGTAGAGTGTTAATTATGAGAGTTAGAGAGGGTACAGAGGGAGTGATTGGTGAAGAGCAGTGTGGCTTTAGGAGAGGGAGGGGATGCGTGGATCAGGTGTTTGCTGTGAGACAAGTGTGTGAAAAGTATTTAGCGAAAGGCAAGGATGTGTTTTGGGCATTCATGGATTTAGAGAAAGCATATGATAGAATTGATAGGGAGGCTTTGTGGACTGTTTTAAGATTATATGGACTTGATGGTAGGTTACTAAAAGGGGTGAAAAGTTTTTATGTAAATAGTAGAGCGTGTGTAAGAGTGGGAAATGCTGTGAGTGATTGGTTTCCTGTGAGAGTGGGGCTGCGACAGGGATGTGTGATGTCGCCTTGGTTGTTTAATATTTACATGGATGGTGTTGTAAGGGAGGTGAATGCAAGAGTTTTAGATGGAGGTCTGAGTCTGGTGAATGTTGATGGTGGAGAGTGGAATCTGAAGCAGCTGCTGTTTGCAGATGATACTGCACTGGTGGCTGATTCAGAGGAGAGATTGAGACAGTTGGAAGAGGAGTTTGGAAGGGTGTGTGAGAGGGGGAAATTGAAAGTAAATGAGAATAAGAGTAAAGTGATGAAGTTTACGAGGTTGGTAGATGGTAGGGGGATGAATATAGCTTTGAATAGCGAGTTGCTTGAGGAGGTAGAGTGTTTTAAATATCTAGGGTCACATGTTGCTGTAGATGGAAGAATAGATGCAGAAGTGAAGTTTAGAATAAATGAAGTAGGAAAGGTGCTGGGAGGAATGAAAAAAGTGTTTAGATGTCGTTCGCTTAGAATGGATGTAAAGAGAAGGTTGTATGAGGGTGTTGTGGTACCGACTGCGTTATATGGGGCTGAAACATGGCATATGGGTGTAGCAGAGAGGAAAAGTTTGAATGTAATGGAGATGAGGTGTCTGAGGAGTATGTGTGGAATGACGCGTATGGATCGAGTGTGAAATGATGAAGTGCGAAGGAGAACTGGAGTTGTTCAGGAGATGGCTGGTAGAGTTGAGCAGAGGGTGTTGCGATGGTTTGGGCATATGGAGAGAATGGATAATGAGCGATTGGTGAAAAAGATAACTAGATCTGATGTGAGAGGTGTAAGGCTGAAAAGAAGACCACGAATAGGATGGATAGACAGTGTGAAGAGAGCGCTGGATGCGAGAGGGATGTCTGTTGAGCAAGGAAGAGTGGCTGTGCGTGACAGAAATAAATGGAGAGAAATTGTGAATGAAAAAGTGATGACGCAGCCCTGAGGGGATTTTCTCCCGCATTTGGTCTGATCAGCTAGTCAGGTCAGGTGCGGGTAAGGGGATGGGTCTGTTATGATGTGGCAGGGGTAAACCAGCTCTGCTGTCGGGCCCTGCTGCGGATGTCACTGATTGCATTGCTCAGTTGACCCTTGTGCGGTGTGGTGCGGTGAGGATCTGTCCGTTCTTCCCTTGGGGCTAAGATGCGAATGAATGTGTTTGAATGGATGAGTAAATGGGGAGTGTGTCGTCCTGTCTCGGCTACCTCCCTTTCCTTGGGGGAAGCAGCCTAGGTATATAGGTAGATAGATGATAAAAAGGGTTTAAAACATGAGACAGTACGAGCTTGACTCATTCCTGTAAAGATACAATTAGGTAAGAACAATTAGGTAAGAACCCCCCCACACACACACAAAACACAATTAATTTTGAGCCTCCAAAGACACATTATGACAATTATCATCAGGCGAACCATATTGGCAAAAGCAGTGTCCAGTTGGGTAATACACAGCTGACATTCGTGACGAACGGAGGCTAGTTTCTCACAACAGCGCCACCCCAACAACTTGGTAGCCAGCCAGGCGCAATCAGCACACTCTTTTTCATAATCCCGTTGGTCTGCCACGTCTCTCGCACCGTATCACCTCTGCTCCCACCTCAGCCTCCGTTCCCACCTCACTCCCACTACCTCCCCCATACTACCCCTCTCTTCCACATCACTACCTCTCCCTTCCCCCTCACTCTCCCTCCCATCCCCTTCACTCTCTCTCCCTTCCCCCTCACTCCCCCTCCCTTCCCACTCCACCCTCCATTTCCCCTCCTCTCCCCCTTCCCCCTCACTCTTCCTTCACCCTGCCTGCCTCACTTCCCATCAATATACTTTGGAGGGAAGTTTTGTCAGATATTCTGGCAGTTTTCCTCTCGCTCTTAATGTTGTCCTATGTTATCACCCTGTCCATTTCCAGTTACTCCGCCATCAATACCGAGAGTCTCTCTCTCTCTCTCTCTCTCTCTCTCTCTCTCTCTCTATCACACACACACACACACACACACACACACACACACACACACACACACACACACCAATCTCTACCCACTACCCACAAAAGGCAACCATAACAGTCAACAGTCACAGACAAGGTCCACCATACTCCACACCTCGCCACGCCACGCCGCCTGACAGAGCTATGGCCGCCAAGTTGGTCTGTTCCGTTGGTAAAGCAGGAATAAGGTGAGAAATATATGGTGACAGTTTGGCAATTCTATCATGTGGCGCAGTAGCGGTGGTCATGTCAGTTACAACCTGAAACTCCCTTATTGATGGCCAGGTTGTATGAGATTAAAATTTAGTCTCATACAACCTGGCCTGTATGTGATTGAGGTGGAGGGGGGGGAGGGAGGGGGAGGCCAAGTATAAGATGGAGGGATGGAGTGGAGAGGTATATGAGAGAGGGTGGTGTGAGCTGGGAGTAGGGCAGTGAAATGGTGGGGCACAGGGCGACATGGAGGCGGTTTGTTTGTGGCCACCCCATACGGAATTAAGGCGTCTGGCAATAGATTAACAGACAACGTGGCCGTCATATTCAATATGAGGCTGAGAATAACAGTGTTGCCATAAACTCAGGTGGTGTATGATAATATCTATTTGGAAGATGGTAACCGTACGCCGTTATCACACTGTGACATTTATTACTTTTTTTTTCTTTTTTTTAGTTTTACATGCTTTTCAACGTATGCTTTTATAAATAACAGAGTGAGTATGATCCAAGTAGTAAAAAAATGATAATAATAATAATAATCCATTATATTCACGACTTGTAAATTTTAGGATACTGTTTAGAAAAATCTTGTCAGGCAAGTAGAGCTTTTATAGTAACTCGGTTGCGATTTTCTTGGTGGTGGGTGAGGAGGTAAGCGTGTTGGGGACGTTGAGTGTCGTTGGTTGCTGTGGCACAGAATTGGTCACACGTGTATGACCAAATATCAAGCGACAGAAATACAGACCTACACCATGCTGTACAGAGAGAGAGAGAGAGAGAGAGAGAAGAGGAGGGAGAATGAAGGGTGTGAGGGAAGAAAAGAGATGTACAGAGTGAGCAGGAAGAGAGAAAAGAGAAAGTGAGGGATGGGGAGATTTCATGTACGTTAAAGAATGGAAGGAATTTTTATGGAAGCTATGGGTAAGAGGAACAAGAGTCTTGTCTATCAATCTGTTTGTCTGTTTGTTATCTGCTTCTCTGTCTTTTTGTTAGTCACTCAGTCTATCAACCTCTCTATCTGTCAGTCTGTCTACCCATCCATCTGTCTGTATGTTTGTCTGTCTGCCTCGGTACCGTATATACAGTACCGACATTTCTAAGCCCTAAGCCTATCAGGAAAAGAAACTGTTATAGAACTAATGAAAAAATAAGATATCGTCATGAGCGCCGTTCATTGGTATGGCCCATCTATCCATCCATCCATCCATCCTTCTATTCGTGAACACACAACAAGCAATGTTTGGAGGCTATTTTTAAGGGTTGAGTGGGGGGGGGGGAATTTTGCCCATTCCCCATACACTTCATCCATTCTCCGTCCTCCCACAGTCCTCCACCCTAACTGCCCCCTTTCATCATCTTACACTTCCCTCACAAAAAATAAAAAAATAAATGAATAAATAAAAGAGGAAGTAAAAATGCCTGAATGTTGGTCAAAAAAAAAAAAAAAGCTTTTTTCATCGCTTTCAAAACAGTGGCATCCTAAAGCTGTTGTATATCAGTGCACAGACGAATGTCAGAAATATTAAGATGTTGGGAAGATCAATACCGATGCAGGTTTAAGCCCTGCGTTTATGTGGACAAAAGTTTGGAGCGCTGACAGTGCGTACACTTAGCACATCCCTACGGGTGGTCTTTTCTAACCTGTATAAAATATATGTGTGGGAATGACACGTATAAAATACAAAAAGAGGTATTTGTGTAGAGGGCGTTCGTGGAGACAGTTTGTAACTCCCTCAGTACGAAAGGTCTGTCTTCAAATGGACACAATCGTCAGAGGAAGCAAGGATTTAATTGCCATCCCATTTATAGAGTTAAATGTGCTGGAGTTCGGTAGCCTAGCCTCGGACCCTTACACTTCAATTATTTTTATATTTTGCTAGCATGAAAAAGAGAAAACAGCACACACACACACACACACACACACACACACACACACACACGGCTGAGTGAAAAACCACTTCTTGTTGTAACCTATGTGGTGCAAGATGGATGATCAAGATAATGGTTAGGTGATGGGGTGGAGGGGTGGTGGGGAGGGGAAGGCTGGGGAAGTTAGGGGGAGGTGGGGATACGAAAAAATAATGGGTGAGGCGATTCAGGAAAGGGCAGGTGGTGGGGAGGGGACAGGTGGGGAAACTGGCGGGAGACAGGTGGGGATATAAAAGAATAATTGGGGAGGTGATGGAGTAAAGAGCAGGTGGTGAGGAGAGGAAGTGCTATAGTTACTCACCCAATACACAGCTTTGCATGGTGTGGCGATCCCCTCTCAGTCTCAACCATCCTGCTCTCTGATTTGACTCTTTTTTTTTTCTCTCTCTCTCTCTCTCTTATGTCACATGTTAGTTCCTCGTCTTTTTTACTCATTTTCAAGTTTTTCTTGTTTTTCGTTTCCTCTTTAGTTTGATTTCATCATCATTCACTGACTTCTTTCATTGAGTGTTCTCTTTCGTTTTCCTTCATTTTAGTATTTATTATGACGTTTTACTCCATTGTCTCTCTATATCATCCTCTTCTTGCATTAATCTAGTTGATATATATTCCCTTCTTTATTATCTATTTTATCTGTAAGACAGGGTGGAAGTGAGGTTAGCAGGGGAGTGAAAGATAAAAATGGTAGATTACTAGTGGAGAAGGAAGAAAAAGTGAGCAGATGGAGAGAACACTTTAAGGAATTGTTGAACATACAGGATAGAAGTAATGCGAGTATAAGTGGCTGGGGAATGGCTGGGAGAAGGAGGGAGGTGAGAAGACAGGAAGAAATCAGTAGGATAGAAGTTGTGGAAGCAATGAAGAAAGTTAAATTGGGGAAAGCCCCAGGAATTGATGGAGTGTGTGGTGAAATGCTGAAGCATGGGGGAGAGATAGTAGTAGAATGGATTTGGAAGATGTGCAGATTGGCCTGGGAGGAAGGCAGAGTCCTGGAGGATTGGAAGTCAGGTATAATTATTCCCTTGTACAAAGGAAAAGGGGAGAAAGAAGTGTGTGGTAATCATAGGGGCATTTATCTTCTTAGTATAATAGGAAAAGTGTATGGTAGGATACTTATTGACAGAGTTAGAGAAAGAACAGAGAAATTAATTGGAGAAGAACAGGGAGGCTTTAGGAAGGGAAGAGGTTGTGCAGGTCAGATATTCATTCTTAGATCTTTAGTGGAAAAGTTTCTAGAGAAGGGAAAGAAGTTGTATGCGGCTTTCATGGATTTCGAGAAAGCATATGACAGGGTGGATAAACAAGGATTGTGGAAAGTATTAAGAATATATGGAGTAGATGGAAAGTTGTTGAATGCTGTGAAGAGTATGTACGATGGTGCTAAGACTGCAGTGCGTGTGGATAGTAAACTAAGTGAATTTTTCTCTTTGGAGGTTGGGTTGAAACAGGGATGTGTCATGTCTCCATGGTTGTTCAATCTGTTCATGGATGGGGTAATAAAAGAGGTACAAGGTAGGGTAGTGGATGTTGGAGTGGCCCTTGTGAGAGAGGATAGTGTTTGGAAACTCCCTGTACTGTTGTTTGCAGATGATACTGCGTTGTTGAGTGAAGACGAAGGGGAACTTCAAGGCTTGGTGGATGAGTTTGGGAGAGTGTGCAAGAAACGGAATCTAAAGGTGAATGTAGGGAAGAGTAAAGTGATGGTCTTTGAGAGAGGTGAAGTCAGTGAATGTACAGCGAGGTTGGATGGTGAGGAATTGGAAAATGTGAGTACGTTTAAGTACTTGGGTAGTGTGATGAGTAAGGATGGAGGTTTGGAGGGTGAAGTGCTTGAAAGGGTACAGCAGGGAAGAAAGGTTGCTGGTTCTTTGAAAGCAGTGATAAGAAACAGGGAAGTGAGCATGGAAGTGAAAAAGTTACTACATGATAGTATTGTGATACCAACTCTAACGTATGGAAGTGAAGCTTGGACATTGTTGGAAGGACAGAAGTCAAGAGTGAGAGCAGTGGAAATGAGTTATTTAAGAGGAGCCTGTGGTGTCACATGGAGAGACAGGCTGACGAATGAGGATATAAAGGAGCGTTGTGGTGTGGATGTGGATGTGATAGGAAGCGTTAGGAGGAATACACTGAGGTGGTTAGGCCATGTGGAGAGGATGGAGGGTGAAAGACTGACGAAGAGTGTATGTGAGTGAGGTGGAAGGGGGGAGAGGGAGGGGGAGGCCGAGGATGAGATGGAAAGATGGGGTGGAGAGGTATATGAGAGAGGGGTTGTGAGTTGGGAGCAGGGCAGTGAAATGGGGGGGGGACAGGACGACGTGGAGGCGATTTGTTTGTGGCCACCCCAAACGGGATTGAGGCGTCTGACAATAGATAGATAGACAGATTTATCCTCATTGAGTCTTTCATCTGCACTTTTTGTGAATGATTGGTTTCATCATCTCTTTATTGTCTTCTTCCTTTAACCTTGACTCTTCTACTCTTGTGCAGTGATAAGTTTTCTCTCTTTCTCCTCCCTCTGTTCCGCCTACATTCCTTCCTCTCATATGTTCTTCCATCTTATCTCTCTTGCGTTCCCTTTGTTCTCTTTCCTTCTCTCTTCCCCTGCTCCCTGGCTTCCTCCTATCGTAGTCTTTGTTTTCTTCTCTCTTCCCTTTTTTCCCTTTTTCCTTCACTTCGATTCTTTTTCATCCATCTGTTTATCGTAACTCTCTCCACCTTCTTCTTCTTTTCCTTCCTTGTTATATACTATGAACATCATGGTTCACCATCTCATCCCCTGTATTATCATCGTTGTCTGCCTTCTCTCTTCTCACTTCGTTTCTCTTCTCCTTTTATCTCTACTCCTCATCACTCTCTCCTCTCCTCTGCTTCTTCCATCTTCACCGTCCAACAGCCTCTCCTCCTCATCCACTCACGTCACTTGTTTTGTATCTCACCTGTTCCTATCCCTTCTCGCCGCTTTTGAAATGTTTTCACCATCATGGTCTCTCTCTCTCTCTCTCTCTCTCTCTCTCTCTCTCTCTCTCTCTTTCTCATTATTTTAGGATTTTACGAGCACTCTTTCATTCGTTTCGTACTCTGTTACTCCCCACCTCCTTTTTAATTTTGCTCCTCCCCTGTCCTCTTTTGCCTCTTCCTTTTATGCCCTTTATTACATATTTTCATTCTGCCTCTTCCTCGTATTGTTTTTTTTTCTAGCTTATGTCCTCCTCCTCCTCCTCCTCCTCCTCCGTGTCATTGCAGTGTTACAAGTTCGGAATATCCTTCATCTCCCTCACTTCGATTATATTTGGAATATTTCCAACTGACGTTATCACAGAATTCCAGGACGTTGAGTCACAACGTAATTAAAGATTTATTTTTGAAGGTGGGAAGAGGAAAGAAGGCGCAGAACCTTGCAATGTCTAGTTCTTCGTAAAAGAACGGATGTTTGTTACGAGATGAAAAGAGTGGCGTTTACTTTGTCAACATTTGTGTATGGTTATAAGAGCCAATGATTATGGAAGTAAGAAAGACAGATCTTGACTTTAGGGGAATGAGTGATTGAAAATTACACGTACTGTGAGAGCAAGGCCTACGTAGTGCTTGGAAGAGAAAGGTACTGACTGTTAGAGTAGTGACTGTAATAAAAGTTGATGGAAAGACGGGGAGAAAATGAGTGCTACCGAGAAAGTTAAAAAAAGCGAGAGACAAGAATGAAAGAGAAGGAGCCAAAAGGCTAGAGACAAAGGGAAGGAAGCGCAGATTGAAAACATTTGCACAAGATGAGAGGTGGTAATAACAAAACCTCTTTTATACGACAATCTGCAGTCCGTTGACCAGGAAAATATAAACAGACAACGAACGGACGGTATAATGGAAAGAGGATAACAGAGAAGATGGGAAGGTGGAAGGAAAGATATAGATTATAGAGAGAGGAGATGGGGAGGTGGAAGGAAAGATATATAGAGAAACGAGAATGTAAGATCTAATTGGAAAGAAAGAAATAAGAAATGACGAAAGATAGGGAGGCGAAAGCAAAGCTTAGGAGAGAAAGGAGAAAGCGAGATTTAAGAGACTAGGAATGGAGTTAGGAGTAGCCGATAGGTAGGAGGAAAGGAAATTATAGGTGGTAGTTGGCAGAGACAGGAGTTAAAATGGTGTACGAGGGAATGGAAAGGAAGAGGCAAGGGTCAAAGAATAAAGAGTAGGGGGGGGAGGGAAAGTAATAAGGAAGAGAGAAAGAAATTGTTGAAATGAGAGGTGAAAGTACGAGGGATGGATGAACGAAAAGGGAAAAGTGGAGGACGGTAGGAGAAGAAAGTGAAAAAAATTAGACACAATAGAAACAGGAGATGGAAAGATAATAGCAAAAGGAAAAGAAACATGAGAGAGAGAGAGAGAGAGAGAGAGAGAGAGAGAGAGAGAGAGAGAGGTCTAGTTACGTGAAGGATTAATGAGCAGGAGTTGGGCACAAGTGGTGAGGTGAGGAGGTGAGGCAATGAGGCAAAGGTGAGGTTAATGAGGTCTGCGACAAAGGGAGGCACAAGTGTTGAGGTGAGGAGGTGAAGGAAGACTGAAGAAGAAATGAGGTTAATGAGATGTGTGTCAAACTGAGGCCCAGAAAGTGAGATGAGGTTCAGATGGTGTTATAGTGTGAGATAAAAGAAGTAACGGTGTGGGGTGGCCGTGAGACAAGAGGTGTTGAGGTAAAATATATTCTTGTCACTTTTCAAGGTGACGGTGAAGAGCTCTCTTGCCAGCCAACAGCTCCCTTGCCAGCCAACAGTGTCAAGGGAAGCCGGGGGGAGCATCACTTATGTCTCTAATTAGGACCTTTGCTGAAGAAGTTGATGAAGGAGTGATACGACGAGCACATCACATCAGACACCACCTGACTCTGGGTAGGATGGGAAGAGAAGAGTGAGAGGGAAGGCCTGGTATGATGGTGGGTGGTGAAACATTGACAGAAGAAGTTTACTTATCTGACTAGGGTCCAGGTGAATACAAAAGTGCTATATCTTTCACAATGCATGGTGGTGTGAAATCAGATACCTAGGATAAGTATCCCCTGCAAAAAATTAGCAATATGGGAAATCATGAAAGTTAAAATTAGATGTTTATTAGCGATCTAATGCTGGAAAAATGGGGATGGTGGTTGTCAGAAAGTAGTGGGAAAGAAAGATTGGAATGATGGAGGAAGATGGAGGGCAAGACAAATACACTGGTGACGACTGGCGGCCCAATAGATATAAAAAGGGTCTCTCGTGACGACAGGTGTTGTATTACTGGCGGCGTTGGCTATGAACGGAAGAAAATGAGATGAGGTGAGGGGAAGGGAGTAGACAGGACGAGTTAGGATGGTGACGAGGAAGAACTAAGATGGTGTAAGACGTGGGCAGGACAGACTGGGAGGGTGGTGGTCAGTTCGGAAGGATGGAGGCAGTATAACCTGTAAAGGCGGGTGTTGTAAATGGGATGGGATGGTTGTTGCTAAAGCTTAAACCAAAACTATCTTCTAAAACAAGTCCACAAGCAAGATGAACAATAACAGCAACAAGAAAGTACATACAAGCCACTCGGGTATTCCTCACCTTTTACGACGCAGATAAGAACGGAGGTGATGCATGTTACATTATTAGAGAGAGAGAGAGAGAGAGAGAGAGGATAAAATACAAGCTATCATTATGACTGGTGCGTAGGATGGGATGTAGAAGTTGTTGATGCACGCAAAGGTGACCTACCACACGTCAGGTGAGCTGCAGCACGAGTAACACAAGGAGCATCACACTTACCAGTAGGACGTAGCAGACGTGCAGCCCCCTGAATATGAGAGAAAAGATGGGCACATATCAACATTATTTGAATTTGCTCTAATACCACTACATATCTTATGCACCTTCTCATCGCAAGCACTACGCAAGATGGAGTTACTTCCCACCTAAGTGCATAACACTTGCGAATATGAAGTGACAAACATGTAGCCCAGTGAATATAAAGGAATCGGAGAGGCACATACATTTTCCTTTGCATAACATTTACGAATATGAAACTGTGGACGGAAGCGAGGACTTACAGCCACCATCGCTGTAATGACAGGGCGGAGGAAGACTGGTAGTGGTACTGGGGGTCATGATGCTAGGAAGGTCAGAGTAACTCATACCCATAATGCGGGACGTGGGGAACAACTAGTGTGGTGCAAGGTCCAAGGAGAGACGTCATGCGCCAACCAGGTGGAATTCTCGCCCGGGCTGGACAGACCTTCTCTCCTTGGACCTTGGTGTGGTGTGGTGTTGTGTAGCGTAATGTAGTGTTGTGTAGTGTAGTGCAGTTAGTGTTGTGTAGTGTAGTGCAGTGCAGTGTAGTGTAGTGTAGTGTACTCTAATGCTGTCTATTGTAGGGCAGTGCGGTTTAATCTAGTTATTTATTGTAATTTAGTGTAGTGAATTGTACTAGTGTAATTTAATGCGGTATAGTGTGGCATGATTTCACTACAAGCCTGGTTCCCATACATAATGATTATAAAATACTGAAAAAGGTAAGTAAGAGTGACATCAATGGCAGTCCTGACCATAATATCACTTACATTACTGACAACACACATTGGTAATTAAGGAGTGACACCAGTGATAGTCCTGGCCATAATATCACTTACATTATTTGACAGCATTCATTGGTAGTTAAGGGGGAGTGACACCAATGTCAGTCCTGGCCATAATATCACTTGCATTGTTGATGAAATGCAATGATATTTAAGTAGGAGTGACACCAATGGCAGTCCCTGACCATAGTATCACTTACATGCATTACTGACTACATCCAGTGGTATTTAAGGAAAAGTGACGCCAATAGCAGTAATGGCCATAATATCACATGCATTACGGAACACGCTTTGGTAATTAAGGGGGGGGTGACACCAATGGCAGTCCTGCACATAATATCACGTGCATTACAGACAGTATGCGTCTGATACTTGTTACAGTCACCCAGGTGCATACAAGGATTAAAACCAAAAGAGTTTAATAACAAAACTCCTCCACACACTAAAACAGACTTTCCAGCAAGATTAATTCTTTCACACCTGTCAACCTCTAATTACTCTCCCCGAAACACCGTACACACGAAATACCACTACACCTATTATGCACCTACTCATCACAAACACTGCACAAGATGGAGTTACTTCTCACACCCTTGTGGCAAAATGCACGTGGCAACACTCTCCCCACTCTGACAGTACATCCATAAGCCTCATCTACCTTGTGGTACTTATTGTCTCTATTTTAATTTCTCCCGTGGTTAATTAGCATAGATTTGAATAAAGATAAATAACCAGAGATAGATAAATAGACAAAGAAGATTAATCCATTCAGCGTAACACTTCAACCTTGCTGGTGCATTATGGGAATGACGTAAAAACTACAATACGTGATATTTCCACATTCAGTAACCAAACGTGGCATCCAAGTTGTACTGAACTTAAACTCATTCACCAACACCATACCCTTATTACCCTTTGTATAATTACCTCCGCCAACAAAGTGAGAGGAGGTTTTGTATTCATCAATGTTTTATCTTTTTGTTTGTTTGTCCACACGAGATCTCCAAAAGTTCTCAATGAATTTCAATGAAATTTTATTGAAGGATGGGCCATGGGCCAAGAAAGAATTGATTAAATTTTGGGGCGGATCCGGTTCCGGATCCTGCAATGCTATTGGCGGAGCTATGCCTCTGTGAGTGCTTTCTACTTACAATCACGTTGGGCAGGAACCAAAAACGGAAACAAGAAAACACAAGTTATAATCCGAGTTTCCAGTGAAATGGACAACACCTGAAGTCATTCATCATTCATGACTTTTTTTTTTTTTAAGGGAAACATTGAGCTTGGGCTGGGGAGTGAGGGTGGAAATTGCTGATTCTGTAACAGCAAGCACACCAAAACTGTGTAGTCCAACTCAGAAGGAGGGGACTATGAAACCTAGCTCACAGAACACACACACACACACACACACACACACACACACACACACACACACACACACACACACACACTGCTTTAAAAGGATTTCCATAACATCGTCACTGATAGTTCTGAAATTGTGTTATGTAACGGTTGCTAGAAAACAATTCAGAACCTCTTCCTCATCCTAATTCTCCTCTTCCATCATCATCCGTTGGGAAAAAGACCGCTCATTTGGGAAAAAATTAAATCCCTTGAAGACTATTTGTAAGGACAGCGGATATCACATTACCACTCACTTATTTCGCTGGTCGTTTTTTTAGACATCTTGCAGACTAACCAAGATCATAGCGATTAGCCTACATAGCTTAACGTTGTCTTTAGTGAGAGAGAGAGAGAGAGAGAGAGAGAGACTTTATCATATCGCTCCGGAATAGACTTAGCTACACACTAATGCCAGAATGGATAACTTGAAGGTACGCTGGAATACTTACTTCCAAATAAATAAATAACACAAGATTAAACTTTGACTCACTGTGTTTCAATTAATCACTCTTATGTTGTGATACCTTCAAGTTGTAACTCAGTTAAGGTCAGGCCAGGTCGTTCATCACCACACGATATATAAACATTCAGTACTTAATATCCATACACTCACTGGAGAGGACCACTAGTGTATACTGGGGCTTTTAAGGGTATAGTACATACTTTGCTTACATCTAACACTTTCTCTCTCTCTCTCTCTCTCTCTCTCTCTCTCTCTGATGGCTGGAGTGGCTGCCTTTTTCTCATTTCACAATCACTCCCTCCAACCTTTCTTACATTGTTTGCTTTTTCCCGTGGACCTTCTTCCTGCTTCTTCATTGTCACCTGCTTCCCCTTCTCTCTGTTTTGCACAAATACACATTCTCTCTCTCTCTCTCTCTCTCTCTCTCTCTCTCTCTCTCTTTCCGCCTGCCAACTCAATTTATGACCTAAGTAAATCCGCCATTACCGTACTGAATATAACTAATCAAGCAAGAATTCTGTCTGCGATGTTTAGACTACCTAATCACTAAAGCACCAGGCCTTTTAACAATATATTAATGAGTGGAGCTACCAGAAACACAGATGAAAAGAAAAGCAAGCGAGCTGCGTAAATGTATCAAGACGCCACATTGCCAAGGAGAGGAAAGAGAGGTTAGTGGTAAGGAGCGATCAGCATGTATTTATGTTATGTGGCACCACCATTATGTAAATGCAATGGCCATGATGAGGTGAGAAGTGGGTAGGAAATAGAGGAAATAAGAAATGAAGGAAAATGGAGAAAAGAGGAAATAACAAAAATGAAAATGAGAAAGGAAAAACAAGACAAGGCAAAGGAAAGAAAAAGAAAGAATAAGCGGCAGTAGAAAGAAAGGAAGGAGAAAGATGGGGGGACGGATAAACAAGGATGTTAAAAGGGAACGAAGGAGGGAGGAGGCCACTGCCAGAAAGGAAGTGGCATTTTTTTTTTGTGTGTATGTCAAGAAGCAAATGGTGATGAGATGTGAAGGGAGAGAGGGAGGGAAGGAGGGAGAGAAAAGAAAAGAGAGAGAGAGAGAGAGAGAGAGAGAGAGAGAGAGAGAGAGAGAGAGAGAGAGAGAGAGAGAGAGAGAGAGAGAGAGAGAGAGAGAGAGAGAGAGAATACTATAGTCATCTCCAGTAGGGTAACGTTTCGCCATCAGTTTCACATTCCTTCGTGACTGCATCTTCATAACACTTACAGTAAAAAAACAATAATTCTCCCATCTAATTCTGTCTTATATTCTTCCCACCCCTTCTGTTATCTCCCTTTCTTCCATTCTTTTCTTCCACTCTATACTCCCTGCACTTCATTCTTCTCATTTCTTCTTCCAGCTTTGTCTCCTTCTTCCTCTCCTCTCTTACCATTTCTTTCTTCCTTCCTGTCTCTCCATCCCTCATGTTTTATCATCTCTCCGTTAATCTTCCACATAATCTCTCTCTCTCTCTCTCTCTCTCTCTAAGTAGAACATGCTACTTTCACTGTCATGAAGTACTTCTCCCTCTTTCCTTGTCTCGCCTGACAGGGAGGTGGGGGGGGGGGGAGTTAGAGAATGTGCGAAAGAGTTCCGTAAAAGAATACAAGAAAGGACATCGATCCCGTACCGTACCCTACCGCATCGTACAAACCTTCGTCCCTCACCGTTCACAATTACATACCGGGCCTATTGTGATTTTGACAAAAGCACGTACAGTAGCAAATCTATCGAAGTTCGAGTCCATTTACACTGAGTTTATATGTAGCGAGAAGACTAGAAAATATCCGCGTTAAAACAAAACTTGTCAACTTTCCCGTTACATGTGTGAGTGGCAAAAATATCAAGGCTGCTGAAAAAAAATATTTGGTTGCTACTGAAAGACATTTGTACCATTTGTCACAAATGTCTTTTTCTCTACAAGCCCACGCACGAGATAAACATTACTAAAGGCGTCTCAAACAAGGATCTCTGTTGCTTCTGACCGTATACAGTATATCCTACATTCTCTCACCATTTGTCTTAATATTTTTTGATTGTTTGTTATTGTTTAATGTGGTAGGTGGGGGCGCCCATCATCCACTCACTCAATGTAAAGGTGCCATATGATCTCTACACTGAGTGACAAGCCAAATGGTTTCCTGTACCCAGGAAACCATTTACTACGCTGGGTGGTAACCATATAACCTGGGTTTCTGGCATGGTTAAGTGTTCCCCACATTCCCCCTATCCAAAATCACTTAATCATGGCAGTTGTTTCAGAGAGCCTCGGAGGGCCCAATACCTGCTCAGGGCCCCAACCAAATGGGCAGACTCGAGTGGCCAAGTGGAATGTGAGAGGTGTGAATGAGGAGAGCAAGAGGGTGCAAGTGGTGAATGTGTTCAGGAGTGCGAGATATGCTGTGATGGCATTGTGTGAAACGAAGATGAAAGGGTGCGAAGTGGAGGAGTGGGACGGTGTGAAATGTGTAAGATCAAGAATGAATGGGCGAGGAAGATGCAAGGAAGGAGTTGCTTTGTTGATGAATGAGGTGTAGCAGAGGGAAATGAGAGACTACAAATGTGTTAACTCGAGATGTATGTATGTCAAGTTCAAGTTTGAGAAGGTGAAAGTGGCAGTGATTGTAGCATACGCACCATGTGAGGACAGGAGTGAGAGAGAGAAAGACAGGTTTTGGGATGAGCTGGGTGAAGTAGTGGGAGAAATGCCCATGAGCTATAAAGTGATTGTGATGGGGGATATGAATGGAAGAGTAGGCACTGGTCCTGAGGATGACATAATGGGTTGCTATGGAGTACCAGGAGAAAATGATAATGGGAAAAGACAAAAGGATATGTGTCAGGAGAGGAGGTTGTGCATTTGTAACTCGTATTTCAAACACAGAGATGCACTTAAATATACATTGTATAGAGGGAACGGGGATCGTGTTGAAAGAAGCCTGATTGATTACGTGCTCGTAGAGAGGTCAATGATGGGAATGGAAGCTGATACGAGGGCTTTGAGAGGACGATGTGAAGGTCTGTCAGATCATATGATTGTGGTATGCAAGGTCAAGCTGAAAGGAGTGAGGTGGATCAGGAGAGAGAGAAGCAGTCAGGGAGAAAGACTGAGAGTTGAGAAGCTGAGGATCAAAGAAATGGCAGATGAATACAGGATCAAAGTAGAGGACGAGTTAGAATTACTGAATTGGAATTAAATGGATCTGGACAGACTGTGGAATGCATATAGGGATTGCTTAGTTAGGAATGCTAAAGCGGTGTGTGGTGTGGCAAGAGTAACAACAAAGAAGAAAGGTACGGCATGGTGGGATGAGGAGGTAAAGAGAGCGGTGGAGGAAAAGAGGAAGACGTGGCTAAAGTGGTTACAGGATAGGGGTTCAGTTGAAATAAGAACTGAATATGTTGAAAGGAAGAAGCACGTAAAGAGACTAGTGAAGAGGAAAAAGAAGGAGGTAAATGAGGATCTAGGAAGAAAAATGAATGCGGACTAGTCTGAAAATAGAAAGTTATTCTGGAAAGAGATGCGGAAATGTAGAAGTGAAAGCAGTAAGAAATGGGATGGTGTGAAGGATGCAGGTGGTAGATTATTAACCCATGGAGATGAAGTTAGGACCAGATGGAAAGAATATTTTGAAAGCCTGATGAATGAGGATAGAGAGAGCAGAGCAGCCGTAAACATGATTGGTTTTGGGGGTTTGCAGAGAAGGAATGCAGTGCCAGGAGACGTGACACTCGCACAGGTGAAGAGTGCTGTGAAGCGGCCGAAAAATGGGAAAGCAACTGGGGTTTATGAGGTGTATGCAGAGATGCTTGAATGTAGTGGAGAGAATGGAATGAAGTGCTTGTTGGAGATATGTAAGAAGGCATGGATGAGTGAAACTGTGCCTGCAGCGTGGAAAAAGGCTGTGATTGTACCCTTGTACAAAAATAAAGGTGAACGAAATGAGTGTAAGAATTATCGTGGCATAAGCTTCCTGAGTGTGGTAGGGAAGGTATATGGAAGAATCATTATAAAGAAAGTAAGAGAGATATCAGAAATCCTAGTGAGTGATGAACAGGGTGACTTTAGGAGTGGCAGAGGATTTGTGGACCAAATATTTGCAGTGACACAGATAGTAGAGAAGGCTTGTGAGAAGGACCATAAGGTGTTTATGACATTCATGGATCTGGAAAAAGCATATGACAAAGTGGACAGAGAAGGATTGTGGAAAGTTTTGCGCATGTACGGTGTAGAGCAGGGGTCGGCAACCCTAGGCACGCGTGCCAGACTTGGCACGTGAAGTGCTATATTATGGCACTCAATGTGATCCAGTGTAACAAAGAAAATATTGAAAATGCAAAGAGAGAGAGAGAGAGAGAGAGAGAGAGAGAGAGAGAGAGAGAGGTGGGCACATCCTTCCTTACTAAATCAATTAACACTGTCGCTACAGTGTTAAAAAATCTTACCTGACACGCAAAGTGGCGAAAAAATTGGCATTAATTATAAATTGGCACACCATGTTCAAAAGGTTGCCGACCCCTGGTGTAGAGGGTAAGCTGTTAGGTGCCGTCAAGAGTTTTTATGACGGTAGTGAAGCATGTGTCAGGATTAATGGGCATCTAAGTGAATGGTTCACAATCAGTGTGGGCGTGCGATAAGGTTGTGTGATGTCCCCGTGGTTGTTCAATGTACTGTATATATGGATTGGGTGATGAGAGAAGTGAAAACACGGGTAATGGAGAGAGGGATGGCATTGGTAATGAATGGTGATTGATGGAATATCTCAAATTTGTTGTATGCTGATGATGCAGTACTTCTTGCAAGTACCGGACAAGAACTTGGTAGGCTAGTGCAGAATTTTGCTGATGTCTGTAAGCGTCGTTCCTTGAGAGTAAATGTAGCAAAGAGTAAAATGATGGTTATTGAGAGAGAAGGTGACTCACAGTGCATTGTAACAGAGAATGGAGAGAGACTGGAATTGGTGAGAGAGTTCAAATACCTGAGTACAGTGATAGAAAAGAGAGGAAAATGTGCAAAAGAAGTTGAAAGTAGAGTGACACAAGGAAGAAATGTAGATGGTGCAATGAAGGGCTTGATAAGAAATAGAGGCTTGAGTGTTGCAGCTGCACGAGGCTTACATGAAGGAGTGTTAGTGCCAACTTTAACATATGGATGTGAGACTATGATGTGGCATGGAAATAAAAAGTCAAGAGTAAGAGCAGTGGAGATGGGACTGCTGAGGAATGTATGTGGAGTACAGAGGGTGGATAGGATATGAAGTAATGTGATGAGTGAAAGATGCGGAGTGAGGAAGTCGGTGGACACCAGAACTGAAGAGAGTGTACTGAGATGGTATGGTCATGTGGAGAGAATGGATAACAATAGAGTGGTGAAGAAGGTATATCTGAGCGAATTCGAAGGAGGGAGGAGGCAAGGTAGGCCAAGGAGAAGGTGGAGAGATATGGTGGATGAATGTGTGAGGAAGAGAGGTTTGGAAGTCGGTGAGGCTAGGGAACTGACAGCAGATCGAGCTGGCTGGATGAATGTTGTGAGGAGATATGCATGATCAGGGATTTTTGGCACCCCTTTTTAACGTGGCAGCGTCTGGATTGACTCTGTCGGATACGATATTTGAAGCTACAGAACGTGGTGAATGTTTTTTGTGTATCCGATAGAGCCAGGATTCCGGGGGTTTGAATGATGAGTATATGGAAGCGTGGCCCATTGGATTGGGCAGTTTTGGGCTGTCTGGACATTGCTACTCCTCACCCTGCCCTTGGGTGGGAAAGGAGGTCCGGATGATGATGATGATGATATTGTTTAATGATTGCCAGACCTGCTTTTAAGTAATTTCTGTGTGTGTGTGTGTGTGTGTGTGTGTGTGTGTGTGTGTGTGTGTGTGTGTGTGTGTGTGTGTGTGTGTGTGTGTGTGTGTGTGTGTGTGTGTGTCCTTCTGTCTGTCTCTTTGCCTATCTGTCTGTCTGTCTGTCTCAGTCTCTGTCTCTGTCTGTCTGCCTTTCTGTGTGTGTGTGTGTGTGTGTGTGTGTGTGTGTTCCATCTACAGTACGTAATGCATTCCAATTTTTAGTGCTTGTGATCCAAACGCGAATGATTGTGTCATACAACTACATGGATTCAGTTTCACAAGTCCGGACACCTAATGACTCGTCCATTTACTTGATGGAGACTCCTCAGCTTCCAGATCTTCCATTCCATTTGATTTTGGTGGAAACCAATATATTCCAAGCACCAGTGCGTGGGGTCCATAACATGCATGATAAGTACCGGAAACACACTCAATTTCATGAGCAAGAACACCAAATGAAATCAAGAACCGTCTCTTTGGTTCATCTACACTCCAGACCATCGAGCTGTTGGCTTCAATACCTTGCCCTGCTGTGGTAGCCACACAATATATTGGAACCAGCGATGCGTCTGTGTTCGATTACGTGACACAGTGAGGGATGTAAACACAATTGTTTCACCAACATATATACGAAATGGAACGACGAATTCTATGTCCCATCTTCTGGCTGGTCCAGCTGCATGAAGTGAAGTATATTCCAGGTGGTGGAGCGAGTGAAATCGATAACTTATTTCACAGGCAAAGAAACCAAACAGAACCGTCATTAAACGAAGAGTGGCAAGGAATGAATCATTGCTGAACCAAATTGAAACCCTCTATTATCATTTTCATTCCCCTACTGCACAGGCTCTTCTCAACCCGGCAAGAGCAACCGGTGTAATAAATCATGTTGCAGGATTTTATCAACTCACTACAAGCACAGTCAGTCTCCACGATTTGTTTGACTGCAGTGATACAAATGGCTGTAATTCTGCCTTATGTCTGATGTACAGTAATATAACTGGCTGTAATTCTGCCTTATGTCTTATCTGATATAAGTGGCTGCAATTCTGCCTTATGTCTCATCTGATATAACTGGCTGTAATTCTGCCTTATGTCTTATCTGATATAAGTGGCTGCAATTCTGCCTTATGTCTCATCTGATACCTTCTGTCTAGAATGTCTCGTCTTCTCCTCTCTCAGTTCTCACCCTTTCTCTGACTCCAACTCCCTCGTACTGCATTCCGTCAAGCGTTCATCTCATCTTTTGGCCTTTTAACTTAATATGATTGCTCCTCATTATTAACTCTGTCCGTCTGTCTGTCTGTCTCTGTCTCTCTCTCTCTCTCTCTCTCTCTCTCTCTCTCAAGCGAAGGACCTGCCGTTCAACATCCGTGGAAATGTCCTCCCCAGCAAGTGGAGGACGTGAAAGACTTATTCTAAGCTGACATACTGCCAGCACACACACACACACACACACACACACACACACACACACACACACACTGAAGTACCATATAGAAATCTTTTCAAATATTGGTAAGCAGAGATCAAACCTCATTCAGTCCTTCCGCCAATCTCTAAATGTCCTTAAGCCCTCAGTAAATTGCCATCTGTTTTATTATCCATTTTTTTTTTTCCTTTTCTCAAACAAGTTATGAAACCAAAGCAGTACAATAACATACTTATATATGGCTGCATCATTTTCCTTTTCATTTGTTTCTTTATAATAATTTATCCAAGTATTAAACTTATTAGTGGTAGGTGGTGGCGACCATCATCCACTCACTTGATGTAGTGTTGCCTACTTCTTCCTTAGCCTTTATCATTCTTTTTCTATGCCTGCCCTCCTCTCTTCCTATTTCCCCCATCTTTCCCTTCACTTATTATTGTTTTTTTTTTCCATTACAGGTGGCTTTACATTGAGTGACAAGCCAAATTGTTTCCTGTAAGCCAAGAAACCATTTACAACGCTGGGTGGTAACCATATAACCAAACCATACGTGCTCCCTACGTGTCAACAAGTGGGTTGGCGGAGGGTTAGTGCCCCTCCCTGTAAAACAAATAACTCAGAGTCAAATGGCCACCCCTTACGGGGTTATGGTGTCTGGCAATAGATAGTTAGATAGATAGCTTAAACTTATTTGACTTACCTTTGTATTTACTCACTGGCTATACTATTTTCACTTCAACTTTACCCACATTTTTGTCTTTTTGCAGCTAATTTCAGGTAGATCGATGACAGAAAAAGAGAATGTTACAGTTCTAAATGCCTTACATTGCACCTCTTCCTGATTTGCATCATATTGTGGTATTATTGTTAAATATTATTGTTAAAGATGGAGAGATTGTAATTTTAGATCAAGTTAAAGCAAAAAGAACACCGTAGAATGAAATCGTATATACTTTAAATATTTATTTCTCATACTTCGATCATATCTAAATTTCATTTGGAGAGAGCCTTTACTTATTTCCCTTTTTTTTTCTCTCTCTTTCAATTAACCGAAGGGGTTTTCAATCAGAATATAGTATAGGAATGCCAACTCTTTATTTCAATTATACATTTCAAATTCCCTGACATTGTTACGTTTTCGCATATTTACATTTGCCTACAACACCAATCCCTCCAAACTTGTAACAAGCACAGCAAAAATGTGCAGCCCCACTTAAAGAGAGAGAGAGAGAGAGAGAGAGGGGGGGGGGAGGGGGGAGTAATAATACTGCCTGATTATGACTTTAAAATTCGTGACTCTTTTCCTTATTTCTGCTATAAATAATTCGCTCTACCAGGCACTGCTCTACTTTCATTATAATAAGGTTTCCAGTCTAAAGTCTGGTGATGTTTGTCGCTGATGTTTCAAATATTCTGTCTGGCAGACGCAGTGACTGAGTCAGTTAGGAGATCGAGGCTTGCATTGTTGTTTTCCACTGAGATGTAGTGGCATCTGTGCTGACATTCTTGGTTAGTACAATGCTTGGGTCAGTAATAATAGAATAATCAGGTAGGACTCGGTTCACTCTTTCACATTTCAGTGCTTACTGATTTTACCATATGAAGTGTAACTGTTTCAAGGAAGGTAGTGACGTATATCAAAGTAATTCATATGTCTGTAGTGTGTTTTCCAACTTGGATAGTACATTCTTCCCATAATAACTTTTTGTGCAACAACAGCTTTTAATACATGATGTGTTATTATTTAAACGACAGTAGTAATAAATATCAGTATATTTCATTATGTAAAGGATGTCGAGGGTACAAGAATAATAAAACACATCATGGTACTGAAGGTACTGACTTATACATATTTTTCTGAAGTATTTCAACCGCATTATGGCTGTATCAGGAAGTTAATGTTGTAGTCTTGTATTTGACATCATCAAACTAGTTAACAAATACGACTATAAAAAGAATAAGTGAAAAAAAAAAAAAAATAGGTGCACCATATCAAACAGTGCAGCTTTATATCTGTCCCTGCTCCGGAGTGAGGCAGGAATGGGTATTATTTTCATTCGGTTTGTCTGTCTGTCTGTCTGTTTGTTAACAACTTTACGTGAAAACTACTGGTGCGATTTTGACTAAAATTACAGGGATGATGGGCTATGACCTTCTGATTACCTGATTAAATTTTGGGCCAATTAAATCAAGGCACGGGATGTAGGCTCCCCCCAAAAAAAAAAAAAAAAAAAAAACATTTTCTCACCATAACTTCTTTCAAATTCGTCATATCAACATGAAACCAAAACCTAAAGGTGCTTCTTTAAAATCCTCATCCTATTATCTACATGCCTCTTAACATCAGGGGGGTCACACCCCACTTAGCGGTAGGGGGGTCAGTATCAGGTGGGTCGGGCGTAAAATTTCAGTTGGACACAAAATTGTAAATTTTTATCCAATTTATTCCTAATCTGTTATGTGACATCTTTGACTAGATATTCTGTTGTGTTTATACGTCAGCACTAAAATGACTGCCAGGGACGGGTTTGCTGCTCCTCGGCACCGTTTCTTGTTTATATATTTTTCAATTAAACATGGATCATGCCTGATTAATTAATGCATGGGAAAATAGTGCCAGCAAAATACACGGTAAGGAAAACAACACTCCCCTACCACACACACACACACACACACACACACACACACACAAAATCCTTGATGTAACATACAATACATCAATGTCTTTTAAACAACACATCATAAATAATAAAAATAAAATAACACCTACTGTAGACTCAAAGCCCTGAGGTCACTTGCCCACACAACATTTGGACGCAACAAAGAAACCACCACCACAGTATACAAACAATATATACGTTCAATGATGAATTATGCAAGCCCTGCCTAGGCTTCTAACCTCACTAAAACACACTACAACACTCTACGGACCATACAGAACAAGACCCTAAAAATAATCACAGGCTGCACAGCTACTGCATCCACAAGAAACCAAAGTCGTCAAAGTCACGGATCACCTAGACATGAGAGGCACCCAAATTCTTGCTGCAGCCTCCACAAACCAACAACATCCACTGCACTACATGGCAACACACCCACACACACCAAGGAACATTAAAACAACACCCAGCACACGATATCATACACAAATACTGTAATTTCTCTCCCTTCGCCCGCCTCTGACCAGCTTCCAGGAGCATATCCATACTCCAATCACTCGCCGCTCCATTCAGTCACTTAAAGACAACACACAGCTGCATGCACGGTCTCCTGATATCCACCCCTCCGAATCCTATCTCCCCCGCGAGGACAGGGTCCACCCGGCCAGGCTGAGACGTGGGCATCATCCAGTAACTCTTAAGCTACCAGAAGAGGCTGGACGACTCTGTCGCTGATGCATGTCTAGAATGCAACACAGCACCCCATACTATTAAGCACATTATGGAGGACTGCATTGCACACAGTCACCTGCGCCATCAACACAACATACACTCCTTGAGAGCTCTGTGGGAAAGCCCGGTCTCGGCCATGGCCTTCCTTAGGGACTTGGGGCTGTTCGGCCAGACTGCCTAGGGAACAACTACTACTACTAGGAAGGACAAGATAGTGATTTGTGTGTTATGGTGTAAAGGGTTACTGTTTTACACAAATTATAATGACATGAACCAAAAGTGCGGTAAATTAATGTTTTATAAAATAAGGGACAACAGTGACCCCCCCCCCTCTCTCTCTCTATCTGCGTGTGTGTGTGTGTGTGTGTGTGTGTGTGTGTGTGTGTGTGTGTGTGTGTGTGTGTGTGTGTGTGTATTCACACAACATAACTGTCCGCTGTTTTTGCCACTACAGCTGTGACTGGCTGATTGCAGCGTACCATCTATTTATGTGTATATGTGTATATATCTATATATCTATCTATCTATCTATATCTATATCTATCTATCTATCTATCTCTATCTATCAATCTATCTACACACACACACACACACACACACACACACATATATATATATATATATATATATATATATATATATATATATATATATATATATATATACATATATATAAAAAGATAGATATATATAGATATATATATATATATATATATATATATATATATATATATATACAATGCATTTCATGATCATAGGATCATGATCTTTTCAAGCATTCTCTCTCTCTCTCTCTCTCTTTCTATTTATATGTATATACAGTATATATAATGCGTTTCATGATCATGATCTTTTCCAGCAGGACTTGGACGAACGCAAACACATTCATTTGTTTCTGTTTGGAAAGAAAGTAAACAGACGAAGTCTCTTTTATTAGAATGAAAATAATTTACCCCGCAGACGTTGTCTTGTTTTGCACTAATGGCTCATGAAGGCAACTTCGAAGTCAACCCAAGATAATTAAGACATTTTCTGACAAAACGACCAAGTCTCGATTCTTGGACAATATTCCCCCATGCACAATATCCTCCTTTGACAATACCTATATACTATATGGACATACCCTGTATATACATATACAGTATATGCATTTAAAAATCTGTCTATCTTTGTAATCATCTATCTATACATCTATCCATCTCTCTCTCTCTCTCTCTCTCTCTCTCTCTCTCTCTCTGTATATATAAAAAACCTAACCTAATCTATCTATAGCAGCTGCGATATGTTACCAGTAGGGGAACGGAGCTAAATTACAGAAAAATGGGATAAAAGTTATCCTTGGGGGATATTGTGCTTGGGGAGGATATTGTCCATGGAGACTTTGTCCTTGAAGGATATTATGCATGGGGAGGATATTGTCCATGCAGATTTTGTACCCGGAGGATGTTGTGCATGGGGGAATATTGTCCTCCGGGGTATATTGTCGTGACATCTCAAGATTCACAGCAATACACATGATGATTAGACACATATGGACTTCCGTGGCTGAGGAACCTCCTTCTTGTAGTTGGCGATGATATAATGGTCCAGTTGTCTCTCCTCCTCGTTCCTCGTGAGCTTTTCATTAAAGTCAGTTGTCAATTTGACTCCACGTTCAGCACAGTCGTTGATTATGCTGACTGCCATGACCCGGCCACGGTGCTCCTCGATGTCCTCGAGCTCCCTTGAAACTTCCATCTTCAAACACTTGAAGGAGTTTTGGTTTGGAACGTGATAAAATCAACAATCTTCAAGCCCGAGGGACCACACAACACTTGGGAATCCACCTTCCTTGCCCTCAACTTTCGAGGAGGCTTCTGGTGAAGGTTGAGGGGCATCAGAGCTTTTTCGTCCTCAGGCACGAGGTTCGAGAAAGTCAAAGTCTGCGAGATCTTCACTCAGGTACCAGCCATGGTTTTGAAGTTTTTGATCACTGTGTCGCCCACTTCCTCGTCGACCTGGTTCTTGTAGATCTATAGTGTCTTGAGGAGAGCTAGATCATTTGTGGATGCACTGATTCCAACTGGCAATGAGTACCAAGTTCGGAGGTTCACCGTGACCGAGATGACGTTTATCAGATTCTGGGCTCGTTCCTCATGAGGGGTGAGAGGTAATTGGTCCCGGGATAGGTAAATATTCAGTAAGTAGATCCCTTGCCCCATCCATCTGGCCCTGCTGCACGCTCCTGGATAGTAGAATCAGCTGTCAGAATGTTTCCTCATTTTGGGGTGTGGTTAATGCAGGAAACGGAGTCCAAGATCAAGGTAGTCCCTGTATATATATATATATATATATATATATATATATATATATATATATATATATATATATATATATATATATATTGTTACATAGCCTATGATTTCATCATCCTCTGTATAATTCTAACGTACAGTATGCTGCATGTTTGATCACGATTCGCCTCGTGGCTTCCATAGTGACCAAGCTTCCGTGTTCTACCTCACTCCCCCCTTCTCCTCCCATATAGTAGAGTAAGTTGTTCTTTCTGTTGTTCAGAGCAGGAGTGTCAACTCTTTGTCCCCTATGGCTTCATTTGCGCGTCCTTCTTACAAGTTGTATCAAGCTCTGCCGGCCCCTATATAATGAGCTCAGTCTCTGCATTAATTGCCACTTAGATCTACTCCTCATTTTGTTTACATCTCTGTCCTCCCCTGTACAGTTGTTATTATTTTTGTGAGTGCTCAGGAAGTCTCCAACCATCTAGCTGCTGTGTAATTTGAGTATAAGTGTTATTACATTTTTTTCTTGTACTGTATAGCATAAGGTGTTAATTCGTGGGCCTGGTAAGGTTTTTGTGGTTCATGTGGAATTTTTGATGTCAGCCATTATTAATAATATTTTGTATCTGTAATAATATATCTTGCATTAACTGAGCATTATCAGGTTTTCTCATTTTATCCGGGCTGACTTAGATAAATTTACTCTTGCTAATTTCGTGCCAATAGAGGCTATTGCAGTTAACCATATATTTAACCTGTTTTTTGCCATTACATTATCCTTATGAGTCCTGAATGTTTAGTTGTTAGTTTGAGCATTAAACTTCAACTTGTAATTTTACCTAACTCTTTTGTTTTGAACCTGGAACTTTGTGGGACAGTAGTGATTTTAGTATTCTCACATGAAGTGTTCATTATTTCTCTCTGTTCCGTAACAGTATATATATCTATATCCACCTCCTGTGTGGCCTTTTTCTGGTATGCGTAAAAATCTCTTGTTGTCTAATCAGTCAGCCTTTGGCTCCATCGGTTATCCCTTATTCTTGCTACGTGGCCTGCCCACCTCCATTTATGTTCTTTTATAAATTCTGTAATGTCGTTGACTTTAATCTGCTCCCTCACCCAATTTGATCTTTTCCTGTCTGTTAAAGATATTCTCAACACTGACATTCCTGTTGCTATCTGAGAACGAATTAGTTTAATTTCTACTGACTTTATTAGTTTCAAGGTTTCACAACCACACGTCATAACTTGAATTATATATTCGTTATATACTTTTCGTTTCATACATATTGGCAAGCTACTTTGCATAATGTCTCTATGTTTACCAAAAGATTTCCATCCAACTGTAATGCATCTTTTTATTTTGCTCTCATGGTCTTTCATTAATTTTAGTATTTACCCCAAGTAATTGAACTCTTCGAATTCTTCAAGAATTTCTTCGCTTATTCGGATGATGCTCTATAGTGTATGGATATTAAACACTAGTTTTACACCGGTCCATCTTTAGCCCTACTTAGAGACTTTCTCTGTTCAAGTCATTTAACATTTCTTGCAATGTCTCTGCTTTTCCTGAGATTGGGACAATGTCCCCCATCTACGAGTATATTTACTCATTTGTTCTCCCAGCCTAGCTTTCTGAAAATAATATCTAGGCATGCTGTAAATAATTTGGTGAAATTGTATCTCCCTAACACAAGCCCTTCTCAATCTAAATTTTTTCCGCGTCTTTATGTAATTTAACTGTTCCAGTTCCCTCTTTATATCTGTTACCGATCAGTTTTGCAATGTTCTCATTTACTCCTTGTTCTCGCAATGAATTTATAAAATAAGTGCTATGTGCACCACTGAGTCAAAAGCCTTTTCGTAATCAGCAAAACCTAAGCACAGTGGTTTATATTCTATTGTTTTCTCAATTAGCTAATTCATTGTGTGTAAATGACCAGTAGTTGAATACCCGCTTCGGAATCCTGCCTGTTCACGAGGTTGGTTTTCTTCCAAATTTATTATTCTCTTCGTAAGGACTTTAGTGAAGAGTTTGTTAATGACTGATAATAAGCTAATGGTCGATATTTACTAAAATCTTTTGAGTCACCTTTTTAGTAAATTAACTATTGCATTACACCATTTTTTGACATTTTTTTTATATATATAAATTGAGTAAACAAGTGGGTGAGCCTATTTTGTACTTCCTCTCCTTCATCCAACAGTATATCTGATACTATTCTATCTACTTCCAAAGCCTTCACTCTTTTCATACTTTTAAGAGAAATGTTTACTTCGTCTGGTGGTACCTAAGGTATTTCACTTGTGGCAATTAAAAAGTTAGCTATTAATACTACTGGAGTGAAGAGACAGAAAACTTTGCATGGAAAACGTGGCTGAGATTGGCTCAGTCAAGGAATTCGTTGAGAAGATTGGAAGAGGCCTTTGTTCAGCAGTGGACTTACATTATGTTATATATATATATATATATATATATATATATATATATATATATATATATATCATCCAATCCTACATTGCCCCATTAGGAGCGTAGGAGCCCGGGGATAGGCAGTTGGTCCTGACATTTAAGATGAGAGTGAATATATATATATATATATATATATATATATATATATATATATATATATATATATATATAGCGGTATAGTTAGAAGAGAAATGTATTTCGTTTCTGGTAAAAAAGGAAACAATTGATATTTGACGAAAAAGAATAATAAAGTGGAAGACAGATTGGTAATATTAAAAACAGTAAACTTAAAAAAAAAAGAATTGTGGTAGGGTAACATTAGGGAACCCACATTGGCCAAGGAAAAAGAAAAAAAAATACTGGTTAGAGAGAAAGGTAGAAATGAAAGAGCAGGCACGTAAAGATTAACACTCAGCCAACACGGCATTGCATGTAGTGCACGTACCACCTTGAGTGCAATAAATCTGCATTAACGTATGACCAAATTAAGTGGTGGGTCATCGGGTATGACTGGCACGAGTGGGATAATGACACTGGTGGAGGAAAGGCAGGTCTTAAAACAAGTAATGCCAAAAATAAAAGTATAAATTCCTGTGTCACAGGGACAGTAAAGATGCCTTTCATGCGGGGAGGTGAGTGAGTTATTACAACCGCTGAAGTATCCATTACACACACATTTTAGCACTTGTTTTCGTCCAGCATTTACTATATGTAACAGCATTGACAGCAGTCTGAGAAAATCACACACACAACACAGCATGAATTTAACAGCATGGGCAGCAGCCAGAGAAAAGCACAAATACAACACAAACTCAGTGTAATTACACAAGCGACTGTGGCACCAACGCTGTAGAGGGATTTTGTCAATAAGATACATTATATTACATAATTTCATACATAAATACTATGGTCTTTCCAGCACCCTTCCTACTCCCTGCTCCCTCCTGTTCCTCCCTGCCTCTCCATTCTCTTACAATCAATTCAAGAGCAAAACGAAGCGCAAAAAGTAGATTACATACATTTAGATTCGTCCACACTCTGTTACGTGAACATTCAAACGCGTGCACATATAATTTATTTATATAACCAGTCTCTACTTACGCACATGATATGTGCACAAGGAAACAAGCGAAAAATTCCACAAAAGCACAGTCAAGTAAACTAAGTACAACCATATATACAGTTAAATTAATACTCGTCATACACAGCAGTATTTGCAAGTTTCACCGAAACATCTCTCTCTCTCTCTCTCTCTCTCTCTCATACATCCCACCTCACTAACTCTTCGGGCGAGTATTAGCACAGGCTATCAGGGCACAGGAGGGGGAGACACGGGGGAAAATGAAAAGAGAGGAGAGAAAGGGGGGGAGATGGAGGAGAGAGAGGAAGGGAGGGGAGGAAGGAACAGGAGGGAAAGGGGGAAAGAGAGGAAGGGAGGGGAGGAAGGAACAGGAGGGAAAGGGGGAAAGAGAGGAAGGGAGAAGGAGAAAGGGGGAGCCATGGGAAAAATGTGGAAGGAAGGGGAGAATGGGGAAGACACAGGGGAAAGGAGGGAAGGGAGGGGAGAAAGGGGGAGACATGGGGAAAGTAGGGAAGGGAGGGTAGAAAGGAGGAGACATGGGGAAAGTGGGGAAGGGAGGGTAGAAAGGAGGAGACAAGGAGGTAAGGGGGGGGAGGAAGAAAAAGGGAGAGTGGGAAAGTGGCGAATTGAAGGGATAAGTGAGAAGGAAGATGGAAGTGACAATGAAGAAGGAAAAAGAAAAGGCAAAAAGAGGAAAACGGATAAGTTATCAAATATGAGGGAGAGATAGGAAGGGAAGAGGGTAAAGGATGAGGTAAGGAAAAGCTTAGTAAGAACAAGGAATGAAGGAAGGGAAGAATCAAGGATAAAGAGTAATGGAATCAGGAAAGGGGAGGCGATAGGAAGGGGTAAGGGAAGCAGGAAAGGGAAAAGGATAAAAGGGGCAAGGGAAGTAGGAAAGGGAAGCGGATAAGAAGGGGTAAGGGAAGTAGTAAAGTGGAGGGGATAAGAAAGGGAAAGGAAGAAGGAAGGATGTGGGAATAGGAAAGGGTACGGGCAGCAGGAATGGGGAAGGGACAAGAAGGGGTAAGGGAAACAAGAAAAGGGAGGGTATAAAAAGTATTAAGTAAGCTCTCAAGTAACAATAACCTGTGGTATTATACTAAATTAGGATGCCGTGCTAAGCCACCAAAGTATGCCACATCAGTGCTACCAAATACTGTCAGGTGGAGGCGACACGCTGGCCATGTGTGTCCCCAGGCACCATGACTTACTGGGGTGGGTGGGTTTTTGACAGAGAGAGAGAGAGAGAGAGAGAGATTCAAATACGTATTATGGTGACGAACCAATATTATTTTACATTTTAATTATGCACACTGAAAACCTAATGTTCTGATGCGCAGTTTGTTAAACATGTTACTCAGGCGGATGTTTTGGGTCTGCCACAAAACGATTTTCTTAGGTAAGGAAAATTAGCTAAAGGGATTTTCGAGATAATATGTGA